>NW_027140818.1:1390609-1736645 GCF_036365525.1 Heterodontus francisci | reverse complement strand
CAGTTTATCAGGATCATGCCTGGTGTGTATGGGGTTTCACAGTGGATCAGGATCCTGCCACGTGTGTATGGGGTTTTCACAGAGTATCAGGATCCTGCCAGGTGTGTATGGGGTTTTCACAGTGGATCAGGATCCTGCCAGGTGTGTATGGGTTTCACAGTGAATCCGGATCCTGCGAAATGTGAACGGGGTTTCACAGTGTATCAGGATCCTGTCAAATGTGAACGGGGCTTCACAGTATAACAGGAACCTGCCAGGTGTGTATGGGGTTTTCACAGTGGATCAGGATCCTGCCAGGTGTGTATGGGGGTTTTCACAGTGTATCAGGATCCTTCCAGCTGTGTATGGGGGTTTTCTCAGTGTTTCCGGATCCTTCCAGGTGTGTGTGGGGATTTCACAGTGGATCAGGATCCTGGCAGGTGTGTATGGGTTGCACAGTGTATCAGTATCCTGCCAGATGTGAATGGGGTTTCGCTGCGTATCAGGATCCTGCCAGATGTGAATGGGGTTTCACAGTGGATCAGGATTCTGCCAGGTGTGTCCGGGGTTTTCACAGTGTATCAGGATCCTGCCAGATGTGAATGGAGATTTCACAGTGGATCAGGTTCCTGCCAGATGTGAATGGGGATTTCACAGTGCATCAGGATCCTGCCAGATGTGTATGGGGATTTCACAGTGCATCAGAATTCCTCCAGATGTGTATGGGCGTTTCACAGTGTATCAGGATCCTGCATCGTGTGTTTGGGGTTTCACAGTTTATCAGGATCCTGCCAGGTGTGTATGGGGTTTTCACAGTGTATCAGGATCCTGCCAGGTGTTTATGGGGTTTTCACAGTGTATCAGGATCCTGCCAGGTGTGTATGTGGGTTTCACAGTTTATCAGGATCCTGCCAGGTGTGCCTGGGGTTTTCACATTTTATCAAGTTCCTGCCAGGTGTGTATGGGGGTTTCACAGTTTATCAGGATCCTGCCAGGTGTGCATGTGAGTTTCACAGTTTATCAGGATCCTGCCAGTTGTGAATGGGGTTTTCACAGTGCATCAGTATCCTGCCAGATGTGTATGGGGTTTTCACAGTCCATCGGGACCCTTCCAGATGTGTATGGGTGTTTCACAGTGTACCAGGATCCTGCATCGTGTGTATGGGCTTTCACAGTTTATCAGGATCCTGCCAGGTGTGTATGGGGTTTTCACAGTGTATCAGTATCCTGCCAGGTGTGCATGTGTGTTTTTCAGTTTATCAGTATCCTGCCAGGTGTGCATGGGGGTTTCACAGTTTATCAGGATCCTGCCTGGTGTGTATGGGGATTTCACAGTCTATCAGGATCCTGCCAGGTGTGTATGGGGTTTTTACTGTGTATCAGGATCCTGCCAGGTGTGTATGGGGGTTTCACAGTTTATCAGGATCCTGCCAGGTGTGTATGGGGGTTTCACAGTTTATCAGGATCCTGCCAGGTGTGTATGTGGGTTGCACAGTTTATCAGTATGATGCCAGGTGTGTATGGGGGTTTCACAGTTTATCGGTATCCTTCCTGCTGTGTCTGGGGGTTTCACAGTTTATCAGGATCCTGCCAGGTGAGTATGTGGGTTTCACAGTTTATCAGGATCCTGCCAGATGTGAGTGGGGTTTTCACAGTGCATCAGGATCCTGCCAGGTGTGTATGGGGTTTTCACAGTGTATCAGTATCCTGCCAAGTGTGATGGGGTTTTCACTGTGTATCAGGATCCTGCCAAGTGTGTATGGGGTTTTCACAGTGGATCAGGATCCTGCCAGGTGTGTATGGGGTTTTCACAGTGTATCAGGATCCTTCCAGCTGTGTATGTGGGTTTTCTCAGTGTTTCCGGATCCTTCCAGGTGTGTGTGGAGATTTCACAGTGGATCAGGATCCTGGCAGGTGTGTATGGGTTGCACAGTGTATCAGTATCCTGCCAGATGTGAATGGGGTTTCGCTGCGTATCAGGATCCTGCCAGATGTGAATGGGGTTTCACAGTGGATCAGGATTCTGCCAGGTGTGTCCGGGGTATTCACAGTGTATCAGGATCCTGCCAGATGTGAATGGAGATTTCACAGTGGATCAGGTTCCTGCCAGATGTGAATGGGGATTTCACTGTGCATCAGGATCCTGCCAGATGTGTATGGGGATTTCACAGTGCATCAGAATTTCTCCAGATGTGTATGGGCGTTTCACAGTGTATCAGGATCCTGCATCGTGTGTTTGGGGTTTCACAGTTTATCAGGATCCTGCCAGGTGTGTATGGGGTTTTCACAGTGTATCAGGATCCTGCCAGGTGTTTATGGGGTTTTCACAGTGTATCAGGATCCTGCCAGGTGTGTATGTGGGTTTCACAGTTTATCAGGATCCTGCCAGGTGTGCCTGGGGTTTTCACATTTTATCAAGTTCCTGCCAGGTGTGTATGGGGGTTTCACAGTTTATCAGGATCCTGCCAGGTGTGCATGTGAGTTTCACAGTTTATCAGGATCCTGCCAGTTGTGAATGGGGTTTTCACAGTGCATCAGTATCCTGCCAGATGTGTATGGGGTTATCACAGTCCATCGGGACCCTTCCAGATGTGTATGGGTGTTTCACAGTGTACCAGGATCCTGCATCGTGTGTATGGGCTTTCACAGTTTATCAGGATCCTGCCAGGTGTGTATGGGGTTTTCAAAGTGTATCAGTATCCTGCCAGGTGTGCATGTGTGTTTTTCAGTTTATCAGTATCCTGCCAGGTGTGCATGGGGGTTTCACAGTTTATCAGGATCCTGCTAGGTGTGTATGGGTGTTTCACAGTCTATCAGGATCCTGCCAGGTGTGTATGGGGATTTCACAGTCTATCAGGATCCTGCCAGGTGTGTATGGGGTTTTTACTGTGTATCAGGATCCTGCCAGGTGTGTATGGGCTTTTCACAGTTTATCAGGATCCTGCCAGGTGTGTATGGGGGTTTCACAGTTTATCAGGATCCTGCCAGGTGTGTATGGGGGTTTCACAGTTTATCAGGATCCTGCCAGGTGTGTATGTGGGTTGCACAGTTTATCAGTATGATGCCAGGTGTGTATGGGGGTTTCACAGTGTATCAGGATCCTGCCAGGTGTGTATGGGGGTTTTACAGTTTATCAGGATCCTGCCAGGTGTGTATGGGGTTTTCACAGTGTATCAGGATCCTGCCAGGTGTGTATGGGGTTTTCACAGTTTATCAGGATCCTTCCAGGTATGTATTGGGTTTTCACAGTTTATCAGGATCCTGCCAGTTGTGTATGTGGGTTTCACAGTTTATCAGGAACCCGGCAGGTGTGTATGGGGGTTTCACAGTTTATCAGAATCCTGCCAGGTGTGTAAGGGGTTTTCGCAGTTTATCGGTATCCTTCCTGCTGTGTCTGGGGGTTTCACAGTTTATCAGGATCCTGCCAGGTGAGTATGTGGGTTTCACAGTTTATCAGGAACCTGCCAGATGTGAGTGGGGTTTTCACAGTGCATCAGGATCCTGCCAGGTGTGTATGGGGTTTTCACAGTGTATCAGTATCCTGCCAGGTGTGCATGTGTGTTTCACAGTTTATCAGTATCCTGCCAGGTGTGCATGGGGGTTTCACAGTTTATCAGGATCCTGCCAGGTGTGTATGGGTGTTTCACAGTCTATCAGGATCCTGCCAGGTGTGTATGGGGATTTCACAGTCTATCAGGATCCTGCCAGGTGTGTATGGGGTTTTTACTGTGTATCAGGATCCTGCCAGGTGTGTATGGGGGTTTCACAGTTTATCAGGATCCTGCCAGGTGTGTATGGGGGTTTCACAGTTTATCAGGATCCTGCCAGGTGTGTATGTGGGATGCACAGTTTATCAGTATGATGCCAGGTGTGTATGGGGGTTTCACAGTGTATCAGGATCCTGCCAGGTGTGTATGGGGTTTTCACAGTGCATCAGGATCCTGCCAGGTGTGTATGGGGTTTTCACAGTGTATCAGGATCCTGCCAGGTGTGTATGGGGTTTTCACAGTTTATCAGGATCCTTCCAGGTATGCATTGGGGTTTCACAGTTTATCAGGATCCTGCCAGTTGTGTATGTGGGTTTCACAGTTTATCAGGATCCCGGCAGGTGTGTATGGGGGTTTCACAGTTTATCAGGATCCTGCCAGGTGAGTATGTGGGTTTCACAGTTTATCAGGATCCTGCCAGATGTGAGTGGGGTTTTCACAGTGCATCAGGATCCTGCCAGATGTGTATGGGGTTTTCACAGTGCATCAGGATCCTTCCAGATGTGTATGGGTGTTTCACAGTGTATCAGGAGCCTGCCACGTGTGTATGGGGTTTCACAGTATATCAGGATCCTGCAGGTGTGTATGTGGGTTTCAGAGTTTATCAGGCTCCTGCCTGGTGTTTATGTGGATTTCACAGTTTATCAGGATCCTGCCTGGTATGTTTGGGGTTTCACAGTGGATCAGGATCCTGCCACGTGTGTATGGGGTTTTCACAGAGTATCAGGATCCTGCCAGGTGTGTATGGGGGTTTCACAGTTATCAGGATCCTGCCAGGTGTGTATGTGGGTGTCACAGTTTATCAGGATCCTGCCAGATGTGTATGGGGGTTTCACAGTTTATCAGGATCCTGCCAGGTGTGTATGTGGGTTGCACAGTTTTTCAGTATGCTGCCAGGTGTGTCTGGGGGTTTCACAGTTTATCAGGATCCTGCCAGGTGAGTATGTGGGTTTCACAGTTCATCAGGATCGTGCCAGATGTGATTGGGGTTTTCACAGTGCATCAGGATCCAGCTCGATGCGCATGGGTTTTTCGCAGTGCATCAGGATCCTTCCAGATGTGTGTGGGTGTTTCACAGAGTATCAGGATCCTGCCACGTGTGTATGGGGTTTCACAGTATATCAGGATCCTGCAGGTGTGTATGTGGGTTTCCGAGTTTGTCAGGCTCCTGCCTGGTGTTTATGTGGGTTTCACAGTTTATCAGGATCCTGCCTGGTGTGTATGGGGTTTCACAGTGGATCAGGATCCTGCCACGTGTGTATGGGGTTTTCACAGAGTATCAGGACCTTGCCAGGTGTGTATGGGGTTTTCACAGTGGATCAGGATCCTGGGAGGTGTGTATGGGTTTCACAGTGAATCCGGATCCTGCGAAATGTGAACGGGGTTTCACAGTGTATCAGGATCCTGTCAAATGTGAACGGGGCTTCACAGTATAACAGGAACCTGCCAGGTGTGTATGGGGTTTTCACAGTGGATCAGGATCCTGCCAGGTGTGTATGGGGGTTTTCACAGTGTATCAGGATCCTTCCAGCTGTGTATGGGGGTTTTCTCAGTGTTTCCGGATCCTTCCAGGTGTGTGTGGGGATTTCACAGTGGATCAGGATCCTGGCAGGTGTGTATGGGTTGCACAGTGTATCAGTATCCTGCCAGATGTGAATGGGGTTTCGCTGCGTATCAGGATCCTGCCAGATGTGAATGGGGTTTCACAGTGGATCAGGATTCTGCCAGGTGTGTCCGGGGTTTTCACAGTGTATCAGGATCCTGCCAGATGTGAATGGAGATTTCACAGTGGATCAGGTACCTGCCAGATGTGAATGGGGATTTCACAGTGCATCAGGATCCTGCCAGATGTGTATGGGGATTTCACAGTGCATCAGAATTCCTCCAGATGTGTATGGGCGTTTCACAGTGTATCAGGATCCTGCATCGTGTGTTTGGGGTTTCACAGTTTATCAGGATCCTGCCAGGTGTGTATGGGGTTTTCACAGTGTATCAGGATCCTGCCAGGTGTTTATGGGGTTTTCACAGTGTATCAGGATCCTGCCAGGTGTGTATGTGGGTTTCACAGTTTATCAGGATCCTGCCAGGTGTGCCTGGGGTTTTCACATTTTATCAAGTTCCTGCCAGGTGTGTATGGGGGTTTCACAGTTTATCAGGATCCTGCCAGGTGTGCATGTGAGTTTCACAATTTATCAGGATCCTGCCAGTTGTGAATGGGGTTTTCACAGTGCATCAGTATCCTGCCAGATGTGTATGGGGTTTTCACAGTCCATCGGGACCCTTCCAGATGTGTATGGGTGTTTCACAGTGTACAAGGATCCTGCATCGTGTGTATGGGCTTTCACAGTTTATCAGGATCCTGCCAGGTGTGTATGGGGTTTTCACAGTGTATCAGTATCCTGCCAGGTGTGCATGTGTGTTTTTCAGTTTATCAGTATCCTGCCAGGTGTGCATGGGGTTTCACAGTTTATCAGGATCCTGCTAGGTGTGTATGGGTGTTTCACAGTCTATCAGGATCCTGCCAGGTGTGTATGGGGATTTCACAGTCTATCAGGATCCTGCCAGGTGTGTATGGGGTTTTTACTGTGTATCAGGATCCTGCCAGGTGTGTATGGGCTTTTCACAGTTTATCAGGATCCTGCCAGGTGTGTATGGGTGTTTCACAGTTTATCAGGATCCTGCCAGGTGTGTATGGGGGTTTCACAGTTTATCAGGATCCTGCCAGGTGTGTATGTGGGATGCACAGTTTATCAGTATGATGCCAGGTGTGTATGGGGGTTTCACAGTGTATCAGGATCCTGCCAGGTGTGTATGGGGGTTTCACAGTTTATCAGGATCCTGCCAGGTGTGTATGGGGTTTTCACAGTGTATCAGGATCCTGCCAGGTGTGTATGGGGTTTTCACAGTTTATCAGGATCCTTCCAGGTATGTATTGGGGTTTCACAGTTTATCAGGATCCTGCCAGTTGTGTATGTGGGTTTCACAGTTTATCAGGAACCCGGCAGGTGTGTATGGGGGTTTCACAGTTTATCAGGATCCTGCCAGGTGTGCACGGGGTTTTCACAGTTTATCGGTATCCTTCCTGCTGTGTCTGGGGGTTTCACAGTTTATCAGGATCCTGCCAGGTGAGTATGTGGGTTTCACAGTTTATCAGGATCCTGCCAGATGTGAGTGGGGTTTTCACAGTGCATCAGGATCCTGCCAGATGTGTATGGGGTTTTCACAGTGCATCAGGATCCTTCCAGACGTGTATGGGTGTTTCACAGTGTATCAGCAGCCTGCAGGTGTGTATGTGGGTTTCAGAGTTTATCAGGCTCCTGCCTGGTGTTTATGTGGGTTTCACAGTTTATCAGGATCCTGCCTGGTGTGTATGAGGTTTCACAGTGGATCAGGAACCCGGCAGGTGTGTATGGGGGTTTCACAGTTTATCAGGATCCTGCCAGGTGTGTACGGGGTTTTCACAGTTTATCGGTATCCTTCCTGCTGTGTTTGGGGGTTTCACAGTTTATCAGGATCCTGCCAGGTGAGTATGTGGGTTTCACAGTTTATCAGGATCCTGCCAGATGTGAGTGGGGTTTTCACAGTGCATCAGGATCCTGCCAGATGTGTATGGGGTTTTCACAGTGCATCAGGATCCTTCCAGATGTGTATGGGTGTTTCACAGTGTATCAGGAGCCTGCAGGTGTGTATGTGGGTTTCAGAGTTTATCAGGCTCCTGCCTGGTGTTTATGTGGGTTTCACAGTTTATCAGGATCCTGCCTGGTGTGTATGAGGTTTCACAGTGGATCAGGATCCTGCCACGTGTGTATGGGGTTTTCACAGAGTATCAGGATCCTGCCAGGTGTGTATGGGGGTTTCACAGTTATCAGGATCCTGCCAGGTGTGTATGTGGGTGTCACAGTTTATCAGGATCCTGCCAGATGTGTGTGGGGGTTGCACAGTTTATCAGTATGCTGCCAGGTGTGTCTGGGGGTTTCACAGTTTATCAGGATCCTGCCAGGTCTGTATGTGGGTTGCACAGTTTATCAGTATGCTGCCAGGTGTGTCTGGGGGTTTCACAGTTCATCAGGATCGTGCCAGATGTGAGTGGGGTTTTCACAGTGCATCAGGATCCTGCTAGATGCGTATGGGTTTTTCGCAGTGCATCAGGATCCTTCCAGATGTGTGTGGGTGTTTCACAGTGTATCAGGATCCTGCCACGTGTGTATGGGGTTTCACAGGATATCAGGATCCTGCAGGTGTGTATGTGGGTTTCAGAGTTTGTCAGGCTCCTGCCTGGTGTTTATGTGGGTTTCACAGTTTATCAGGATCCTGCCTGGTGTGTATGGGGTTTCACAGTGGATCAGGATCCTGCCACGTGTGTATGGGGTTTTCACAGAGTATCAGGATCCTGCCAGGTGTGTATGGGGTTTTCACAGTTATCAGGATCCTGCCAGGTGTGTATGTGGGTGTCACAGTTTATCAGGATCCTGCCAGGTGTGTATGGGTGTTTCGCAGTTTTTCAGGATCCTGCCAGGTGTGTATGGGGGTTTCACAGTTTATCAGGTTTCTGCCAGATGTGAATGGGGTTTTCACAGTGCATCAGCATCATGCCAGATGTGTATGGAGTTTTCACAATGCATCAGGATCCTTCCAGATGTGTCTGAGGTTTTCACAGTGTATCAGGATCCTGCATCGAGTGTTTGGGGACCCACAGTTTATCAGGATCCTGCCAGGTGTGTATGGGGGTTTCACAGTTTATCAGGATCCTGCCTGGTGTGTCTGGGGGTTTCACTGTTCATCAGGATCCTGCCAGGTGTGTTTGTGGGTTTCACAGTTTATCAGTATACTGCCAGGTGTGTATGGGGATTTCACAGTGTATCAGGATCCTGCCTGGTGTGTATGGGGGTTTCACAGTTTATCAGGATCTTGCCTGGTGTGTCTGGGGTTTTCACAGATTATCAGGATCCTGCCAGGTGTGTATGGGTGTTTCACAGTGCATCAGGATCCTTCCAGATGTGTTTGGGAGTTACACAGTGCATCAGGATCCTGCCAGATGTTTTTCGAGTTTTCACAGTTTATCAGGATCCTTCAAGGTGTGTATGGGGGTTTCACAGTGGATCAGGATCCTGCCAGGTGTGTATTGGGTTTCACAGTGTATCAGGATCCTCCCAGGTGTGTTTGGGATTTTCACAGTGTATCCTGATCCTTCCTGGTGTGCATGGGGGTTTCACAGTGGATCAGGATCCTTCCAGGTGTGTATGGGTTTTCACAGTGGATCAGGATCCTGCCAGATGTGTTTGGGTATTTCACAGTGTATCAGGATCCTTCCAGGTGTGTATGAGTGTTTCACAGTGGATCAGGATCCTGCCAGATGTGTATGGGGTTTCACAGTGTATCAGGATCCTCCCAGGTGTGTTTGGGGTTTTCACAGTGTATCAGGATCCTGCGAAATGTGAACGGGGTTTCACAGTAGATCAGGATCCTGCCAGGTGTGCTTGGGGTTTCACAGTGTATCAGGATCCTGCCAAATGTGAACGGGGTTTCACAGTGTATCAGGATCCTGCCAAATGTAAACGGGGTTTCACAGAGGATCAGGATCCTGCCAGGTGTGTATGGGGTTTCACAGTGTATCAGGATCCTGCCAAATGTGAGGGGATTTCACAGTATAACAGGATCCTACCAGGTGTGTATGGGGTTTTCACAGTGTATCAGGATCCTGCCAGATATGTATGTGGGTTTCACAGTTTTTCAGGATCCTGCCTGGTGTGTATGGGGTTTTCACAGTTTATCAGGATCATGCCTGGTGTGTATGGGGTTTCACAGTGGATCAGGATCCTCCCAGGTGTGCATGTGGGTTTCACAGTTTATCAGGATCCTGCCAGATGTGAATGGGGTTTCACAGTGGATCAGGATCCTGCCAGGTGTGTCCGGGGTTTTCACAGAGTATCAGGATCTTGCCAGATGTGTATGGAGTTTTCACAGTGGATCAGGATCCTGCCAGGTGTGTATGTGGGTTTCACAGTGGATCAGGAGCCTGCCTGGTGTGTCAGGGATTTCCCAGATTATCAGGATCCTGCCAGGTGTGTATGTGGTTTTCACAGCTGATCAGGATCCTGCCAGATGTGAATGGAGCTTTAACAGTGCATCAGGATCCTTCCAAATGTGTATGAGCGTTTCACATTGTATCAGGATCCTGCCAGGTGTGTATGGGTTTTTCACAGTGTACCAGGATCAGCCAGGTGTGTATGGGGTTTCACAGTGTATCAGGATCCTGCCAGATGTGTTTCGGGTTTTCACAGTCTATCAGGTCCTTCCAGGTGTGTATGGTGGTTTCACAGTGGATCAGGATCCTGCCAGGTGTGTCTGGGGTTTCACAGTATATCAGGATCCTGCCAGATGTGTTTGGGGTTTTCTCAGTGTATCAGGATCCTTCCAGGTGTTTATGAAGGTTTCACAGTGTATCAGGATCCTGCCGTGTGTGTGGGGTTTCGCAGTTTATCGGGATCCTCCCAGGTGTGTTTGGTGTTTTCACAGTGTATCAGGATCCTGCCAAATGTGAACGGGATTTCACAGTGGATCAGGATCCTGCCAGGTGTGTAGGGGGTTTCACAGTGTATCAGGATCCTGCCAAATGTGAACGGGGTTTCACAGTGGATCAGGATCCTGCCAGGTGTACATGGGGTTTCACAGTGCATCAGGATCCTGCCAAATGTGAAGGAGGTTTCACAGTATAACAGGATCCTGCCAGGTGTGTATGGGGTTTTCACAGTGGATCAGGATCCTGCCAGGTGTGTATGGGGTTTTCACAGTGTATATGGATCCTCCCAGGTGTGTATGGGGTTTTCACAGTGTATCAGGATCCTGCCAAATGTGAACGGGGTTTCACAGTAGATCAGGATCCTGCCAGGTTTGCTTGGGGTTTCACAGTGTATCAGGATCCTGCCAAATGTGAACGGGGTTTCACAGTGTATCAGGATCCTGCCAAATGTGAACGGGGTTTCACAGTGGATCAGGATCCTGCAAGGTGTTTATGGGGATTCACAGTGTATCAGGATCCTGCCAAATGTGAAGGAGGTTTCACAGTATAACAGGATCCTGCCAGGTGTGTATGGGGTTTTCACAGTGGATCAGGATCCTGCCAGGTGTGTATGGGGTTTCACAGTGTATATGGATCCTCTCAGGTGTGTATGGGGTTTTCACAGTGTATCAGGATCCTGCCAAATGTGAACGGGGTTTCACAGTAGATCAGGATCCTGCCAGGTTTGCTTGGGGTTTCACAGTGTATCAGGATCCTGCCAAATGTGAACGGGGTTTCACAGTGTATCAGGATCCTGCCAAATGTGAACGGGGTTTCACAGTGGATCAGGATCCTGCCAGGTGTTTATGGGGATTCACAGTGTATCAGGATCCTGCCAAATGTGAACGGGGTTTCACAGTGGATCAGGATCCTGCCAGGTGTTTATGGGGTTTCACAGTTTATCAGGATCCTGCCAAATGTGAACGGGGTTTCACAGTGGATCAGGATCCTGCCAGGTGTACATGGGGTTTCACAGTGCATCAGGATCCTGCCAAATGTGAAGGAGGTTTCACAGTATAACAGGATCCTGCCAGGTGTGTATGGGGTTTTCACAGTGGATCAGGATCCTGCCAGGTGTGTATGGGGTTTTTACAGTGTATATGGATCCTCCCAGGTGTGTATGGGGTTTTCACAGTGTATCAGGAACCTGCCAAATGTGAACGGGGTTTCACAGTAGATCAGGATCCTGCCAGGTTTGCTTGGGGTTTCACAGTGTATCAGGATCCTGCCAAATGTGAACGGGGTTTCACAGTGTATCAGGATCCTGCCAAATGTGAACGGGGTTTCACAGTGGATCAGGATCCTGCAAGGTGTTTATGGGGATTCACAGTGTATCAGGATCCTGCCAAATGTGAAGGAGGTTTCACAGTATAACAGGATCCTGCCAGGTGTGTATGGGGTTTTCACAGTGGATCAGGATCCTGCCAGGTGTGTATGGGGTTTCACAGTGTATATGGATCCTCTCAGGTGTGTATGGGGTTTTCACAGTGTATCAGGATCCTGCCAAATGTGAACGGGGTTTCACAGTAGATCAGGATCCTGCCAGGTTTGCTTGGGGTTTCACAGTGTATCAGGATCCTGCCAAATGTGAACGGGGTTTCACAGTGTATCAGGATCCTGCCAAATGTGAACGGGGTTTCACAGTGGATCAGGATCCTGCCAGGTGTTTATGGGGATTCACAGTGTATCAGGATCCTGCCAAATGTGAACGGGGTTTCACAGTGGATCAGGATCCTGCCAGGTGTTTATGGGGTTTCACAGTTTATCAGGATCCTGCCAGGTGTGTACGGGCTTTTCACAGTTTATCAGGATCCTGCCAGGTGTGTATGGGGGTTTTCGCAGTGTATCAGGATCCTCCCAGGTGTGTTTGGGTTTTCACAGTGTATGTGGGTTTCACAGTTTATCAGGAACCCGGCAGGTGTGTATGGGGGTTTCACAGTTTATCAGGATCCTGCCAGGTGAGTATGTGGGTTTCACAGTTTATCAGGATCCTGCCAGATGTGAGTGGGGTTTTCACAGTGCATCAGGATCCTGCCAGATGTGTATGGGGTTTTCACAGTGCATCAGGATCCTTCCAGATGTGTATGGGTGTTTCACAGTGTATCAGGAGCCTGCAGGTGTGTATGTGGGTTTCAGAGTTTATCAGGCTCCTGCCTGGTGTTTATGTGGGTTTCACAGTTTATCAGGATCCTGCCTGGTGTGTATGAGGTTTCACAGTGGATCAGGATCCTGCCACGTGTGTATGGGGTTTTCACAGAGTATCAGGATCCTGCCAGGTGTGTATGGGGGTTTCACAGTTATCAGGATCCTGCCAGATGTGAGTGGGGTTTTCACAGTGCATCAGGATCCTGCCAGATGTGTATGGGGTTTTCACAGTGCATCAGGATCCTTCCAGATGTGTATGGGTGTTTCACAGTGTATCAGGAGCCTGCAGGTGTGTATGTGGGTTTCAGAGTTTATCAGGCTCCTGCCTGGTGTTTATGTGGGTTTCACAGTTTATCAGGATCCTGCCTGGTGTGTATGAGGTTTCACAGTGGATCAGGATCCTGCCACGTGTGTATGGGGTTTTCACAGAGTATCAGGATCCTGCCAGGTGTGTATGGGGGTTTCACAGTTATCAGGATCCTGCCAGGTGTGTATGTGGGTGTCACAGTTTATCAGGATCCTGCCAGATGTGTGTGGGGGTTGCACAGTTTATCAGTATGCTGCCAGGTGTGTCTGGGGGTTTCACAGTTTATCAGGATCCTGCCAGGTCTGTATGTGGGTTGCACAGTTTATCAGTATGCTGCCAGGTGTGTCTGGGGCTTTCACAGTTCATCAGGATCGTGCCAGATGTGAGTGGGGTTTTCACAGTGCATCAGGATCCTGCTAGATGCGTATGGGTTTTTCGCAGTGCATCAGGATCCTTCCAGATGTGTGTGGGTGTTTCACAGTGTATCAGGATCCTGCCACGTGTGTATGGGGTTTCACAGGATATCAGGATCCTGCAGGTGTGTATGTGGGTTTCAGAGTTTGTCAGGCTCCTGCCTGGTGTTTATGTGGGTTTCACAGTTTATCAGGATCCTGCCTGGTGTGTATGGGGTTTCACAGTGGATCAGGATCCTGCCACGTGTGTATGGGGTTTTCACAGAGTATCAGGATCCTGCCAGGTGTGTATGGGTTTTTCACAGTGTATCAGGATCCTGCCAGGTGTGTATGGGGGTTTCACAGTTTATCAGGATTCTGCCAGGTGTGTATGTGGGTTTCACAGTTTATCGGGATCTCGCCAGGTGTGTCTGGGGGTTTCACAGTTTATCAGGATCCTGCCAGGTGTGTATGGGGTTTTCACTGTGCATCAGGATCCTGCCAGATGTGTATGGTGTTTTCACAGTGCATCAGGATCCTTCCAGATGTGTATGGGGGTTTCACAGTTTATCAGGATCCTGCCTGGTGTGTCTGGGGGTTTCACAGTTCATCAGGATCCTGCCAGGTGTGTTTGTGGGTTTCACAGTTTATCAGTATACTGCCAGGTGTGTATGGGGATTTCACAGTGTATCAGGATCCTGCCACGTGTGTATGGGGGATTCACAGTTTATCAGGATCTTGCCTGGTGTGTCTGGGGTTTTCACAGATTATCAGGATCCTGCCAGGTGTGTATGGGTGTTTCACAGTGCATCAGGATCCTTCCAGATGTGTTTGGGAGTTACACAGTGCATCAGGATCCTGCCAGATGTTTTTCGAGTTTTCACAGTTTATCAGGATCCTTCAAGGTGTGTATGGGGGTTTCACAGTGGATCAGGATCCTGCCAGGTGTGTATTGGGTTTCACAGTGTATCAGGATCCTCCCAGGTGTGTTTGGGATTTTCACAGTGTATCCTGATCCTTCCTGGTGTGCATGGGGGTTTCACAGTGGATCAGGATCCTTCCAGGTGTGTATGGGTTTTCACAGTGGATCAGGATCCTGCCAGATGTGTTTGGGTATTTCACAGTGTATCAGGATCCTTCCAGGTGTGTATGAGTGTTTCACAGTGGATCAGGATCCTGCCAGATGTGTATGGGGTTTCACAGTGTATCAGGATCCTCCCAGGTGTGTTTGGGGTTTTCACAGTGTATCAGGATCCTGCGAAATGTGAACGGGGTTTCACAGTAGATCAGGATCCTGCCAGGTGTGCTTGGGGTTTCACAGTGTATCAGGATCCTGCCAAATGTGAACGGGGTTTCACAGTGTATCAGGATCCTGCCAAATGTAAACGGGGTTTCACAGAGGATCAGGATCCTGCCAGGTGTGTATGGGGTTTCACAGTGTATCAGGATCCTGCCAAATGTGAGGGGATTTCACAGTATAACAGGATCCTACCAGGTGTGTATGGGGTTTTCACAGTGTATCAGGATCCTGCCAGATATGTATGTGGGTTTCACAGTTTATCAGGATCCTGCCTGGTGTGTATGGGGTTTTCACAGTTTATCAGGATCATGCCTGGTGTGTATGGGGTTTCACAGTGGATCAGGATCCTGCCAGGTGTGCATGTGGGTTTCACAGTTTATCAGGATCCTGCCAGATGTGAATGGGGTTTCACAGTGGATCAGG
This sequence comes from Heterodontus francisci, assembly GCF_036365525.1. Lineage (NCBI taxonomy): Eukaryota > Metazoa > Chordata > Chondrichthyes > Heterodontiformes > Heterodontidae > Heterodontus > Heterodontus francisci. The sequence goes on along the minus strand of NW_027140818.1, from coordinate 1,721,773 downwards.
ATCCTGCCAGGTGTGTCCGGGGTTTTCACAGAGTATCAGGATCTTGCCAGATGTGTATGGAGTTTTCACAGTGGATCAGGATCCTGCCAGGTGTGTATGTGGGTTTCACAGTGGATCAGGAGCCTGCCTGGTGTGTCAGGGATTTCCCAGATTATCAGGATCCTGCCAGGTGTGAATGGAGCTTTAACAGTGCATCAGGATCCTTCCAGATGTGTATGAGCGTTTCACATTGTATCAGGATCCTGCCAGGTGTGTATGGGTTTTTCACAGTGTACCAGGATCAGCCAGGTGTGTATGGGGTTTCACAGTGTATCAGGATCCTGCCAGATGTGTTTCGGGTTTTCACAGTCTATCAGGTCCTTCCAGGTGTGTATGGTGGTTTCACAGTGGATCAGGATCCTGCCAGGTGTGTCTGGGGTTTCACAGTGTATCAGGATCCTGCCAGATGTGTTTGGGGATTTCACAGTGTATCAGGATCCTTCCAGGTGTTTATGAAGGTTTCACAGTGTATCAGGATCCTGCCGTGTGTGTGGGGTTTCGCAGTTTATCGGGATCCTCCCAGGTGTGTTTGGTGTTTTCACAGTGTATCAGGATCCTGCCAAATGTGAACGGGATTTCACAGTGGATCAGGATCCTGCCAGGTGTGTAGGGGGTTTCACAGTGTATCAGGATCCTGCCAAATGTGAACGGGGTTTCACAGTGGATCAGGATCCTGCCAGGTGTGCATGGGGTTTCACAGTGCATCAGGATCCTGCCAAATGTGAAGGAGGTTTCACAGTATAACAGGATCCTGCCAGGTGTGTATGGGGTTTTCACAGTGGATCAGGATCCTGCCAGGTGTGTATGGGGTTTTCTCAGTGTATATGGATCCTCCCAGGTGTGTATGGGGTTTTCACAGTGTATCAGGATCCTGCCAAATGTGAACGGGGTTTCACAGTAGATCAGGATCCTGCCAGGTTTGCTTGGGGTTTCACAGTGTATCAGGATCCTGCCAAATGTGAACGGGGTTTCACAGTGTATCAGGATCCTGCCAAATGTGAACGGGGTTTCACAGTGGATCAGGATCCTGCCAGGTGTTTATGGGGATTCACAGTGTATCAGGATCCTGCCAAATGTGAAGGGGTTTCACAGTATAACAGGATCCTGCCAAGTGTGTATGGGGTTTTCACAGTGGATCAGGATCCTGCCAGGTGTGTATGGGGGTTTTCACAGTGTATCAGGATCCTCCCAGGTGTGTTTGGGTTTTCACAGTGTATCAGGATCCTGCAAAATGTGAACGGGGTTTCACAGTGGATCAGGATCCTGCCAGGTGTGTATGTGGTTTCACAGTGTATCAGGATCCTGCCAAATGTCAACGGGGTTTCACAGTATAACAGGATCCTGCCAGGTGTGTATGGGGATTTCACAGAGGATCAGGATCCTGCCAGGTGTGTATGGGCGTTTTCACAGTGTATCAGGATCCTTCCAGGTGTGTATGGGGGTTTTCTCAGTGTATCCGGATCCTTCCAGGTGTGTCTGGGGAGTTCACAGTGGATCAGGATCCTGGCAGGTGTGTATGGGGTTGCACAGCGTATCAGTATCCTGCCAGATGCGAATGGGGTTTCACTGCGTATCAGGATCCTGCCAGATGTGAATGGGGTTTCACAGTGGATCAGGAGCCTGCCAGGTGTGTACGGGGTTTTCACAGTGTATCAGGATCCTGCCAGATGTGAATGGAGATTTCACAGTGGATCAGGATCCTTCCAGATGTGTATGGGGATTTCACAGTGCATCAGAATCCTTCCAGATGTGTATGGGCGTTTCACAGTGTATCAGGATCCTGCATCGTGTGTTTGGGGTTTCACAGTTTATCAGGCTCCTGCCTGGTGTTTATGTGGGTTTCACAGTTTATCAGGATCCTGCCTGGTGTGTATGAGGTTTCACAGTGGATCAGGATCCTGCCACGTGTGTATGGGGTTTTCACAGAGTATCAGGATCCTGCCAGGTGTGTATGTGGGTTTCACAGTTATCAGGATCCTGCCAGGTGTGTATGTGGGTGTCACAGTTTATCAGGATCCTGCCAGATGTGTATGGGGGTTGCACAGTTTATCAGTATGCTGCCAGGTGTGTCTGGGGGTTTCACAGTTTATCAGGATCCTGCCAGGTCTGTATGTGGGTTGCACAGTTTATCAGTATGCTGCCAGGTGTGTCTGGGGCTTTCACAGTTCATCAGGATCGTGCCAGATGTGAGTGGGGTTTTCACAGTGCATCAGGATCCTGCTAGATGCGTATGGGTTTTTCGCAGTGCATCAGGATCCTTCCAGATGTGTGTGGGTGTTTCACAGTGTATCAGGATCCTGCCACGTGTGTATCGGGTTTCACAGTATATCAGGATCCTGCAGGTGTGTATGTGGGTTTCAGAGTTTGTCAGGCTCCTGCCTGGTGTTTATGTGGGTTTCACAGTTTATCAGGATCCTGCCTGGTGTGTATGGGGTTTCACAGTGGATCAGGATCCTGCCACGTGTGTATGGGGTTTTCACAGAGTATCAGGATCCTGCCAGGTGTGTATGGGTTTTTCACAGTGTATCAGGATCCTGCCAGGTGTGTATGGGGGTTTCACAGTTTATCAGGATTCTGCCAGGTGTGTATGTGGGTTTCACAGTTTATCGGGATCTCGCCAGGTGTGTCTGGGGGTTTCACAGTTTATCAGGATCCTGCCAGGTGTGTATGGGGTTTTCACTGTGCATCAGGATCCTGCCAGATGTGTATGGTGTTTTCACAGTGCATCAGGATCCTTCCAGATGTGTATGGGGGTTTCACAGTTTATCAGGATCCTGCCTGGTGTGTCTGGGGGTTTCACAGTTCATCAGGATCCTGCCAGGTGTGTTTGTGGGTTTCACAGTTTATCAGTATACTGCCAGGTGTGTATGGGGATTTCGCAGTGTATCAGGATCCTGCCTGGTGTGTATGGGGGATTCACAGTTTATCAGGATCTTGCCTGGTGTGTCTGGGGTTTTCACAGATTATCAGGATCCTGCCAGGTGTGTATGGGTGTTTCACAGTGCATCAGGATCCTTCCAGATGTGTTTGGGAGTTACACAGTGCATCAGGATCCTGCCAGATGTTTTTCGAGTTTTCACAGTTTATCAGGATCCTTCAAGGTGTGTATGGGGGTTTCACAGTGGATCAGGATCCTGCCAGGTGTGTATTGGGTTTCACAGTGTATCAGGATCCTCCCAGGTGTGTTTGGGATTTTCACAGTGTATCCTGATCCTTCCTGGTGTGCATGGGGGTTTCACAGTGGATCAGGATCCTTCCAGGTGTGTATGGGTTTTCACAGTGGATCAGGATCCTGCCAGATGTGTTTGGGTATTTCACAGTGTATCAGGATCCTTCCAGGTGTGTATGAGTGTTTCACAGTGGATCAGGATCCTGCCAGATGTGTATGGGGTTTCACAGTGTATCAGGATCCTCCCAGGTGTGTTTGGGGTTTTCACAGTGTATCAGGATCCTGCGAAATGTGAACGGGGTTTCACAGTAGATCAGGATCCTGCCAGGTGTGCTTGGGGTTTCACAGTGTATCAGGATCCTGCCAAATGTGAACGGGGTTTCACAGTGTATCAGGATCCTGCCAAATGTAAACGGGGTTTCACAGAGGATCAGGATCCTGCCAGGTGTGTATGGGGTTTCACAGTGTATCAGGATCCTGCCAAATGTGAGGGGATTTCACAGTATAACAGGATCCTACCAGGTGTGTATGGGGTTTTCACAGTGTATCAGGATCCTGCCAGATATGTATGTGGGTTTCACAGTTTATCAGGATCCTGCCTGGTGTGTATGGGGTTTTCACAGTTTATCAGGATCATGCCTGGTGTGTATGGGGTTTCACAGTGGATCAGGATCCTGCCAGGTGTGCATGTGGGTTTCACAGTTTATCAGGATCCTGCCAGATGTGAATGGGGTTTCACAGTGGATCAGGATCCTGCCAGGTGTGTCCGGGGTTTTCACAGAGTATCAGGATCTTGCCAGATGTGTATGGAGTTTTCACAGTGGATCAGGATCCTGCCAGGTGTGTATGTGGGTTTCACAGTGGATCAGGAGCCTGCCTGGTGTGTCAGGGATTTCCCAGATTATCAGGATCCTGCCAGGTGTGAATGGAGCTTTAACAGTGCATCAGGATCCTTCCAGATGTGTATGAGCGTTTCACATTGTATCAGGATCCTGCCAGGTGTGTATGGGTTTTTCACAGTGTACCAGGATCAGCCAGGTGTGTATGGGGTTTCACAGTGTATCAGGATCCTGCCAGATGTGTTTCGGGTTTTCACAGTCTATCAGGTCCTTCCAGGTGTGTATGGTGGTTTCACAGTGGATCAGGATCCTGCCAGGTGTGTCTGGGGTTTCACAGTGTATCAGGATCCTGCCAGATGTGTTTGGGGATTTCACAGTGTATCAGGATCCTTCCAGGTGTTTATGAAGGTTTCACAGTGTATCAGGATCCTGCCGTGTGTGTGGGGTTTCGCAGTTTATCGGGATCCTCCCAGGTGTGTTTGGTGTTTTCACAGTGTATCAGGATCCTGCCAAATGTGAACGGGATTTCACAGTGGATCAGGATCCTGCCAGGTGTGTAGGGGGTTTCACAGTGTATCAGGATCCTGCCAAATGTGAACGGGGTTTCACAGTGGATCAGGATCCTGCCAGGTGTGCATGGGGTTTCACAGTGCATCAGGATCCTGCCAAATGTGAAGGAGGTTTCACAGTATAACAGGATCCTGCCAGGTGTGTATGGGGTTTTCACAGTGGATCAGGATCCTGCCAGGTGTGTATGGGGTTTTCTCAGTGTATATGGATCCTCCCAGGTGTGTATGGGGTTTTCACAGTGTATCAGGATCCTGCCAAATGTGAACGGGGTTTCACAGTAGATCAGGATCCTGCCAGGTTTGCTTGGGGTTTCACAGTGTATCAGGATCCTGCCAAATGTGAACGGGGTTTCACAGTGTATCAGGATACTGCCAAATGTGAACGGGGTTTCACAGTGGATCAGGATCCTGCCAGGTGTTTATGGGGATTCACAGTGTATCAGGATCCTGCCAAATGTGAAGGGGTTTCACAGTATAACAGGATCCTGCCAAGTGTGTATGGGGTTTTCACAGTGGATCAGGATCCTGCCAGGTGTGTATGGGGGTTTTCACAGTGTATCAGGATCCTCCCAGGTGTGTTTGGGTTTTCACAGTGTATCAGGATCCTGCAAAATGTGAACGGGGTTTCACAGTGGATCAGGATCCTGCCAGGTGTGTATGGGGTTTCACAGTGTATCAGGATCCTGCCAAATGTCAACGGGGTTTCACAGTATAACAGGATCCTGCCAGGTGTGTATGGGGATTTCACAGAGGATCAGGATCCTGCCAGGTGTGTATGGGCGTTTTCACAGTGTATCAGGATCCTTCCAGGTGTGTATGGGGGTTTTCTCAGTGTATCCGGATCCTTCCAGGTGTGTCTGGGGAGTTCACAGTGGATCAGGATCCTGGCAGGTGTGTATGGGGTTGCACAGCGTATCAGTATCCTGCCAGATGCGAATGGGGTTTCACTGCGTATCAGGATCCTGCCAGATGTGAATGGGGTTTCACAGTGGATCAGGAGCCTGCCAGGTGTGTACGGGGTTTTCACAGTGTATCAGGATCCTGCCAGATGTGAATGGAGATTTCACAGTGGATCAGGATCCTTCCAGATGTGTATGGGGATTTCACAGTGCATCAGAATCCTTCCAGATGTGTATGGGCGTTTCACAGTGTATCAGGATCCTGCATCGTGTGTTTGGGGTTTCACAGTTTATCAGGATCCTGCCAGGTATGTATGGGGTTTTCACAGTGTATCAGGATCCTGCCAGGTGTTTATGGGGTTTGCACAGTGTATCAGGATCCTGCCAGGTGTGTATGTGGGTTTCACAGTTTATCAGGATCCTGCCAGGTGTGTCTGGGGTTTTCACAGTTTATCAGGAACCTGCCAGGTGTGCATGGGGGTTTCACAGTTTATCAGGACCCTGCCAGGTGTGTATGTGGGTTTCACAGTTTTTCAGGATCCTGCCAGACGTGAATGGGGTTTTCACGGTGCATCAGTATCCTGCCAGATGTGTATGGGGTTTTCACAGTCCATCAGGACCCTTCCAGATGTGTATGGGTGTTTCACAGTGTACCAGGATCCTGCATCGTGTGTATGGGCTTCCACAGTTTATCAGGATCCTGCCAGGTGTGTATGGGGTTTTCACAGTGTATCAGGATCCTGCCAGGTGTGTATGGGGTTTTGACAGTGTATCAGGATCCTGCCAGATGTGTATGTGGGTTTCACAGTTTATCAGGATCCTGCCTGGTGTGTATGTGGTTTTTACAGTTTATCAGGATCATGCCTGGTGTGTATGGGGTTTCACAGTGGATCAGGATCCTGCCAGGTGTGCATGTGGGTTTCACAGTTTATCAGGATCCTGCCAGATGTGAATGGGGTTTCACAGAGGATCAGGATCCTGCCAGGAGTGTACGGGGTTTTCACAGAGTATCAGGATCTTGCTAGATGTGTATGGAATTTTCACAGTGGATCAGGATCCTGCCAGGTGTGTATGGAGTTTTCACAGATTATCAGGATCCTGCCAGGTGTGTATGTGGGTTTCACAGTTTATCAGGATCCTGCCAGATGTGAATGGAGCTTTCACAGTGCATCAGGATCCTGCCAGATGTGCATGGGGTTTTCACAGTGCATCAGGATCCTTCCAGATGTGTAAGGGGGTTACACAGTGTATCAGGATACTGCCAGGTGTGCATGAGCGTTTCAAATTGTATCAGGATCCTGCCAGGTGTGTATGGGTTTTTCACAGTGTATCAGGATCTGCCAGGTGTTTCGGGTTTTCACAGTCTATCAGGTCCTTCCAAGTGTGTATGGTGGTTTCACAGTGGATCAGGATCCTGCCAGGTGTGTATGGGGTTTCACAGTGTATCAGGATCCTGCCAGATGTGTTTGGGGATTTCACAGTGTATCAGGATCCTTCCAGGTGTGTATGAAGGTTTCACAGTGTATCTGGATCCTGCCTGGTGTGTATGGTGTTTCAGAGTGTATCAGGATCCTCCCAGGTGTGTTTGGGGTTTTCACAGTGTATCAAGATCCTGCCAAATGTGAAGGGGGTTTCACAGTATAACAGGACCCTGGCAGGTGTGTATGGGGTTTTCACAGTGGATCAGGATCCTGCCAGGTGTGTATGGGGGTTTCACAGTGTATCAGGATCCTACCAGGTGCGTTTGAGTTTTCACAGTGGATCAGGATCCTGCCAGGTGTGTATGGGGTTTCACAGTGTATCAGGATCCTGCCAAATGTGAAGGGGGTTTCACATTATAACAGGATCCTGCCAGGTGTGTATGGGGTTTTCACAGTGGATCAGGATCCTGCCAGGTGTATATGGGGTTTCACAGTGTATCTGGATCCTGCCAGATGTGAATGGGGTTTCACTGCGTATCAGGATCCTGCCAGATGTGAATGGGGTTTCACAGTGGATCAGGATTCTGCCAGGTGTGTACAGGGTTTTCACAGTGTATCAGGATCCGGCCAAATGTGTATGGAGATTTCACAGTGGATCAGGATCCTGCTAGATGTGAATGAGATTTTCACAGTGCATCAGGATCCTGCCAGATGTGCATGGGGTTTTCACAGTGCATCAGGATCCTTCTAGATGTGTCTGGGTGTTTCACAGTGTATCAGGATCCTGCCAGGTGTGTATGGGGTTTCACAGTGTATCAGGATCCTGCCAGATGTGTTTCGGGTTTTCACAGTCTATCAGGTCCTTGCAGGTGTGTATGGTGGTTTCACAGTGGATCAGGATCCTGCCAGGTGTGTATGGGGTTTCACAGTGTATCAGGATCCTGCCAGATGTGTTTGGGGATTTCACAGTGTATCAGGATCCTTCCAGGTGTGTATGAAGGTGTCACAGTGTATCAGGATCCTGCCAGGTGTGTATGGGGTTTCACAGACTATCAGGATCCTCCCAGGTGTGTTTGGGGTTTTCACAGTGTATCAGGATCCTGCCAAATGTGACCGGGTTTTCACAGTGGATCAGGATCCTGCCAGGTGTGTAGGGGGTTTCACAGTGTATCAGGATCCTGCCAAATGTGAACGGGGTTTCAAAGTGCATCAGGATCCTGCCAGGTGTGCATGGGTTTTCACAGTGTTTCAGGATCCTACCAAATGTGAAGGGGGTTTCACAGTATAACATAATCCTGCCAGGTGTGTATGGGGTTTTCACAGTGGCTCAGGATCCTGCCAAGTGTGTATGGGGGTTTCACAGTGTATCAGGATCCTATCAGGTGTGTATGGGGTTTTCACAGTGGATCAGGATCCTGCCAGGTGTGCATGGGGTTTCACAGTGTATCAGGATCCTGCCAAATGTGAAGGGGGTTTCACAGTATAACAGGATCCTGCCAGGTGTGTTTGGGGGTTTTCACAGTGTATCCGGATCCTTCCAGGTGTGCTTGGGGGTTTTCACAGTGCATCCGGATTCTTCCAGGTGTGTATGGGGTTTTCACAGTGGATCAGGATCCTGCCAGGTGTGTATGTGGGTTTCACAGTTTATCAGGATCCTGCCAGATGTGAATGGAGCTTTCACAGTTTATCAGGATCCTGCCAGATGTGCATGGGGTTTTCACAGTGCATCAGGATCCTTCCAGATGTGTAAGGGGGTTACACAGTGTATCAGGATCCTGCCAGGTGTGCATGAGCGTTTCAAATTGTATCAGGATCCTGCCAGGTGTGTATGGGCTTTTCACAGTGTATCAGGATCTGCCAGGTGTTTCGGGTTTTCACAGTCTATCAGGTCCTACCAAGTGTGTATGGTGGTTTCACAGTGGATCAGGATCCTGCCAGGTGTGTATGGGGTTTCACAGTGTATCAGGATCCTGCCAGATGTGTTTGGGGATTTCACAGTGTATCAGGATCCTTCCAGGTGTGTATGAAGGTTTCACAGTGTATCTGGATCCTGCCAGGTGTGTTTGGGGTTTTCACAGTGTATCAGGATCCTGCCAAATGTGAAGGGGGTTTCACAGTATAACAGGATCCTGCCAGGTGTGTATGGGGTTTTCACAGTGGATCAGGATCCTGCCAGGTGTGTATGGTGGTTTCACAGTGTATCAGGATCCGACCAGGTGTGTTTGGGTTTTCACAGTGGATCAGGATCCTGCCAGGTGTGTATGGGGTTTCACAGTGTATCAAGATCCTGCCAAATGTGAAGGGGGTTTCACATTATAACAGGATCCTGCCAGGTGTGTATGGGGTTTTCACAGTGGATCAGGATCCTGCCAGGTGTATATGCGGTTCCACAGTGTATCTGGATCCTGCCAGATGTGAATGGGGTTTCACTGCGTATCAGGATCCGGCCAAATGTGTATGGAGATTTCACAGTGGATCAGGATCCTGCTAGATGTGAATGAGATTTTCACAGTGCATCAGGGTCCTGCCAGATGTGCATGGGGTTTTCACAGTGCATCAGGATCCTTCTAGATGTGTCTGGGTGTTTCACAGTGTATCAGGATCCTGCCACGTGTGTATGGGGTTTCACAGTGTATCAGGATCCTGCCAGATATGTTTCGGGTTTTCACAGTCTATCAGGTCCTTGCAGGTGTGTATGGTGGTTTCACAGTTTATCAGGATCCTGCCAGGTGTGTATGGGGTTTCACAGTGTATCAGGATCCTGCCAGATGTGTTTGGGGTTTTCACAGTGTATCAGGATCCTTCCAGGTGTGTATGAAGTTTTCACAGTGTATCAGGATCCTGCCAGGTGTGGATGGGGTTTCACAGTGTATCAGGATCCTCCCAGGTGTGTTTGGGGTTTTCACAGTGTATCAGGATCCTGCCAAATGTGACCGGGTTTTCACAGTGGATCAGGATCCTGCCAGGTGTGTAGGGGGTTTCACAGTGTATCAGGATCCTGCCAAATGTGAACGGGGTTTCAAAGTGCATCAGGATCCTGCCAGGTGTGCATGGGGTTTTCACAGTGTTTCAGGATCCTGCCAAATGTGAAGGGGGTTTCACAGTATAACAGGATCCTGCCAGGTGTGTATGGGGGTTTTCACAGTGTATCAGGATCCTTCCAGGTGTGCTTGGGGGTTTTCACAGTGCATCCGGATTCTTCCAGGTGTGTATGGGGTTTTCACAGTGGATCAGGATCCTGCCAGGTGTGTATGTGGGTTTCACAGTTTATCAGGATCCTGCATGATGTGAATGGAGCTTTCACAGTGCATCAGGATCCTGCCAGATGTGCATGGGGTTTTCACAGTGCATCAGGATCCTTCCAGATGTGTAAGGGGGTTACACAGTGTATCAGGATCCTGCCAGGTGTGCATGAGCGTTTCAAATTGTATCAGGATCCTGCCAGGTGTGTATGGGTTTTTCACAGTGTATCAGGAACTGCCAGGTGTTTCGGGTTTTCACAGTCTATCAGGTCCTTCCAAGTGTGTATGGTGGTTTCACAGTGGATCAGGATCCTGCCAGGTGTGTATGGGGTTTCACAGTGTATCAGGATCCTGCCAGATGTGTTTGGGGATTTCACAGTGTATCAGGATCCTTCCAGGTGTGTATGAAGGTTTCACAGTGTATCTGGATCCTGCCAGGTGTGTATGGGGTTTCACAGTGTATCAGGATCCTCCCAGGTGTGTTTGGGGTTTTCACAGTGTATCAGGATCCTGCCAAATGTGAAGGGGGTTTCACAGTATAACAGGATCCTGCCAGGTGTGTATGGGGGTTTCACAGTGTATCAGGATCCTACCAGGTGTGTTTGGGTTTTCACAGTGGATCAGGATCCTGCCAGGTGTGTATGGGGTTTCACAGTGTATCAGGATCCTGCCAAATGTGAAGGGGGTTTCACATTATAACAGGATCCTGCCAGGTGTGTACGGGGTTTTCACAGTGGATCAGGATCCTGCCTGGTGTATATGGGGTTTCACAGTGTATCTGGATCCTGCCAGATGTGAATGGGGTTTCACTGCATATCAGGATCCTGCCAGATGTGAATGGGGTTTCACAGTGGATCAGGATTCTGCCAGGTGTGTACAGGGTTTTCACAGTGTATCAGGATCCGGCCAAATGTGTATGGAGATTTCACAGTGGATCAGGATCCTGCTAGATGTGAATGAGATTTTCACAGTGCATCAGGATCCTGCCAGATGTGCATGGGGTTTTCACAGTGCATCAGGATCCTTCTAGATGTGTCTGGGTGTTTCACAGTGTATCAGGATCCTTCCAGGTGTGTATGGGGTTTTCACAGTGGATCAGGATCCTGACAGGTGTGTATGGGGTTTCACAGTGTATCAGGATCCTGCCAGATGTGTTTCGGGTTTTCACAGTCTATCAGGTCCTTGCAGGTGTGTATGGTGGTTTCACAGTGGATCAGGATCCTGCCAGGTGTGTATGGGGTTTCACAGTGTATCAGGATCCTGCCAGATGTGTTTGGGGTTTTCACAGTGTATCAGGATCCTTCCAGGTGTGTATGAAGGTTTCACAGTGTATCAGGATCCTGCCAGGTGTGTATGGGGTTTCACAGTCTATCAGGATCCTCCCAGGTGTGTTTGGGGTTTTCACAGTGTATCAGGATCCTGCCAAGTGTGACTGGGTTTTCACAGTGGATCAGGATCCTGCCAGGTGTGTAGGGGGTTTCACAGTGTATCAGGATCCTGCCAAATGTGAACGGGGTTTCACAGTGCATCAGGATCCTGCCAGGTGTGCATGGGGTTTTCACAGTGTTTCAGGATCCTGCCAAATGTGAAGGGGGTTTCACAGTGGAACATAATCCTGCCAGGTGTGTATGGGGTTTTCACAGTGGCTCAGGATCCTGCCAAGTGTGTATGGGGGTTTCACAGTGTATCAGGATCCTATCAGGTGTGTATGGGGTTTTCACAGTGGATCAGGATCCTGCCAGGTGTGTATGGGGTTTCACAGTGTATCAGGATCCTGCCAGGTGTGCATGGGGTTTCACAGTGTATCAGGATCCTGCCAAATGTGAAGGGGGTTTCACAGTATAACAGGATCCTGCCAGGTGTGTATGGGGGTTTTCACAGTGTATCAGGATCCTTCCAGGTGTGCTTGGGGGTTTTCACAGTGCATCCGGATTCTTCCAGGTGTGTATGGGGTTTTCACAGTGGATCAGGATCCTGCCAGGTGTATATGGGGTTTCACAGTGTATCAGGATCCTGCCAGATGTGAATGGGGTTTCACTGCGTATCAGGATCCTGCCAGATGTGAATGGGGTTTCACAGTGGATCAGGATCTTGCCAGGTGTGTACCGGGTTTTCAAAGAGTATCAGGATCCTGCCAGATGTGTATGGAGATTTCACAGTGGATCAGGATCCTGCCAGATGTGAATGCGTTTTTCACAGTACATCAGGATCCTGCCAGATGTGCATGGGGTTTTCACAGTGCATCAGGATCCTTCCAGATGTGTATGGGTGTTTCACAGTGTATCAGGATCCTGCATCGTGTGTATGGGATTTCACAGTTAATCAGGTTCCTGCCAGGTGTGTATGGGGTTTTCACTGTGTATCAGGATCCTGCCAGGTGTGTATGGGGCTTTTACAATGTATCAGGATCCTGCCAGGTGTGTATTTGGGTTTCACAGTTTATCAGGATCCTGCCAGTTGTGTGTGGGGGTTTCACAGTTTATCAGGATCCTGCAAGGTGTGTATTGGGGTTTCACAGTTTATCAGGATCCTGCCAGGTGTGTATGTGGGTTTCACAGTTTATCAGGATCCTGCCAGATGTGTATGGGGGTTTCACAGTCCATCAGGCTCCTTACAGATGTGTATGGGTGCTTCACAGTGTTTCAGTATCCAGCATCGTGTGTATGGGGTTTCACAGTTTATCAGGATCCTGCCAGGTGTGCATGGGGTTTTCACAGTGTATCAAGATCCTGCCAGGTGTGTAAGGGGTTTTCACAGTGTATCAGGATCCTGCCAGGTGTGTATGTGGGTTTAACAGTTTATCATGATCCTGCCTGGTGTGCATGGGGTTTTCACAGTGTATCCGGGTCCTGCCAGGTGTGTATGTGTTTTTCACAGTTTATCAGGATCCTGCCAGGTGTGTATGGGGTTTCACAGTGGATCAGAATCCTTCCAGATGTGTATGGGCGTTTCACAGTGTATCAGGATCCTGCATCGTGTGTTTGGGTTTTCACAGTGTATCAGGATCCTGCCAGGGGTGTATGTGGGTTTCACAGATCATCAGGATCCTTCCAGGTGTGTCTGGGATTTTCACAGTTTATCAGGATCCTGCCAGGTGTGTGTGGGGGTTTCACAGTTTATCAGGATCCTGCCAGGAGAGTATGTGAGTTTTACAGTTTATCAGGTTCCTGCCAGTTGTGAATGGGGTTTTCACAGTGCATCAGTATCCTGCCAGATGTGTTTGGGGTTTTCACAGTCCATCAGGACCCTTCCAGATGTGTATGGGTGTTTCACAGTGTACCAGGATCCTGCATCGTGTGTATGGGCTTTCACAGTTTATCAGGATCCTGCCAGGTGTGTATGGGGTTTTCACAGTGTATCAGGATCCTGCCAGGTGTGTATGGGGTTTTCACAGTGGATCAGGATCCTACCAGATGTGTATGTGGGTTTCACAGTTTATCAGGATCCTGCCAGGTGTGTATGGGGTTTTCACAGTGTATCAGGATCATGCCTGGTGTGTATGGGGTTTCACAGTAGATCAGGATCCTGCCAGGTGTGCATGTGGGTTTCACAGTTTATCAGGATCCTAGCAGATATGAATGGGGTTTCACAGTGGATCAGGATCCTGCCAGGTGTGTCCGGGGTTTTCACAGTGGATCAGGAGCCTGCCTGGTGTGTCAGGGATTTCACAGATCATCAGGATCCTGCCAGGTGTGTATGTGGGTTTCACAGCTTATCAGGATCCTGCCAGATGTGAATGGAGCTTTAACAGTGCATCAGGATCCTTCCAGATGTGTATGAGCGTTTCACATTGTATCAGGATCCTGCCAGGTGTGTATGGGTTTTTCACAGTGTACCAGGATCTGCCAGGTGTGTATGGGGTTTCACAGTGTATCATGATCCTGCCAGATGTGTTTCGGGTTTTCACAGTCTATCAGGTCCTTCCAGGTGTGTATGGTGGTTTCACAGTGGATCAGGATCCTGCCAGGTGTGTCTGGGGTTTCACAGTGTATCAGGATCCTGCCAGATGTGTTTGGGGTTTTCACAGTGTATCAGGATCCTTCCAGGTGTGTATGAAGGTTTCACAGTTTATCAGGATCCTGCCAGGTGTGTATGGGGTTTCGCAGTTTATCAGGATCCTCCCAGGTGTGTTTGGTGTTTTCACAGTGTATCAGGATCCTGCCAAATGTGAACGGGATTTCACAGGGGATCAGGATCCTGCCAGGTGTGTAGGGGGTTTCACAGTGTATCAGGGTCCTGCCAAATGTGAAGGAGGTTTCACAGTGGATCAGGATCCTGCCAGGTGTGCATGGGGTTTTCACAGTGGATCAGGATTCTGCCAGGTGTGTACAGGGTTTTCACAGTGTATCAGGATCCGGCCAAATGTGTATGGAGATTTCACAGTGGATCAGGATCCTGCTAGATGTGAATGAGATTTTCACAGTGCATCAGGGTCCTGCCAGATGTGCATGGGGTTTTCACAGTGCATCAGGATCCTTCTAGATGTGTCTGGGTGTTTCACAGTGTATCAGGATCCTGCCACGTGTGTATGGGGTTTCACAGTGTATCAGGATCCTGCCAGATATGTTTCGGGTTTTCACAGTCTATCAGGTCCTTGCAGGTGTGTATGGTGGTTTCACAGTTTATCAGGATCCTGCCAGGTGTGTATGGGGTTTCACAGTGTATCAGGATCCTGCCAGATGTGTTTGGGGTTTTCACAGTGTATCAGGATCCTTCCAGGTGTGTATGAAGTTTTCACAGTGTATCAGGATCCTGCCAGGTGTGGATGGGGTTTCACAGTGTATCAGGATCCTCCCAGGTGTGTTTGGGGTTTTCACAGTGTATCAGGATCCTGCCAAATGTGACCGGGTTTTCACAGTGGATCAGGATCCTGCCAGGTGTGTAGGGGGTTTCACAGTGTATCAGGATCCTGCCAAATGTGAACGGGGTTTCAAAGTGCATCAGGATCCTGCCAGGTGTGCATGGGGTTTTCACAGTGTTTCAGGATCCTGCCAAATGTGAAGGGGGTTTCACAGTATAACAGGATCCTGCCAGGTGTGTATGGGGGTTTTCACAGTGTATCAGGATCCTTCCAGGTGTGCTTGGGGGTTTTCACAGTGCATCCGGATTCTTCCAGGTGTGTATGGGGTTTTCACAGTGGATCAGGATCCTGCCAGGTGTGTATGTGGGTTTCACAGTTTATCAGGATCCTGCATGATGTGAATGGAGCTTTCACAGTGCATCAGGATCCTGCCAGATGTGCATGGGGTTTTCACAGTGCATCAGGATCCTTCCAGATGTGTAAGGGGGTTACACAGTGTATCAGGATCCTGCCAGGTGTGCATGAGCGTTTCAAATTGTATCAGGATCCTGCCAGGTGTGTATGGGTTTTTCACAGTGTATCAGGAACTGCCAGGTGTTTCGGGTTTTCACAGTCTATCAGGTCCTTCCAAGTGTGTATGGTGGTTTCACAGTGGATCAGGATCCTGCCAGGTGTGTATGGGGTTTCACAGTGTATCAGGATCCTGCCAGATGTGTTTGGGGATTTCACAGTGTATCAGGATCCTTCCAGGTGTGTATGAAGGTTTCACAGTGTATCTGGATCCTGCCAGGTGTGTATGGAGTTTCACAGTGTATCAGGATCCTCCCAGGTGTGTTTGGGGTTTTCACAGTGTATCAGGATCCTGCCAAATGTGAAGGGGGTTTCACAGTATAACAGGATCCTGCCAGGTGTGTATGGGGGTTTCACAGTGTATCAGGATCCTACCAGGTGTGTTTGGGTTTTCACAGTGGATCAGGATCCTGCCAGGTGTGTATGGGGTTTCACAGTGTATCAGGATCCTGCCAAATGTGAAGGGGGTTTCACATTATAACAGGATCCTGCCAGGTGTGTACGGGGTTTTCACAGTGGATCAGGATCCTGCCTGGTGTATATGGGGTTTCACAGTGTATCTGGATCCTGCCAGATGTGAATGGGGTTTCACTGCATATCAGGATCCTGCCAGATGTGAATGGGGTTTCACAGTGGATCAGGATTCTGCCAGGTGTGTACAGGGTTTTCACAGTGTATCAGGATCCGGCCAAATGTGTATGGAGATTTCACAGTGGATCAGGATCCTGCTAGATGTGAATGAGATTTTCACAGTGCATCAGGATCCTGCCAGATGTGCATGGGGTTTTCACAGTGCATCAGGATCCTTCTAGATGTGTCTGGGTGTTTCACAGTGTATCAGGATCCTTCCAGGTGTGTATGGGGTTTTCACAGTGGATCAGGATCCTGACAGGTGTGTATGGGGTTTCACAGTGTATCAGGATCCTGCCAGATGTGTTTCGGGTTTTCACAGTCTATCAGGTCCTTGCAGGTGTGTATGGTGGTTTCACAGTGGATCAGGATCCTGCCAGGTGTGTATGGGGTTTCACAGTGTATCAGGATCCTGCCAGATGTGTTTGGGGTTTTCACAGTGTATCAGGATCCTTCCAGGTGTGTATGAAGGTTTCACAGTGTATCAGGATCCTGCCAGGTGTGTATGGGGTTTCACAGTCTATCAGGATCCTCCCAGGTGTGTTTGGGGTTTTCACAGTGTATCAGGATCCTGCCAAGTGTGACTGGGTTTTCACAGTGGATCAGGATCCTGCCAGGTGTGTAGGGGGTTTCACAGTGTATCAGGATCCTGCCAAATGTGAACGGGGTTTCACAGTGCATCAGGATCCTGCCAGGTGTGCATGGGGTTTTCACAGTGTTTCAGGATCCTGCCAAATGTGAAGGGGGTTTCACAGTGGAACATAATCCTGCCAGGTGTGTATGGGGTTTTCACAGTGGCTCAGGATCCTGCCAAGTGTGTATGGGGGTTTCACAGTGTATCAGGATCCTATCAGGTGTGTATGGGGTTTTCACAGTGGATCAGGATCCTGCCAGGTGTGTATGGGGTTTCACAGTGTATCAGGATCCTGCCAGGTGTGCATGGGGTTTCACAGTGTATCAGGATCCTGCCAAATGTGAAGGGGGTTTCACAGTATAACAGGATCCTGCCAGGTGTGTATGGGGGTTTTCACAGTGTATCAGGATCCTTCCAGGTGTGCTTGGGGGTTTTCACAGTGCATCCGGATTCTTCCAGGTGTGTATGGGGTTTTCACAGTGGATCAGGATCCTGCCAGGTGTATATGGGGTTTCACACTGTATCAGGATCCTGCCAGATGTGAATGGGGTTTCACTGCGTATCAGGATCCTGCCAGATGTGAATGGGGTTTCACAGTGGATCAGGATCTTGCCAGGTGTGTACCGGGTTTTCAAAGAGTATCAGGATCCTGCCAGATGTGTATGGAGATTTCACAGTGGATCAGGATCCTGCCAGATGTGAATGCGTTTTTCACAGTACATCAGGATCCTGCCAGATGTGCATGGGGTTTTCACAGTGCATCAGGATCCTTCCAGATGTGTATGGGTGTTTCACAGTGTATCAGGATCCTGCATCGTGTGTATGGGATTTCACAGTTAATCAGGTTCCTGCCAGGTGTGTATGGGGTTTTCACTGTGTATCAGGATCCTGCCAGGTGTGTATGGGGCTTTTACAATGTATCAGGATCCTGCCAGGTGTGTATTTGGGTTTCACAGTTTATCAGGATCCTGCCAGTTGTGTGTGGGGGTTTCACAGTTTATCAGGATCCTGCAAGGTGTGTATTGGGGTTTCACAGTTTATCAGGATCCTGCCAGGTGTGTATGTGGGTTTCACAGTTTATCAGGATCCTGCCAGATGTGTATGGGGGTTTCACAGTCCATCAGGCTCCTTACAGATGTGTATGGGTGCTTCACAGTGTTTCAGTATCCAGCATCGTGTGTATGGGGTTTCACAGTTTATCAGGATCCTGCCAGGTGTGCATGGGGTTTTCACAGTGTATCAAGATCCTGCCAGGTGTGTAAGGGGTTTTCACAGTGTATCAGGATCCTGCCAGGTGTGTATGTGGGTTTAACAGTTTATCATGATCCTGCCTGGTGTGCATGGGGTTTTCACAGTGTATCCGGGTCCTGCCAGGTGTGTATGTGTTTTTCACAGTTTATCAGGATCCTGCCAGGTGTGTATGGGGTTTCACAGTGGATCAGAATCCTTCCAGATGTGTATGGGCGTTTCACAGTGTATCAGGATCCTGCATCGTGTGTTTGGGTTTTCACAGTGTATCAGGATCCTGCCAGGGGTGTATGTGGGTTTCACAGATCATCAGGATCCTTCCAGGTGTGTCTGGGATTTTCACAGTTTATCAGGATCCTGCCAGGTGTGTGTGGGGGTTTCACAGTTTATCAGGATCCTGCCAGGAGAGTATGTGAGTTTTACAGTTTATCAGGTTCCTGCCAGTTGTGAATGGGGTTTTCACAGTGCATCAGTATCCTGCCAGATGTGTTTGGGGTTTTCACAGTCCATCAGGACCCTTCCAGATGTGTATGGGTGTTTCACAGTGTACCAGGATCCTGCATCGTGTGTATGGGCTTTCACAGTTTATCAGGATCCTGCCAGGTGTGTATGGGGTTTTCACAGTGTATCAGGATCCTGCCAGGTGTGTATGGGGTTTTCACAGTGGATCAGGATCCTACCAGATGTGTATGTGGGTTTCACAGTTTATCAGGATCCTGCCAGGTGTGTATGGGGTTTTCACAGTGTATCAGGATCATGCCTGGTGTGTATGGGGTTTCACAGTAGATCAGGATCCTGCCAGGTGTGCATGTGGGTTTCACAGTTTATCAGGATCCTAGCAGATATGAATGGGGTTTCACAGTGGATCAGGATCCTGCCAGGTGTGTCCGGGGTTTTCACAGTGGATCAGGAGCCTGCCTGGTGTGTCAGGGATTTCACAGATCATCAGGATCCTGCCAGGTGTGTATGTGGGTTTCACAGCTTATCAGGATCCTGCCAGATGTGAATGGAGCTTTAACAGTGCATCAGGATCCTTCCAGATGTGTATGAGCGTTTCACATTGTATCAGGATCCTGCCAGGTGTGTATGGGTTTTTCACAGTGTACCAGGATCTGCCAGGTGTGTATGGGGTTTCACAGTGTATCATGATCCTGCCAGATGTGTTTCGGGTTTTCACAGTCTATCAGGTCCTTCCAGGTGTGTATGGTGGTTTCACAGTGGATCAGGATCCTGCCAGGTGTGTCTGGGGTTTCACAGTGTATCAGGATCCTGCCAGATGTGTTTGGGGTTTTCACAGTGTATCAGGATCCTTCCAGGTGTGTATGAAGGTTTCACAGTTTATCAGGATCCTGCCAGGTGTGTATGGGGTTTCGCAGTTTATCAGGATCCTCCCAGGTGTGTTTGGTGTTTTCACAGTGTATCAGGATCCTGCCAAATGTGAACGGGATTTCACAGGGGATCAGGATCCTGCCAGGTGTGTAGGGGGTTTCACAGTGTATCAGGGTCCTGCCAAATGTGAAGGAGGTTTCACAGTGGATCAGGATCCTGCCAGGTGTGCATGGGGTTTTCACAGTGGATCAGGATCCTCCCAGGTGTGTTTGGGGTTTTCACAGTGTATCAGGATCCTGCCAAGTGTGACTGGGTTTTCACAGTGGATCAGGATCCTGCCAGGTGTGTAGCGGGTTTCACAGTGTATCAGGATCCTGCCAAATGTGAACGGGGTTTCACAGTGCATCAGGATCCTGCCAGGTGTGCATGGGGTTTTCACAGTGTTTCAGGATCCTGCCAAATGTGAAGGGGGTTTCACAGTGGAACATAATCCTGCCAGGTGTGTATGGGGTTTTCACAGTGGCTCAGGATCCTGCCAAGTGTGTATGGGGGTTTCACAGTGTATCAGGATCCTATCAGGTGTGTATGGGGTTTTCACAGTGGATCAGGATCCTGCCAGGTGTGTATGGGGTTTCACAGTGTATCAGGATCCTGCCAGGTGTGCGTGGGGTTTCACAGTGTATCAGGATCCTGCCAAATGTGAAGGGGGTTTCACAGTATAACAAGATCCTGCCAGGTGTGTATGGGGGTTTTCACAGTGTATCAGGATCCTGCCAGGTGTGCTTGGGGGTTTTCACAGTGCATCCGGATTCTTCCAGGTGTGTATGGGGTTTTCACAGTGGATCAGGATCCTGCCAGGTGTATATGGGGTTTCACAGTGTATCAGGATCCTGCCAGATGTGAATGGGGTTTCACTGCGTATCAGGATCCTGCCAGATGTGAATGGGGTTTCACAGTGGATCAGGATCTTGCCAGGTGTGTACCGGGTTTTCAAAGAGTATCAGGATCCTGCCAGATGTGTATGGAGATTTCACAGTGGATCAGGATCCTGCCAGATGTGAATGAGTTTTCACAGTGCATCAGGATCCTGCCAGATGTGCATGGGGTTTTCACAGTGCATCAGGATCCTTCCAGATGTGTATGGGTGTTTCACAGTGTATCAGGATCCTGCATCGTGTGTATGGGATTTCACAGTTAATCAGGTTCCTGCCAGGTGTGTATGGGGTTTTCACTGTGTATCAGGATCCTGTGAGCTGTGTATGGGGCTTTTACAGTGTATCAGGATCCTGCCATGTGTGTATTTGGGTTTCACAGTTTATCAGGATCCTGCCAGTTGTGTGTGGGGGTTTCACAGTTTATCAGGATCCTGCAAGGTGTGTATGGGCGTTTCACAGTTTATCAGGATCCTGCCAGGTGTATATGTGGGTTTCACAGTTTATCAGGATCCTGCCAGATGTGTATGGGGTTTTCACAGTCCATCAGGCTCCTTACAGATGTGTATGGGTGCTTCACAGTGTTTCAGGATCCAGCATCGTGTGTATGGGGTTTCACAGTTTATCAGGATCCTGCCAGGTGCGCATGGGGTTTTCACAGTGTATCAAGATCCTGCCAGGTGTGTAAGGGGTTTTCACAGTGTATCAGGATCCTGCCAGGTGTGTATGTGGGTTTAACAGTTTATCATGATCCTGCCTGGTGTGTATGGGGTTTTCACAGTGTATCAGGCTGCTGCCAGGTGTGTATGTGTTATTCACAGTTTATCAGGATCCTGCCAGGTGTGTATGGGGTTTCACAGTGGATCAGAATCCTTCCAGATGTGTATGGGCGTTTCACAGTGTATCAGGATCCTGCATCGTGTGTTTGGGTTTTCACAGTGTATCAGGATCCTGCCAGGGGTGTATGTGGGTTTCACAGTTTATCAGGATCCTGCAAGGTGTGTATGGGGGTTTCACAGTTTATCAGGATCCTGCCAGGTGTGTATGTGGGTTTCACAGTTTATCAGGATCCTGCCAGATGTGTATGGGTTTTTCACAGTCCATCAGGCTCCTTACAGATGTGTATGGGTGCTTCACAGTGTTTCAGGATCCAGCATCGTGTGTATGGGGTTTCACAGTTTATCAGGATCCTGCCAGGTGTGCATGGGGTTTTCACAGTGTATCAAGATCCTGCCAGGTGTGTAAGGGGTTTTCACAGTGTATCAGGATCCTGCCAGGTGTGTATGTGGGTTTAACAGTTTATCATGATCCTGCCTGGTGTGTATGGGGTTTTCACAGTGTATCAGGCTGCTGCCAGGTGTGTATGTGTTATTCACAGTTTATCAGGATCCTGCCAGGTGTGTATGGGGTTTCACAGTGGATCAGAATCCTTCCAGATGTGTATGGGCGTTTCACAGTGTATCAGGATCCTGCATCGTGTGTTTGGGTTTTCACAGTGTATCAGGATCCTGCCAGGGGTGTATGTGGGTTTCACAGATTATCAGGATCCTGCCAGGTGTGTCTGGGATTTTCACAGTTTATCAGGATCCTGCCAGGTGTGTGTGGGGGTTTCACAGTTTATCAGGATCCTGCCAGGAGAGTATGTGAGTTTTACAGTTTATCAGGATCCTGCCAGTTGTGAATGGGGTTTTCACAGTGCATCAGTATCCTGCCAGATGTGTTTGGGGTTTTCACAGTCCATCAGGACCCTTCCAGATGTGTATGGGTGTTTCACAGTGTACCAGGATCCTGCATCGTGTGTATGGGCTTTCACAGTTTATCAGGATCCTGCCAGGTGTGTATGGGGTTTTCACAGTGTATCAGGATCCTGCCAGGTGTGTATGGGGTTTTCACAGTGGATCAGGATCCTGCCAGATGTGTATGTGGGTTTCACAGTTTATCAGGATCCTGCCTGGTGTGTATGGGGTTTTCACAGTTTATCAGGATCATGCCTGGTGTGTATGGGGTTTCACAGTAGATCAGGATCCTGCCAGGTGTGCATGTGGGTTTCACAGTTTATCAGGATCCTACCAGATATGAATGGGGTTTCACAGTGGATCAGGATCCTGCCAGGTGTGTCCGGGGTTTTCACAGTGGATCAGGAGCCTGCCCGGTGTGTCAGGGATTTCACAGATCATCAGGATCCTGCCAGGTGTGTATGTGGGTTTCACAGCTTATCAGGATCCTGCCAGATGTGAATGGAGCTTTAACAGTGCATCAGGATCCTTCCAGATGTGTATGAGCGTTTCACATTGTATCAGGATCCTGCCAGGTGTGTATGGGTTTTTCACAGTGTACCAGGATCTGCCAGGTGTGTATGGGGTTTCACAGTGTATCATGATCCTGCCAGAAGTGTTTCGGGTTTTCACAGTCTATCAGGTCCTTCCAGGTGTGTATGGTGGTTTCACAGTGGATCAGGATCCTGCCAGGAGTGTCTGGGGTTTCACAGTGTATCAGGATCCTGCCAGATGTGTTTGGGGTTTTCACAGTGTATCAGGATCCTGCCAGGTGTGTATGGGGTTTCGCAGTTTATCAGGATCCTCCCAGGTGTGTTTGTTGTTTTCACAGTGTATCAGGATCCTGCCAAATGTGAACGGGATTTCACAGTGGATCAGGATCCTGCCAGGTGTGTAGGGGGTTTCACAGTGTATCAGGGTCCTGCCAAATGTGAAGGAGGTTTCACAGTGGATCAGGATCCTGCCAGGTGTGCATGGGGTTTTCACAGTGGATCAGGATCCTGCCAGGTGTGTATGGGGTTTTCACAGTGTATCAGGATCCTCCCAGGTCTGTTTGGGGTTTTCACAGTGTATCAGGATCCTGCCGAATGTGAACGGGGTTTCACAGTAGATCAGGATCCTGCCAGGTTTGCTTGGGGTTTCACAGTGTATCAGGATCCTGCCAAATGTGAACGGGGTTTCACAGTTTATCAGGATCCTCCCAGGTGTGTTTGTTCTTTTCACAGTTTGTCAGGATCCTGCCAAATGTGAACGGGGTTTCACAGTGGATCAGGATCCTGCCAGGTGTGTATGGGGTTTCACAGTGTATCAGGATCCTTCCAAATGTCAACGGAGTTTCACAGTATAACAGGATCCTGCCAGGTGTGTCTGGGGTTTTCACAGAGGATCAGGATCCTGCCAGGTGTGTATGGGGGTTTTCACAGTGTATCAGGATCCTTCCAGGTGTGTATGGGGGTTTTCTCAGTGTATCCGGATCCTTCCAGGTGTGTCTGGGGAGTTCACAGTGGATCAGGATCCTGGCAGGTGTGTATGGGGTTGCACAGTGTATCAGTATCCTGCCAGATGCGAATGGGGTTTCACTGCGTATCAGGATCCTGCCAGATGTGAATGGGGTTTCACAGTGGATCAGGAGCCTGCCAGGTGTGTACGGGGTTTTCACAGTGTATCAGGATCCTGCCAGATGTGTATGGGCGTTTCACAGTGTATCAGGATCCTGCATCGTGTGTTTGGGGTTTCACAGTTTGTCAGGATCCTACCAGGTGTTTATGGGGTTTGCACAGTGTATCAGGATCCTGCCAGGTGTGTATGTGGGTTTCACAGTTTATCAGGATCCTGCCAGGTGTGTCTGGGGTTTTCACAGTTTATCAGGAACCTGCCAGGTTTGTGTGTGGGTTTCACAGTTTTTCAGGATCCTGCCAGTTGTGAATGGGGTTTTCACGGTGCATCAGTATCCTGCCAGATGTGTATGGGGTTTTCACAGTCCATCAGGAGCCTTCCAGATGTGTATGGGTGTTTCACAGTGTACCAGGATCCTGCATCGTGTGTATGGGCTTCCACAGTTTATCAGGATCCTGCCAGGTGTGTATGGGGTTTTCACAGTGTATCAGGATCCTGCCAGGTGTGTATGGGGTTTTGACAGTGTATCAGGATCCTGCCAGATGTGTATGTGGGTTTCACAGTTTATCAGGATCCTGCCTGGTGTGTATGTGGTTTTCACAGTTTATCAGGATCATGCCTGGTGTGTATGGGGGTTTCACAGTTTATCAGGATCCTGCCAGATGTGAATGGGGTTTCACAGAGGATCAGGATTCTGCCAGGTGTGTACGGGGTTTTCACAGAGTATCAGGATCTTGCCAGATGTGTATGGAGTTTTCACAGTGGATCAGGATCCTGCCAGGTGTGTATGGGGTTTTCACAGTGGATCAGGATCCTGCCTGGTGTGCCAGGGATTTCACAGATTATCAGGATCCTGCCAGGTGTGTATGTGGGTTTCACAGTTTATCAGGATCCTGCCAGATGTGAATGGAGCTTTCACAGTGCATCAGGATCCTGCCAGATGTGCATGGGGTTTTCACAGTGCATCACGATCCTTCCAGATGTGTAAGGGGGTTACACAGTGTATCAGGATCCTGCCAGGTGTGCATGAGCGTTTCAAATTGTATCAGGATCCTGCCAGGTGTGTATGGGTTTTTCACAGTGTATCAGGATCTGCCAGGTGTGTGGGGGGTTTCACAGTATATCAGGGTCCTGCCAGATGTGTTTCGGGTTTTCACAGTCCATCAGGTCCTTCCAAGTGTGTATGGTGGTTTCACAGTGGATCAGGATCCTGCCAGATGTGTTTGGGGTTTTCGCAGTGTATCAGGATCCTTCCAGGTGTGTATGAAGGTTTCACAGTGTATCTGGATCCTGCCAGGTGTGTATGGGGTTTCACAGTGTCTCAGGATCCTCCCAGGTGTGTTTGGGGTTTTCACAGTGTATCAGGATCCTGCCAAATTTGAAGGGGGTTTCACAGTATAACAGGATCATGCCAGGTGTGTATGGGGTTTTCACAGTGGATCAGGGTCCTGCCAGGTGTGTATGGGGGTTTCACAGTGTATCAGGATCCTACCAGGTGTGTTTGGGTTTTCACAGTGAATCAGGGTCCTGCCAGGTGTGTATGGGGGTTTCACAGTGTATCAGGATCCTACCAGGTGTGTTTGGGTTTTCACAGTGTATCAGGATCCTGCCAAATGTGAAGGGGGTTTCACAGTATAACAGGATCCTGCCAGGTGTGTATGGGGGTTTTCACAGTGCATCAGGATCCTTCCAGGTGTGCTTGGGGGCTTTCACAGTGTATCCGGATTCTTCCAAGTGTGCATGGGGTTTTCACAGTGGATCAGGATCCTGCCAGGTGTATATGGGATTTCACAGTGTATCCGGATCCTGCCAGATGTGAATGGGGTTTCACTGCATATCAGGATCCTTCCACATGTGAATGGGGTTTCACAGTGGATCAGGATCCTGCCAGGTGTGTGCAGGGTTTTCACAGTGTATCAGGATCCGGCCAAATGTGTATGGAGATTTCACAGTGGATCAAGATCCTGCCAGATGTGAATGAGATTTTCACAGTGCATCGGGATCCTGCCAGATGTGCATGGGGTTTTCACAGTGCATCAGGATCCTTCCAGATGTGTCTGGGTGTTTCACAGTGTATCAGGATCCTGCCAGGTGTGTATGGGGATTCACAGTGTATCAGGATCCTGCCAGATGTGTTTCGGGTTTTCACAGTCTATCAGGTCCTTGCAGGTGTGTATGGTGGTTTCACAGTGGATCAGGATCCGTCCAGGTGTGTATGGGGTTTCACAGTGTATCAGGATCGTGCCAGATGTGTTTGGGGTTTTCACAGTGTATCAGGATCCTTCCAGTTGTGTATGAAGGTTTCACAGTGTATCAGGATCCTGCCAGGTGTGTATGGGGTTTCACAGTCTATCAGGATCCTCCCAGGTCTGTTTGGGGTTTTCACAGTGTATCAGGATCCTGCCAAATGTGAACGGGTTTTCACAGTGGATCAGGATCCTGCCAGGTGTGTAGCGGGTTTCACAGTGTATCAGGATCCTGCCAAATGTGAACGGGGTTTCACAGTGCATCAGGATCCTGCCAGGTGTGCATGGGGCTTTCACAGTGTTTCAGGATCCTGCCAAATGTGAAGGGGGTTTCACAGAATAACATAATCCTGCCAGGTGTGTATGGGGGTTTTCACAGTGTATCAGGATCCTTCCAGCTGTGCTTGGGGGTTTTCACAGTGCATCCGGATTCTTCCAGGTGTGTATGGGGTTTTCACAGTGGATCAGGATCCTGCCAGGTGTATATGGGGTTTCACAGTGTATCAGGATCCTGCCAGATGTGAATGGGGTTTCACTGCGTATCAGGATCCTGCCAGATGTGAATGGGGTTTCACAGTGGATCAGGAACCTGCCAGGTGTGTACCGGGTTTTCAAAGAGTATCAGGATCCTGCCAGATGTGTATGGAGATTTCACAGTGGATCAGGATCCTGCCAGATGTGCATGGGGTTTTCACAGTGCATCAGGATCCTTCCAGATGTGTATGGGTGTTTCACAGTGTATCAGGATCCTGCATCGTGTGTATGGGGTTTCACAATTAATCAGGTTCCTGCCAGGTGTGTATGGGGTTTTCACTGTGTATCAGGATCCTGCCAGGTGTGTATGGGGCTTTTACAGTGTATCAGGATCCTGCCATGTGTGTATTTGGGTTTCACAGTTTATCAGGATCCTGCCAGTTGTGTGTGGGGGTTTCACAGTTTATCAGGATCCTGCAAGGTGTGTATGGGGGTTTCACAGTTTATCAGGATCCTGCCAGGTGTGTATGTGGGTTTCACAGTTTATCAGGATCCTGCCAGATGTGTATGGGGTTTTCACAGTCCATCAGGCTACTTACAGATGTGTATGGGTGCTTCACAGGGTTTCAGGATCCGGCATCCGGTTTCACAGATTATCAGGATCCTGCCAGGTGTGCATGGGGTTTTCACAGTGTATCAAGATCCTGCCAGGTGTGTAAGGGGTTTTCACAGTTTATCAGGATCCTGCCAGTTGTGTGTGGGGGTTTCACAGTTTATCAGGATCCTGCAAGGTGTGTATGGGGGTTTCACAGTTTATCAGGATCCTGCCAGGTGTGTATGTGGGTTTCACAGTTTATCAGGATCCTGCCAGATGTGTATGGGGTTTTCACAGTCCATCAGGCTACTTACAGATGTGTATGGGTGCTTCACAGGGTTTCAGGATCCGGCATCCGGTTTCACAGTTTATCAGGATCCTGCCAGGTGTGCATGGGGTTTTCACAGTGTATCAAGATCCTGCCAGGTGTGTAAGGGGGTTTCACAGTGTATCAGGATCCTGCCAGGTGTGTATGTGGTTTTCACTGTTTATCATGATCCTGCCAGGTGTGTATGGGGTTTCACAGTGGATCAGGATCCTGCCAGGTGTGAATGGGGTTTCACAGTGGATCAGGATCCTGCCAGGTGTGTACGGGGTTTTCACAGTGTGTCAGGGACCTGCCAGGTGTGAATGGGGTTTCACTGTGCATCAGGATCCTGCCAGATGTGAATGAGATTCCACTGTGCATCAGGAACCTGCCAGGGGTGTACGGGGTTTCACAGTGTATCAGGCTCCTGCCGGGTGTGTATGGGGGTTTCACAGTGTATCAGGATCCTGCCACGTGTGTATGGGGTTTTCACAGTGTATCAGGATCCTGCCAGGTGTGTATGGGGTTTTCACAGTGTATCAGGATCCTGCCAGGTATGTATGGTGTTTTCACAGTGTATCGGGATCCTGCCTGGTGTGTATTCGGTTTCACAGTGTATCAGGGTCCTTACAGGTGTGTATGGGGTTTTCACAGTGTATCAGGATCATGCAAGGTGTGTACGGGGATTCACAGTGTATCAGGGTCCTGCCAGGTGTGCATGGGGTTTTCACAGTGTATCAGGATCCTGCCAGGTGTGTATGGGTTTCACAGTGTATCAGGGACCTGCCAGGTGTGTATGGGGTTTTCACAGTGTATCAGGAAACTGCGTGGTGTGTGCGGGGATTCACAGTGTATCAGAGTCCTGCCAGGCGTGTATGCGGTTTTCACTGTGTATCAGGATCCTGCCAGGTGTGTATGGGGTTTCACAATGTATCAAGATCCTGCCAGGTGTGTATGGGGGTTTCACAGTGGATCAGGATACTGCCAGGTGCATATGGGGTTTCCACAGTGTATCAGGGTCCTGCCAGGTGTGTATGGGGTTTTCACAGTGCATCAGGATCCTGCCAGATGTGTCTGGGGTTTCACAGTGTATCAGGATACTGCCAGGTGTGTATGGGGTTTCACAGTGTATCAGGATCCTGCCAGATGTGTTGTGTGGGTTTCACAGTGGATCAGGATCCTGCCAGTTGTGTATGGGGTTTTCACAGTGTATCAGGATCCTGCCAGGTGTGTATGGGGATTCACAGTGGATCAGGATACTGCCAGGTGTGTATGGGGTTTCACAGTGTATCAGGATCCTGCCAGGCGTGTATGGGGTATTCACAGTGTATCAGTGTCCTGCCAGGTATGTATGGGGTGTTCACAGTGTGTCAGGTTCCTGCCAGGAGGGTATGGGGTTTACACAGTGTATCAGGGTCCTGTCAGGTGTGTATGGGGTTTTCACAGTTTATCAGCGTCCTGCCAGGTGTGCATGGCGTTTTCACAGTGGATCTGGATCCTGCCAGGTGTGCAGGGGGTTTCACAGTGTATCAGGATCCTGCCAGGTGTGAATGGGGTTTCACTGTGCATCAGGATCCTGCCAGGTGTGAATGAGATTCCACTGTGCATCAGGAACCTGCCAGGTGTGTCCGGGGTTTTCACAGTGTATCAGGCTCCTGCCGGGTGTGTATGGGGGTTTCACAGTGTATCAGGATCCTGCCAGGTGTGTATGGTGTTTTCACAGTGTATCAGGATCCTGCCAGGTGTGTATGGGGTTTTCACAGTGTATCAGGATCCTGCCAGGTGTGTATGGTGTTTCACAGTGTATCAGGGTCCTGCCAGGTGTGTATGGGTTTTCACAGTGTATCAGGATCCTGCCAGGTGTGTACGGGGATTGACGGTGTATCAGAGTCCTGCCAGGTGTGTCTGGGGTTTTCTCAGTGTATCAGGATCCTGCCAGGTTTGTATGGGGTTTCACAGTGTATCAGGATCCTGCCAGGTGTGTATGGGGGTTTCACAGTGGATCAGGATCCTGCCAGGTGCATATGGAGTTTTCACAGTGTATCAGGGTCCTGCCAGGTGTGTATGGTGTTTTCACAGTGTTTCGAGATCCTGCCTGGTGTGTATTCCGTTTCACAGTGTATCAGGATCCTCACAGGTGTATGTGGGGTTTTCACAGTGTATCAGGATCATGCCAGGTGTGTACGGGGATTCACAGTGTATCAGGGTCCTGCCAGGTCTGCATGGGGTTTTCACAGTGTATCAGGATCCTGCCAGGTGTGTATGGGGTTTCTCAGTGCATCAGGGACCTGCCAGGTGTGTATGGGGGTTTCGCAGTGTATCAGGATCCTGCCAGGTGTGTATGGGGTTTCACAGTGTATCAGGATCCTCCCAGGTGTGTATGGGGGTTTCACAGTGGATCAGGATCCTGCCAGGTGCATATGTGGTTTTCACAGTGTGTCAGGGTCCTGCCAGGTGTGGATGGTGTTTTCACAGTGTATCGGGATCCTGCCTGGTGTGTATTCGGTTTCACAGTGTATCAGGGTCCTTACAGGTGTGTATGGGGTTTTCACAGTGTATCAGGATCATGCAAGGTGTGTACGGGGATTCACAGTGTATCAGGTTCCTGCCAGGTGTGCATGGGGTTTTCACAGTGTATCAGGATCCTGCCAGGTGTGTATGGGGTTTCACAGCGTATCAGTGACCTGCCAGGTGTGTATGGGGTTTTCACAGTGTATCAGGATGCTGCCACGTGTGTATGGGGTTTCACAGTTTATCAGGATCCTGCCTGGTGTTTATGGGGTTTTCACAGTGTATCAGGATCCTGCCAGGTGTGTATGGGGTTTTCACAGTGTATCAGGATCCTGCCAGGTGTGTATGGTGTTTCACAGTGTATCAGGGTCCTGCCAGGTGTGTATGGGGTTTTCACAGTGTATCAGGATCCTGCCAGGTGTGTACGGGGATTGACGGTGTATCAGAGTCCTGCCAGGTGTGTCTGGGGCTTTCTCAGTGTATCAGGATCCTGCCAGGTTTGTATGGGGTTTCACAGTGTATCAGGATCCTGCCAGGTGTGTATGGGGGTTTCACAGTGCATCAGGATCCTGCCAGGTGCATACGGAGTTTTCACAGTGTATCAGTGTCCTGCCAGGTGTGTATGGTGTGTTCACAGTGTTTCGAGATCCTGCCTGGTGTGTATTCCGTTTCACAGTGTATCAGGGTCCTTACAGGTGTATATGGGGTTTTCACAGTGTATTAGGATCATGCCAGGTGTGTACGGGGATTGACAGTGTATCAAGGTCCTGCCAGGTTTGCATGGGGTTTTCACAGTGTATCAGGATCCTGCCAGGTGTGTATGGGGTTTCACAGTGCATCAGGGACCTGCCAGGTGTGTATGGGGTTTTCTCAGTGTATCAGTATCCTGCCAGGTGTGTATGGGGTTTCACAGTGTATCAGGATCCTGCCTGGTGTGTATGGGGGTTTCACAGTGGATCAGGGTCCTGCCAGGTCTGCATGGGGTTTTCACAGTGTATCAGGATCCTGCCAGGTGTGTATGGGGTTTCTCAGTGCATCAGGGACCTGCCAGTTGTGTATGGGGTTTTCTCAGTGTATCAGTATCCTGTCAGGTGTGTATGGGGTTTCACAGTGTATCAGGATCCTGCAAGGTGTGTATGGGGGTTTCACAGTGGATCAGGATCCTGCCAGGTGCATATGTGGTTTTAACAGTGTGTCAGGGTCCTGCCAGGTGTGGATGGTGTTTTCACAGTGTATCGCATCCTGCCTTGTGTGTATTCGGTTTCACAGTGTATCAGGGTCCTCACAGGTGTGTATGGGGTTTTCACAGTGTATCAGGATCATGCAAGGTGTGTACGGGGATTCACAGTGTATCAGGGTCCTGCCAGGTGTGCATGGGGTTTTCACAGTGTATCAGGATCCTGCCAGGTGTGTATGGGGTTTCTCAGTGCATCAGGGACCTGCCAGGTGTGTATGGGGTTTTCTCAGTGTATCAGGATCCTGCCAGGTGTGTATGGGGTTTCACAGTGTATCAGGATCCTGCCAGGTGTGTATGGGGGTTTCACAGTGGATCAGGATCCTGCCAGGTGCATATATGGTTTTCACAGAGTGTCAGGCTCCTGCCAGGTGTGGATGGTGTTTTCACAGTGTATCGGGATCCTGCCTGGTGTGTATTCGGTTTCACAGTGTATCAGGGTCCTTACAGGTGTGTATGGGGTTTTCACAGTGTATCAGGATCATGCAAGGTGTGTACGGGGATTCACAGTGTATCAGGGTCCTGCCAGGTGTGCATGGGGTTTTCACTGTGTATCAGGATCCTGCCAAGTGTGTATGGGGTTTCACAGTGTATCAGGGACCTGCCAGGTGTGTATGGGGTTTTCACAGTGTATCAGGATGCTGCCACGTGTGTATGGGGTTTCACAGTTTATCAGGAATCTGCCTGGTGTTTATGGGGTTTTCACAGTGTATCAGGATCCTGCCAGGTGTGTATGGGGTTCTCACAGTGTATCAGGATGCTGCCACGTGTGTATGGGGTTTCACAGTTTATCAGGATCCTGCCTGGTGTTTATGGGGTTTTCACAGTGTATCTGGATCCTGCCAGGTGTGTATGGGGGTTTCACAGTGGATCAGGATCCTGCCAGGTGCATATGTGCTTTTCACAGTGCATCAGCATCCTGCCAGATGTGTTGTGTGGGTTTCACAGTGGATCAGGATCCTGCCAGTTGTGTATGGGGTTTTCACAGTGTATCGGGATCCTGCCTGGTGTGTCTGGGGTTTCACAGTGTATCAGGATACTGCCAGGTGTGTATGGGGTTTCACAGTGCATCAGCATCCTGCCAGATATGTTGTGTGGGTTTCACAGTGGATCAGGATCCTGCCAGTTGTGTATGGGGTTTTCACAGTGTATCAGGATCCTGCCAGGTGTGTATGGGGATTCACAGTGGATCAGGATAATGCCAGGTGTGTATGAGGGTTTCACAGTGCATCAGGAACCTGCCAGGTGTGTACGGGGATTTCACTGTGTATCAGGGTCCTGCCAGGTGTGTATGGGTTTTTAACACTGTAACAGGATCCTGCCAGGTGTGAATGGGGATTTCACAGTGTATCAGGGTCCTGCCAGGTGTGCATGGGGTTTTCACAGTGTATCAGTATCCTGCCAGGTGTGTATGGTGTTTACACAGTGTATCAGGGTCCTGCCAGGTGTGCATGGTGTTTTCACAGTGTATCGGGATCCTGCCTGGTGTGTATGCGGTTTCACAGTGTATCAGGGTCCTTACAGGTTTGTATGGGGTTTTCACAGTGTATCAGGATCATGCCAGGTGTGTACGGGGATTCACAGTGTATCAGGATCCTGCCAGGTGAGTATGGGGTTTCACAGTGTATCAGGGACCTGACAGGTGTGTATGGGGTTTTCACAGTGTATCAGGAACCTGCCAGGTGTGTACGGGGATTCACAGTGTATCAGTGTCCTGCCAGGTGTGTATGGGGTTTCACAGTGTATCAAGATCCTGCCAGGTGTGTATGGGGGTTTGACAGTGGATCAGGATCCTGCCAGGTGCATATGGGGTTTTCACAGTGTATCAGGGTCCTGCCAGGTGTGTATGGGGTTTTCACAGTGCATCAGGATCCTGCCTGATGTGTCTGGGTTTTCACAGTGTATCAGGATCCTGCCAGGTTTGTATGGGGTATCACAGTGTATCAGGATCCTGCCAGGAGGGTATGGGGTTTTCACAGTGTATCAGGGTACTGCCAGGTGTGTACGCGGTTTTCACAGTTTATCAGCGTACTGCCAGGTGTGTATGGCGTTTTCACAGTGGATCAGGATCCTGCCAGGTGTGCATGGGGGTTTCACAGTGTATCAGCATCCTGCCAGGTGTGTATGGGGTTTCACAGTGTATCAGGATCCTGCCAGGTGTATATGGGGTTTCACAGTGTATCAGGATCCTGCCAGGTGTGTATGGGGTTTCACAGTGTATCAGGATCCTGCCAGATGTGAATGGGGTTTCACTGTGCATCAGGAACCTGCCAGATGTGAGTGGGGTTCCACTGTGCATCAGGAACCTGCCAGGTGTGTACGGGGTGTTCACAGTGTATCAGGCTCCTGCCGGGTGTGTATGGGGGTTTAACAGTGAATCAGGATCCTGCCAGGTGTTTATGGGTTTTCACAGTATATCAGGATCCTGCCAGATGTGTATGGGGTTTTCAGAATTTTTCAGGATCCTGCCAGGTGTGTATGGGGGCTTCACAGTTTATCAACATCTTGCCAGGTGTGTATGGGGTTTTCACAGTGGATCAGGATCCTGCCAGGTGTGTATGGGGTTTTCACAGTGTATCAGGATCCTGCCAAGTGTGATGGGGTTTTCACTGTGTATCAGGATCCTGCCAAGTGTGTATGGGGTTTTCACAGTGGATCAGGATCCTGCCAGGTGTGTATGGGGTTTTCACAGTGGATCAGGATCCTGCCAGGTGTGTATGGGGTTTTCAGAATTTTTCAGGATCCTGCCAGGTGTGTATGGGGGCTTCACAGTTTATCAACATCTTGCCAGGTGTGTATGGGGTTTTCACAGTGGATCAGGATCCTGCCAGGTGTGTATGGGGTTTTCACAGTGTATCAGGATCCTGCCAAGTGTGATGGGGTTTTCACTGTGTATCAGGATCCTGCCAAGTGTGTATGGGGTTTTCACAGTGGATCAGGATCCTGCCTGGTGTGCATGGGGTTTCACAGTGTATCAGGATCCTGCCAGGTGTGTATGGGGTTTCACAGTGTATCAGGATCCTGCAAGTTGTGCATGGGGTTTTCACAGTTTATCAGTGTACTGCCAGGTGTGTATGGCGTTTTCACAGTGGGTCAGGATCCTGCCAGGTGTGCCTGGGGGTTTCACAGTGTATCAGGATCCTGCCAGGTGTGTATGGGGTTTCACAGTGTATCAGGATCCTGCCAGATGTGAATGGGGTTTCACTTTGCATCAGGATCATGCCACATGTGAATGGGGTTCCACTGTGCATCAGGAACCTGCCAGGTGTGTACGGGGTTTCAGTGTGCATCAGGATCCAGCCAGATGTGAATGGGGTTCCACTGTGCATCAGGAACCTGCCAGGTGTGTACGGGGTTTTCACAGTGTATCAGGCTCCTGCCGGGTGTGTATGGGGGTTTCACAGTGTATCAGGATCCTGCCAGGTGTGTATGGATTTTCACAGTATATCAGGATCCTGCCAGATGTGCATGGGGTTTTCAGAGTTTTTCAGTATCCTGCCGTTTGTTTGGGGGTTTCACAGTTCATCAGTATCTTGCCAGGTGTGTATGGGGTTTTCATAGTGGATCAGGATCCTGCCAGGTGTGTATGGTGTTTTCACAGTGTATCAGGATCCTGCCAAGTGTGCATGGGCTTTTCACAGTGTATCAGGATCCTGCCACATGTGTATGGGGTTTCACAGTTTATCAGGATCCTGCCTGGTGTTTATGGGGTTTTCACAGTGTATCAGGATCCTGCCAGGTGTGTATGGGGTTTTCACAGTGTATCAGGATACTGCCAGGTGTGTATGGGGTTTTCACAGTGGATCAGGATCCTGCCAGGTGTGTATGGGGTTTTCACAGTGGATCAGGATCATGCCAGGTGTGTATGGGGTTTTCACAGTGTATCAGGATGCTGCCACGTGTGTATGGGGTTTCACAGTTTATCAGGATCCTGCCTGGTGTTTCTGGGGTTTTCACAGTGTATCAGGATCCTGCCAGGTTTGTATGGGGTTTTCACAGTGTATCAGGATCCTGCCAGGTGTGTATGGGGTTTCACAGTGTCTCAGGTTCCTGCCAGGTGTGTATGGGGTTTTCACAGTGTATCAGGATCCTGCCAGGTGTGTGCGGGGATTGACGGTGTATCAGAGTCCTGCCAGGTGTGTATGGGGTTTTCAACGTGTATCAGGATGCTGCCACGTGTGTATGGGGTTTCACAGTTTATCAGGATCCTGCCTGGTGTTTATGGGGTTTTCACAGTGTATCAGGATCCTGCCAGGTGTGTATGGGGTTTTCACAGTGTATCAGGGTCCTGCCAGGTGTGTATGGGGTTTTCACAGTGTATCAGGATCCTGCCAGGTGTGTACGGGGATTGACGGTGTATCAGAGTCCTGCCAGGTGTGTATGGGGTTTTCTCAGTGTATCAGGATCCTGCCAGGTGTTTATGGGGTTTCACAGTGTATCAGGATCCTGCCAGGTGTGTATGGGGGTTTCACAGTGGATCAGGATCCTGCCAAGTGCATATGGGGTTTTCACAGTGTCTCAGGGACCTGCCAGGTGTGGATGGTGTTTTCACAGTGTATCGGGATCCTGCCTGGTGTGTATTCGGTTTCACAGTGTATCAGGGTCCTTACAGGTGTGTATGGGGTTTTCACAGTGTATCAGGATCATGCAAGGTGTGTACGGGGATTCACAGTGTATCGGGATCCTGCCTGGTGTGTATTCGGTTTCACAGTGTATCAGGATCCTGCCATGTGTGTATGGGGTTTCACAGTGTATCAGGGACCTGCCAGGTGTGTATGGGGTTTTCACAGTGTATCAGGAAACTGCGTGGTGTGTGCGGGGATTCACAGTGTATCAGAGTCCTGCCAAGCGTGTATGCGGTTTTCACAGTGTATCAGGATCCTGCCAGGTGTGTATGGGGTTTCACAATGTATCATGATCCTGCCAGGTGTGTACGGAGGTTTCACAGTGGATCGGGATACTGCCAGGTGCATATGGGGTTTCCACAGTGTATCAGGGTCCTGCCAGGTGTGTATGGGGTTTTCACAGTGCATCAGGATCCTGCCAGATGTGTCTGGGGTTTCACAGTGTATCAGGATACTGCCAGGTGTGTATGGGGTTTCACAGTGTATCAGGATCCTGCCAGATGTGTTGTGTGGGTTTCACAGTGGATCAGGATCCTGCCAGTTGTGTATGGGGTTTTCACAGTGTATCATGATCCTGCCAGGTGTGTATGGGGATTCAAAGTGTATCAGGATCCTGCCAGGTGTGTATGGATTTTCACAGTATATCAGGATCCTGCCAGATGTGTATGGGGTTTTCAGAGTTTTTCAGTATCCTGCCGTTTGTTTGGGGGTTTCACAGTTCATCAGTATCTTGCCAGGTGTGTATGGGGTTTTCACAGTGGATCAGGATCCTGCCAGGTGAGTATGGGGTTTTCACAGTGTATCAGGATCCTGCCAAGTGTGCATGGGGTTTTCACAGTGTATCAGGATCCTGCCTGGTGTTTATGGGGTTTTCACAGTGTATCAGGATCCTGCCACGTGTGTATGGGGTTTTCACAGTGTATCAGGATACTGCCAGGTGTGTATGGGGTTTTCACAGTGGATCAGGATCCTGCCAGGTGTGTATGGGGTTTTCACAGTGGATCAGGATCCTGCCAGGTGTGTATGGGGTTTTCACAGTGTATCAGGATGCTGCCACGTGTGTATGGGGTTTCACAGTTTATCAGGATCCTGCCTGGTGTTTATGGGGTTTTCACAGTGTATCAGGATCCTGCCAGGTGTGTATGGGGTTTTCACAGTGTATCAGTATCCTGCCAGGTGTGTATGGGGTTTCACAGTGTTTCAGTGTCCTGCCAGGTGTGTATGGGGTTTTCACAGTGTATCAGGGTCCTGCCAGGTGTGTACGGGGATTGACGGTGTATCAGAGTCCTGCCAGGTGTGTATGGGGTTTTCTCAGTGTATCAGGATCCTGCCAGGTGTTTATGGGGTTTCACAGTGTATCAGGATCCTGCCAGGTGTGGATGGGGGTTTCACAGAGGATCAGGATCCTGCCAGGTGCATATGGGGTTTTCACAGTGTGTCAGGGACCTGCCAGGTGAGCATGGTGTTTTCACAGTGTATCGGGATCCTGCCTGGTGTGTATTCGGTTTCACAGTGTATCAGGGTCCTTACAGGTGTGTATGGGGTTTTCACAGTGTATCAGGATCATGCAAGGTGTGTACGGGGATTCACAGTGTATCGGGATCCTGCCTGGTGTGTATTCGGTTTCACAGTGTATCAGGATCCTGCCAGGTGTGTATGGGGTTTCACAGTGTATCAGGGACCTGCCAGGTGTGTATGGGGTTTTCACAGTGTATCAGGAAACTGCGTGGTGTGTGCGGGGATTCACAGTGTATCAGAGTCCTGCCAGGCGTGTATGCGGTTTTCACATTGTATCAGGATCCTGCCAGGTGTGTATGGGGTTTCACAATGTATCAAGATCCTGCCAGGTGTGTATGGAGGTTTCACAGTGGATCGGGATACTGCCAGGTGCATATGGGGTTTCCACAGTGTATCAGGGTCCTGCCAGGTGTGTATGGGGTTTTCACAGTGCATCAGGATCCTGCCAGATGTGTCTGGGGTTTCACAGTGTATCAGGATACTGCCAGGTGTGTATGGGGTTTCACAGTGTATCAGGATACTGCCAGATGTGTTGTGTGGGTTTCACAGTGGTTCAGGATCCTGCCAGTTGTGTATGGGGTTTTCACAGTGTATCATGATCCTGCCAGGTGTGTATGGGGATTCACAGTGGATCAGGATACTGCCAGGTGTGTATGGGGTTTCACAGTGTATCAGGATCCTGCCAGGCGTGTATGGGGTTTTCACAGTGTATCAGTGTCCTGCCAGGTATGTATGGGGTTTTCAGAGTGTGTCAGGTTCCTGCCAGGAGGGTATGGGGTTTACACAGTGTATCAGGGTCCTGCCAGGTGTGTATGGCGTTTTCACAGTGGATCTGGATCCTGCCAGGTGTGCAGGGGGTTTCACAGTGTATCAGGAACCTGCCAGGTGTGAATGAGGTTTCACTGTGCATCAGGATCCTGCCAGATGTGAATGAGATTCCACTGTGCATCAGGAACCTGCCAGGTGTGTATGGGGTTTTCACAGTGTATCAGGATCATGCAAGGTGTGTCCGGGGATTCACAGTGTATCAGGGTCCTGCCAGGTGTGCATGGGGTTTTCACAGTGTATCAGGATCCTGCCAGGTGTGTATGGGGTTTCACAGTGTATCAGGGACCTGTCAGGTGTGTATGGGGTTTTCACAGTGTATCAGGAAACTGCGTGGTGTGTGCGGGGATTCGCAGTGTATCAGAGTCCTGCCAGGCGTGTATGCGGTTTTCACAGTGTATCAGGATCCTGCCAGGTGTGTATGGGGTTTCACAATGTATCAAGATCCTGCCAGGTGTGTATGGAGGTTTCACAGTGGATCGGGATACTGCCAGGTGCATATGGGGTTTCCACAGTGTGTCAGGGTCCTGCCAGGTGTGTATGGGGTTTTCTCAGTGCATCAGGATCCTGCCAGATGTGTCTGGGGTTTCACAGTGTATCAGGATACTGCCAGGTGTGTATGGGGTTTCACAGTGTATCAGGATCCTGCCAGATGTGTTGTGTGGGTTTCACAGTGGATCAGGATCCTGCCAGTTGTGTATGGGGTTTTCACAGTGTATCATGATCCTGCCAGGTGTGTATGGGGATTCAAAGTGTATCAGGATCCTGCCAGGTGTGTATGGATTTTCACAGTATATCAGGATCCTGCCAGATGTGTATGGGGTTTTCAGAGTTTTTCAGTATCCTGCCGTTTGTTTGGGGGTTTCACAGTTCATCAGTATCTGGCCAGGTGTGTATGGGGTTTTCACAGTGGATCAGGATCCTGCCAGGTGTGTATTGGGTTTTCACAGTGTATCAGGATCCTGCCAAGTGTGCATGGGGTTTTCACAGTGTATCAGGATCCTGCCACTTGCGTATGGGGTTTTACAGTTTATCAGGATCCTGCCTGGTGTTTATGGGGTTTTCACAGTGTATCAGGATCCTGCCAGGTGTGTATGGGGTTTTCACAGTGTATCAGGATACTGCCAGGTGTGTATGGGGTTTTCACAGTGGATCAGGATCCTGCCAGGTGTGTATGGGGTTTTCACAGTGGATCAGGATCCTGCCAGGTGTGTATGGGGTTTTCACAGTGTATCAGGATGCTGCCACGTGTGTATGGGGTTTCACAGTTTATCAGGATGCTGCCTGGTGTTTATGGGGTTTTCACAGTGTTTCAGGATCCTGCCAGGTGTGTACGGGGATTGACGGTGTATCAGAGTCCTGCCAGGTGTGTATGGGGTTTTCTCAGTGTATCAGGATCCTGCCAGGTGTTTATGGGGTTTCACAGTGTATCAGGATCCTGCCAGGTGTGGATGGGGGTTTCACAGTGGATCAGGATCCTGCCAGGTGCATATGGGGTTTTCACAGTGTGTCAGGGACCTGCCAGGTGTGCATGGTGTTTTCACAGTGTATCTGGATCCTGCCTGGTGTGTATTCGGTTTCACAGTGTATCAGGGTCCTTACAGGTGTGTATGGGGTGTTCACAGTGTATCAGGATCATGCAAGGTGTGTACGGGGATTCACAGTGTATCGGCATCCTGCCTGGTGTGTATTCGGTTTCACAGTGTATCAGGATCCTGCCAGGTGTGTATGGGGTTTCACAGTGTATCAGGGACCTGCCAGGTGTGTATGGGGTTTTCACAGTGTATCAGGAAACTGCGTGGTGTGTGCGGGGATTCACAGTGTATCAGAGTCCTGCCAGGCGTGTATGCGGTTTTCACAGTGTATCAGGATCCTGCCAGGTGTGTATGGGGTTTCACAATGTATCAAGATCCTGCCAGGTGTGTATGGAGGTTTCACAGTGGATCGGGATACTGCCAGGTGCATATGGGGTTTCCACAGTGTATCAGGGTCCTGCCAGGTGTGTATGGGGTTTTCACAGTGCATCAGGATCCTGCCAGATGTGTCTGGGGTTTCACAGTGTATCAGGATAATGCCAGGTGTGTATGGGGTTTCACAGTGTATCAGGATCCTGCCAGATGTGTTGTGTGGGTTTCACAGTGGATCAGGATCCTGCCAGTTGTGTATGGGGTTTTCACAGTGTATCATGATCCTGCCAGGTGTGTATGGGGATTCACAGTGGATCAGGATACTGCCAGGTGTGTATGGGGTTTCACAGTGTATCAGGATCCTGCCAGGCGTGTATGGGGTTTTCACAGTGTATCAGTGTCCTGCCAGGTATGTATGGGGTTCTCACAGTGTGTCAGGTTCCTGCCAGGAGGGTATGGTGTTTACACAGTGTATCAGGGTCCTGTCAGGTGTGTACGGGGTTTTCACAGTTTATCAGCGTCCTGCCAGGTGTGTATGGCGTTTTCACAGTGAATCTGGATCCTGCCAGGTGTGCAGGGGGTTTCACAGTGTATCAGGATCCTGCCAGGTGTGAATGGGGTTTCACTGTGCATCAGGATCCTGCCAGATGTGAATGAGATTCCACTGTGCATCAGGAACCTGCCAGGTGTGTACGGGGTTTTCACAGTGTATCAGGCTCCTGCCGGGTGTGTTTGGGGGTTTCACAGTGTATCAGGATCCTGCCAGGTGTGAATGGGGTTTTCACAGTGTATCGGGATCCTGCCTGGTGTGTATTCGGTTTCACAGTGTATCAGGGTCCTTACAGGTGTGTATGGGGTTTTCACAGTGTATCAGGATCATGCAAGGTGTGTGCGGGGATTCACAGTGTATCAGGGTCCTGCCAGGTGTGCATGGGGTTTTCACAGTGTATCAGGATCCTGCCAGGTGTGTATGGGGTTTTCACAGTGTATCAGGAAACTGCGTGGTGTGTGCGGGGATTCACAGTGTATCAGAGTCCTGCCAGGCGTGTATGCGGTTTTCACTGTATCAGGATCCTGCCAGGTGTGTATGGGGTTTCACAATGTATCAAGATCCTGCCAGGTGTGTATGGGGGTTTCACAGTGTATCAGGATACTGCCAGGTGCATATGGGGTTTCCACAGTGTATCAGGGTCCTGCCAGGTGTGTATGGGGTTTTCACAGTGCATCAGGATCCTGCCAGATGTGTCTGGGGTTTCACAGTGTATCAGGATACTGCCAGGTGTGTATGGGGTTTCACAGTGTATCAGGATCCTGCCAGATGTGTTGTGTGGGTTTCACAGTGGATCAGGATCCTGCCAGTTGTGTATGGGGTTTTCACAGTGTATCAGGGTCCTGCCAGGTGTGTATGGGGATTCACAGTGGATCAGGATACTGCCAGGTGTGTATGTGGTTTCACAGTGTATCAGGATCCTGCCAGGCGTGTATGGGGTTTTCACAGTGTATCAGTGTCCTGCCAGGTATGTATGGGGTTTTCACAGTGTGTCAGTTTCCTGCCAGGAGGGTATGGGGTTTACACAGTGTATCAGGGTCCTGTCAGGTGTGTATGGGGTTTTCACAGTTTATCAGCGTCCTGACAGGTGTGTATGGCGTTTTCACAGTGGATCTGTATCCTGCCAGGTGTGCAGGGGGTTTCACAGTGTATCAGGATCCTGCCAGGTGTGAATGGGGTTTCACTGTGCATCAGGATCCTGCCAGATGTGAATGAGATTCCACTGTGCATCAGGAACCTGCCAGGTGTGTACGGGGTTTTCACAGTGTATCAGGCTCCTGCCGGGTGTGTATGGGGGTTTCACAGTGTATCAGGATCCTGCCACGTGTGTATGGGGTTTTCACAGTGTATCAGGATCCTGCCAGGTGTGTATGGGGTTTTCACAGTGTATCAGGATCCTGCCAGGTGTGTATGGTGTTTCACAGTGTATCAGGGTCCTGCCAGGTGTGTATGGGTTTTCACAGTGTATCAGGATCCTGCCAGGTGTGTACGGGGATTGACGGTGTATCAGAGTCCTGCCAGGTGTGTCTGGGGTTTTCTCAGTGTATCAGGATCCTGCCAGGTTTGTATGGGGTTTCACAGTGTATCAGGATCCTGCCAGGTGTGTATGGGGGTTTCACAGTGGATCAGGATCCTGCCAGGTGCATATGGAGTTTTCACAGTGTATCAGGGTCCTGCCAGGTGTGTGTGGTGTTTTCACAGTGTTTCGAGATCCTGCCTGGTGTGTATTCCGTTTCACAGTGTATCAGGATCCTCACAGGTGTATGTGGGGTTTTCACAGTGTATCAGGATCATGCCAGGTGTGTACGGGGATTCTCAGTGTATCAGGGTCCTGCCAGGTCTGCATGGGGTTTTCACAGTGTGTCAGGATCCTGCCAGGTGTGTATGGGGTTTCTCAGTGCATCAGGGGCCTGCCAGGTGTGTATGGGGTTTTCTCAGTGTATCAGGATCCTCCCAGGTGTGTATGGGGTTTCACAGTGTATCAGGATCCTGCCAGGTGCATATGTGGTTTTCACAGTGTGCCAGGGTCCTGCCAGGTGTGGATGGTGTTTTCACAGTGGATCGGGATCCTGCCTGGTGTGTATTCGGTTTCACAGTGTATCAGGGTCCTTCCAGGTGTGTATGGGGTTTTCACAGTGTATCAGGATCATGCAAGGTGTGTACGGGGATTCACAGTGTATCAGGTTCCTGCCAGGTGTGCATGGGGTTTTCACAGTGTATCAGGATCCTGCCAGGTGTGTATGGGGTTTCACAGTGTATCAGGGACCTGACAGGTGTGTATGGGGTTTTCACAGTTTATCAGGATCCTGCCTGGTGTTTATGGGGTTTTCACAGTGTATCAGGATCCTGCCAGGTGTGTATGGTGTTTCACAGTGTATCAGGGTCCTGCCAGGTGTGTATGGGGTTTTCACAGTGTATCAGGATCCTGCCAGGTGTGTACGGGGATTGACGGTGTATCAGAGTTCTGCCAGCTGTGTCTGGGGCTTTCTCAGTGTATCAGGATCCTGCCAGGTTTGTATGGGGTTTCACAGTGTATCAGGATCCTGCCAGGTGTGTATGGGGGTTTCACAGTGCATCAGGATCCTGCCAGGTGCATATGGAGTTTTCACAGTGTATCAGGGTCCTGCCAGGTGTGTATAGTGTGTTCACAGTGTTTCGACATCCTGCCTGGTGTGTATTCCGTTTCACAGTGTATCAGGGTCCTTACAGGTGTATATGGGGTTTTCACAGTGTATTAGGATCATGCCAGGTGTGTACGGGGATTCACAGTGTATCAAGGTCCTGCCAGGTATGCATGCGGTTTTCACAGTGTATCAGGATCCTGCCAGGTGTGTATGGGGTTTCACAGTGCATCAGGGACCTGCTAGGTGTGTATGGGGTTTTCTCAGTGTATCAGTATCCTGCCAGGTGTGTATGGGGTTTCACAGTGTATCAGGATCCTGCCAGGTGTGTATGGGGGTTTCACAGTGGATCAGGGTCCTGCCATGTCTGCATGGGGTTTTCACAGTGTATCAGGATCCTGCCAGGTGTGTATGGGGTTTCTCAGTGCATCAGGGACCTGCCAGGTGTGTATGGGGTTTTCTCAGTGTATCAGTATCCTGCCAGGTGTGTATGGGGTTTCACAGTGTATCAGGATCCTGCCAGGTGTGTATGGGGGTTTCACAGTGGATCAGGGTCCTGCCATGTCTGCATGGGGTTTTCACAGTGTATCAGTATCCTGCCAGGTGTGTATGGGGTTTCTCAGTGCATCAGGGACCTGCCAGGTGTGTATGGGGTTTTCTCAGTGTATCAGTATCCTGCCAGGTGTGTATGGGGTTTCACAGTGTATCAGGATCCTGCCAGGTGTGTATGGGGGTTTCACAGTGGATCAGGATCCTGCCAGGTGCATATGTGGTTTTCACAGTGTGTCAGGGTCCTGCCAGGTGTGGATGGTGTTTTCACAGTGTATCGGGATCCTGCCTGGTGTGTATTCGGTTTCACAGTGTATCAGGGTCCTTACAGGTGTGTATGGGGTTTTCACAGTGTATCAGGATCATGCAACGTGTGTACGGGGATTCACAGTGTATCAGGGTCCTGCCAGGTGTGCATGGGGTTTTCACAGTGTATCAGGATCCTGCCAGGTGTGTATGGGGTTCCTCAGTGCATGAGGGACCTGCCAGGTGTGTATGGGGTTTTCTCAGTGTATCAGGATCCTGCCAGGTGTGTATGGGGTTTCACAGTGTATCAGGATCCTGCCAGGTGTGTATGGGGTTTCCACAGTGTATCAGGGTCCTGCCAGGTGTGTATGGGGTTTTCACAGTGCATCAGGATACTGCCAGATGTGTCTGGGGTTTCACAGTGTATCAGGATACTGCCAGGTGTGTATGGGGTTTCACAGTGTATCAGGATCCTGCCAGATGTGTTGTG
The DNA here is from genome assembly GCF_036365525.1 of Heterodontus francisci. Taxonomy (NCBI): domain Eukaryota; kingdom Metazoa; phylum Chordata; class Chondrichthyes; order Heterodontiformes; family Heterodontidae; genus Heterodontus; species Heterodontus francisci. Next base: position 1,677,361 of record NW_027140818.1, on the reverse strand, counting down.
TGAGTTTCACAGTGGATCAGGATCCTGCCAGTTGTGTATGGGGTTTTCACAGTGTATCAGGGTCCTGCCAGGTGTGTATGGTGATTCACAGTGGATCAGGATACTGCCAGGTGTGTATGGGGTTTCACAGTGTATCAGGATCCTGCCAGGCGTGCATGGGGTTTTCACAGTGTATCAGTGTCCTGCCAGGTATGTATGGGGTTTTCACTGTGTGTCAGGTTCCTGCCAGGAGGGTATGGGGTTTACACAGTGTATCAGGGTCCTGTCAGGTGTGTATGGGGTTTTCACAGTTTATCAGCGTCCTGCCAGGTGTGTATGGCGTTTTCACAGTGGATCTGGATCCTGCCAGGTGTGCAGGGGGTTTCACAGTGTATCAGGATCCTGCCAGGTGTGTATGGGGTTTCACTGTGCATCAGGATCCTGCCAGATGTGAATGAGATTCCACTGTGCATCAGGAACCTGCCAGGTGTGTACGGGGTTTTCACAGTGTATCAGGCTCCTGCCGGGTGTGTATGGGGGTTTCACAGTGTATCAGGATCCTGCCAGGTGTGTATGGGTTTTTCACAGTGCATCAGGATCCTGCCAGTTGTGTATGGGGTTTTCACAGTGTATCAGGATCCTGCCAGGTGTGTATGGTGTTTCACAGTGTATCAGGGTCCTGCCAGGTGTGTATGGGTTTTCACAGTGTATCAGGATCCTGCCAGGTGTGTACGGGGATTGACGGTGTATCAGAGTCCTGCCAGGTGTGTCTGGGGTTTTCTCAGTGTATCAGGATCCTGCCAGGTTTGTATGGGGTTTCACAGTGTATCAGGATCCTGCCAGGTGTGTATGGGGGTTTCACAGTGGATCAGGATCCTGCCAGGTGCATATGGAGTTTTCACAGTGTATCAGGGTCCTGCCAGGTGTGTATGGTGTTTTCACAGTGTTTCGAGATCATGCCTGGTGTGTATTCCGTTTCACAGTGGATCAGGATCCTCACAGGTGTATGTGGGGTTTTCACAGTGTATCAGGATCACGCCAGGTGTGTACGGGGATTCACAGTGTATCAGGTTCCTGCCAGGTCTGCATCGGGTTTTCACAGTGTATCAGGATCCTGCCAGGTGTGTATGGGGTTTCTCAGTGCATCAGGGACCTGCCAGGTGTGTATGGGGTTTTCTCAGTGTATCAGGATCCTGCCAGGTGTGTATGGGGTTTCACAGTGTATCAGCATCCTCCCAGGTGTATTTGGGGGTTTCACAGTGGATCAGGATCCTGCCAGGTGCATATGTGGTTTTCACAGTGTGTCAGGGTCCTGCCAGGTGTGGATGGTGTTTTCACAGTGTATCGGGATCCTGCCTGGTGTGTATTCGGTTTCACAGTGTATCAGGGTCCTTACAGGTGTGTATGGGGTCTTCACAGTGTATCAGGGTCATGCAAGGTGTGTACGGGGATTCACAGTGTATCAGATTCCTGCCAGGTGTGCATGGGGTTTTCACAGTGTATCAGGATCCTGCCAGGTGTGTATGGGGTTTCACAGTGTATCAGGGACCTGCCAGGTGTGTATGGGGTTTTCACAGTGTATCAGGATGCTGCCACGTGTGTATGGGGTTTCACAGTTTATCAGGATCCTGCCTGGTGTTTATGGGGTTTTCACAGTGTATCAGGATCCTGCCAGGTGTGTATGGGGTTTTCACAGCGTATCAGGATCCTGCCAGGTGTGTATGGTGTTTCACAGTGTATCAGGGTCCTGCCAGGTGTGTATGGGGTTTTCTCAGTGTATCAGGATCCTGCCAGGTGTGTACGGGGATTGACGGTGTATCAGAGTTCTGCCTGGTGTGTCTGGGGCTTTCCCAGTGTATCAGGATCCTGCCAGGTTTGTATGGGGTTTCACAGTGTATCAGGATCCTGCCAGGTGTGTATGGGGGTTTCACAGTGCATCAGGATCCTGCCAGGTGCATATGGAGTTTTCACAGTGTATCAGGGTCCTGCCAGGTGTGTATGGTGTGTTCACAGTGTTTCGACATCCTGCCTGGTGTGTATTCCGTTTCACAGTGTATCAGGGTCCTTACAGGTGTATATGGGGTTTTCACAGTGTATTAGGATTATGCCAGGTGTGTACGGGGATTCACAGTGTATCAAGGTCCTGCCAGGTTTGCATGGGGTTTTCACAGTGTATCAGAATCCTGCCAGGTGTGTATAGGGTTTCACAGTGCATCAGGGACCTGCCAGGTGTGTATGGGGTTTTCTCAGTGTATCAGTATCCTGCCAGTTGTGTATGGGGTTTCACAGTGTATCAGGATCCTGCCAGGTGTGTATGGGGGTTTCACAGTGGATCAGGCTCCTGCCAGGTCTGCATGGGGTATTCACAGTGTGTCAGGATCCTGCCAGGTGTGTATGGGGTTTCTCAGTGCATCAGGGACCTGCCAGGTGTGTATGGGGTTTTCTCAGTGTATCAGTATCCTGCCAGGTGTGTATGGGGTTTCACAGTGTATCAGGATCCTGCCAGGTGTGTATGGGGGTTTCACAGTGGATCAGGATCCTGCCAGGTGCATATGTGGTTTTCACAGTGTGTCAGGGTCCTGCCAGGTGTGGATGGTGTTTTCACAGTGTATCGAGATCCTGCCTGGTGTGTTTTCGGTTTCACAGTGTATCAGGGTCCTTACAGGTGTGTATGGGGTTTTCACAGTGTATCAGGATCATGCAAGGTGTGTACGGGGATTCACAGTGTATCAGGGTCCTGCCAGGTGTGCATGGGGTTTTCACAGTGTATCAGGATCCTGCCAGGTGTGTGTGGGGTTTCTCAGTGCATCAGGGACCTGCCAGGTGTGTATGGGGTTTTCTCAGTGTATCAGGATCCTGCCAGGTGTGTATGGGGTTTCACATTGTATCAGGATCCTGCCAGGTGTGTATGGGGGTTTCACAGTGGATCAGGATCCTGCCAGGTGCATATGTGGTTTTCACTGTGTGTCAGGCTCCTGCCAGGTGTGGATGGTGTTTTCACAGTGTATCGGGATCCTGCCTGGTGTGTATTCGGTTTCACAGTGTATCTGGGTCCTTACAGGTGTGTATGGGGTTTTCACAGTGTATCAGGATCATGCAAGGTGTGTACGGGGATTCACAGTGTATCAGGGTCCTGCCAGGTGTGCATGGGGTTTTCACAGTGTATCAGGATCCTGCCAGGTGTGTATGGGGTTTCACAGTGTATCAGGGACCTGCCAGGTGTGTATGGGGTTTTCACAGTGTATCAGGATGCTGCCACGTGTGTATGGGGTTTCACAGTTTATCAGGATCCTGCCTGGTGTTTATGGGGTTTTCACAGTGTATCAGGATCCTGCCAGGTGTGTATGGGGTTTTCACAGTGTATCAGGATCCTGCCAGGTGTGTACGGGGATTGACGGTGTATCAGAGTCCTGCCAGGTGTGTCTGGGGTTTTCTCAGTGTATCAGGATCCTGCCAGGTTTGTATGGGGTTTCACAGTGTATCAGGATCCTGCCAGGTGTGTATGGGGGTTTCACAGTGGATCAGGATCCTGCCAGGTGCATATGGAGTTTTCACAGTGTATCAGGGTCCTGCCAGGTGTGTATGGTGTTTTCACAGTGTTTCGAGATCCTGCCTGGTGTGTATTCCGTTTCACAGTGTATCAGGGTCCTTACAGGTGTATATGGGGTTTTCACAGTGTATCAGGATCATGCCAGGTGTGTACGGGGATTCACAGTGTATCAAGGTCCTGCCAGGTTTGCATGGGGTTTTCACAGTGTATCAGGATCCTGCCAGGTGTGTATGGGGTTTCACAGTGCATCAGGGTGCTGCCAGGTGTGTATGGGGTTTTCTCAGTGTATCAGGATCCTGCCAGGTGTGTATGGGGGTTTCAAAGTGGATCAGGCTCCTGCCAGGTCTGCATGGGGTATTCACAGTGTGTCAGGATCCTGCCAGGTGTGTATGGGGTTTCTCAGTGCATCAGGGACCTGCCAGGTGTGTATGGGGTTTTCTCAGTGTATCAGTATCCTGCCAGGTGTGTATGGGGTTTCACAGTGTATCAGGATCCTGCCAGGTGTGTATGGGGGTTTCACAGTGGATCAGGTTCCTGCCAGGTGCATATGTGGTTTTCACAGTGTGTCAGGGTCCTGCCAGGTGTGGATGGTGTTTTCACAGTGTATCGGGATCCTGCCTGGTGTGTATTCGGTTTCACAGTGTATCAGGGTCCTTACAGGTGTGTATGGGGTTTTCACAGTGTATCAGGATCATGCAAGGTGTGTACGGGGATTCACAGTGTATCAGGGTCCTGCCAGGTGTGCATGGGGTTTTCACAGTGTATCAGGATCCTGCCAGGTGTGTGTGGGGTTTCTCAGTGCATCAGGGACCTGCCAGGTGTGTATGGGGTTTTCTCAGTGTATCAGGATCCTGCCAGGTGTGTATGGGGTTTCACTGTGTATCAGGATCCTGCCAGGTGTGTATGGGGGTTTCACAGTGGATCAGGATCCTGCCAGGTGCATATGTGGTTTTCACTGTGTGTCAGGCTCCTGCCAGGTGTGGATGGTGTTTTCACAGTGTATCGGGATCCTGCCTGGTGTGTATTCGGTTTCACAGTGTATCAGGGTCCTTACAGGTGTGTATGGGGTTTTCACAGTGTATCAGGATCATGCAAGGTGTGTACGGGGATTCACAGTGTATCAGGGTCCTGCCAGGTGTGCATGGGGTTTTCACAGTGTATCAGGATCCTGCCAGGTGTGTATGGGGTTTCACAGTGTATCAGGGACCTGCCAGGTGTGTATGGGGTTTTCACAGTGTATCAGGATGCTGCCACGTGTGTATGGGGTTTCACAGTTTATCAGGATCCTGCCTGGTGTTTATGGGGGTTTCACAGTGTATCAGGATCCTGCCAGGTGTGTATGGGGTTTTCACAGTGTATCAGGATCCTGCCAGGTGTGTACGGGGATTGACGGTGTATCAGAGTCCTGCCAGGTGTGTCTGGGGTTTTCTCAGTGTATCAGGATCCTGCCAGGTTTGTATGGGGTTTCACAGTGTATCAGGATCCTGCCAGGTGTGTATGGGGGTTTCACAGTGGATCAGGATCCTGCCAGGTGCATATGGAGTTTTCACAGTGTATCAGGGTCCTGCCAGGTGTGTATGGTGTTTTCACAGTGTTTCGAGATCCTGCCTGGTGTGTATTCCGTTTCACAGTGTATCAGGGTCCTTACAGGTGTATATGGGGTTTTCACAGTGTATCAGGATCATGCCAGGTGTGTACGGGGATTCACAGTGTATCAAGGTCCTGCCAGGTTTGCATGGGGTTTTCACAGTGTATCAGGATCCTGCCAGGTGTGTATGGGGTTTCACAGTGCATCAGGGTGCTGCCAGGTGTGTATGGGGTTTTCTCAGTGTATCAGGATCCTGCCAGGTGTGTATGGGGTTTCACAGTGTATCAGGATCCTGCGAGGTGTGTATGGGGGTTTCACAGTGGATCAGGATCCTGCCAGGTGCATATGTGGTTTTCACAGTGTGTCAGGGTCCTGCCAGGTGTGTATGGTGTTTTCACAGTGTATCGGGATCCTGCCTGGTGTGTCTGGGGTTTCACAGTGTATCAGGATACTGCCAGGTGTGTATGGGGTTTCACAGTGTATCAGCATCCTGCCAGATGTGTTGTGTGGGTTTCACAGTGGATCAGGATCCTGCCAGTTGTGTATGGGGTTTTCACAGTGTATCAGGATCCTGCCAGGTGTGTATGGGGATTCACAGTGGATCAGGATAATGCCAGGTGTGTATGAGGGTTTCACAGTGCATCAGGAACCTGCCAGGTGTGTACGGGGATTTCACTGTGTATCGGGGTCCTGCCAGGTGTGTATGGGTTTTTAACACTGTAACAGGATCCTGCCAGGTGTGAATGGGGATTTCACAGTGTATCAGGGTCCTGCCAGGTGTGCATGGGGTTTTCACAGTGTATCAGGTTCCTGCCAGGTGTGTATGGGGTTTTCACAGTGTATCAGGGTCCTGCCAGGTGTGCATGGTGTTTTCACAGTGTATCGGGATCCTGCCTGGTGTGTCTGCGGTTTCACAGTGTATCAGGGTCCTTACAGGTTTGTATGGGGTTTTCACAGTGTATCAGGATCATGCCAGGTGTGTACGGGGATTCACAGTGTATCAGGATCCTGCCAGGTGAGTATGGGGTTTCACAGTGTATCAGGGACCTGACAGGTGTGTATGGGGTTTTCACAGTGTATCAGGAACCTGCCAGGTGTGTACGGGGATTCACAGTGTATCAGTGTCCTGCCAGGTGTGCATGGTGTTTTCACAGTGTATCAGGATCCTGCCAGGTGTGTATGGGGTTTCACAGTGTATCAAGATCCTGCCAGGTGTGTATAGGGGTTTGACAGTGGATCAGGATCCTGCCAGGTGCATATGGGGTTTTCACAGTGTATCAGGGTCCTGCCAGGTGTGTATGGGGTTTTCACAGTGCATCAGGATCCTGCCTGATGTGTCTGGGGTTTCACAGTGTATCAGGATCCTGCCAGGTTTGTATGGGGTATCACAGTGTATCAGGATCCTGCCAGGAGGGTATGGGGTTTTCACAGTGTATCAGGGTACTGCCAGCTGTGTATGGGGTTTTCACAGTTTATCAGCGTACTGCCAGGTGTGTATGGCGTTTTCACAGTGGATCAGGATCCTGCCAGGTGTGCATGGGGGTTTCACAGTGTATCAGGATCCTGCCAGGTGTGTGTGGGGTTTCACAGTGTATCAGGATCCTGCCAGGTGTATATGGGGTTTCACAGTGTATCAGGATCCTGCCAGGTGTGTATGGGGTTTCACAGTGTATCAGGATCCTGCCAGAATTGAATGGGGTTTCACTGTGCATCAGGAACCTGCCAGATGTGAGTGGGGTTCCACTGTGCATCAGGAACCTGCCAGGTGTGTACGGGGTGTTCACAGTGTATCAGGCTCCTGCCGGGTGTGTATGGGGGTTTCACAGTGAATCAGGATCCTGCCAGGTGTTTATGGGTTTTCACAGTATATCAGGATCCTGCCAGATGTGTATGGGGTTTTCAGAGTTTTTCAGGATCCTGCCAGGTGCATATGTGGTTTTCACAGTGTGTCAGGGTCCTGCCAGGTGTGGATGGTGTTTTCACAGTGTATCGGGATCCTGCCTGGTGTGTATTCGGTTTCACAGTGTATCAGGGTCCTTACAGGTGTGTATGGGGTTTTCACAGTGTATCAGGATCATGCAAGGTGTGTACGGGGATTCACAGTGTATCAGGGTCCTGCCAGGTGTGCATGGGGTTTTCACAGTGTATCAGGATCCTGCCAGGTGTGTGTGGGGTTTCTCAGTGCATCAGGGACCTGCCAGGTGTGTATGGGGTTTTCTCAGTGTATCAGGATCCTGCCAGGTGTGTATGGGGTTTCACTGTGTATCAGGATCCTGCCAGGTGTGTATGGGGGTTTCACAGTGGATCAGGATCCTGCCAGGTGCATATGTGGTTTTCACTGTGTGTCAGGCTCCTGCCAGGTGTGGATGGTGTTTTCACAGTGTATCGGGATCCTGCCTGGTGTGTATTCGGTTTCACAGTGTATCAGGGTCCTTACAGGTGTGTATGGGGTTTTCACAGTGTATCAGCATCATGCAAGGTGTGTACGGGGATTCACAGTGTATCAGGGTCCTGCCAGGTGTGCATGGGGTTTTCACAGTGTATCAGGATCCTGCCAGGTGTGTATGGGGTTTCACAGTGTATCAGGGACCTGCCAGGTGTGTATGGGGTTTTCACAGTGTATCAGGATGCTGCCACGTGTGTATGGGGTTTCACAGTTTATCAGGATCCTGCCTGGTGTTTATGGGGGTTTCACAGTGTATCAGGATCCTGCCAGGTGTGTATGGGGTTTTCACAGTGTATCAGGATCCTGCCAGGTGTGTACGGGGATTGACGGTGTATCAGAGTCCTGCCAGGTGTGTCTGGGGTTTTCTCAGTGTATCAGGATCCTGCCAGGTTTGTATGGGGTTTCACAGTGTATCAGGATCCTGCCAGGTGTGTATGGGGGTTTCACAGTGGATCAGGATCCTGCCAGGTGCATATGGAGTTTTCACAGTGTATCAGGGTCCTGCCAGGTGTGTATGGTGTTTTCACAGTGTTTCGAGATCCTGCCTGGTGTGTATTCCGTTTCACAGTGTATCAGGGTCCTTACAGGTGTATATGGGGTTTTCACAGTGTATCAGGATCATGCCAGGTGTGTACGGGGATTCACAGTGTATCAAGGTCCTGCCAGGTTTGCATGGGGTTTTCACAGTGTATCAGGATCCTGCCAGGTGTGTATGGGGTTTCACAGTGCATCAGGGTGCTGCCAGGTGTGTATGGGGTTTTCTCAGTGTATCAGGATCCTGCCAGGTGTGTATGGGGTTTCACAGTGTATCAGGATCCTGCGAGGTGTGTATGGGGGTTTCACAGTGGATCAGGATCCTGCCAGGTGCATATGTGGTTTTCACAGTGTGTCAGGGTCCTGCCAGGTGTGTATGGTGTTTTCACAGTGTATCGGGATCCTGCCTGGTGTGTCTGGGGTTTCACAGTGTATCAGGATACTGCCAGGTGTGTATGGGGTTTCACAGTGTATCAGCATCCTGCCAGATGTGTTGTGTGGGTTTCACAGTGGATCAGGATCCTGCCAGTTGTGTATGGGGTTTTCACAGTGTATCAGGATCCTGCCAGGTGTGTATGGGGATTCACAGTGGATCAGGATAATGCCAGGTGTGTATGAGGGTTTCACAGTGCATCAGGAACCTGCCAGGTGTGTACGGGGATTTCACTGTGTATCGGGGTCCTGCCAGGTGTGTATGGGTTTTTAACACTGTAACAGGATCCTGCCAGGTGTGAATGGGGATTTCACAGTGTATCAGGGTCCTGCCAGGTGTGCATGGGGTTTTCACAGTGTATCAGGTTCCTGCCAGGTGTGTATGGGGTTTTCACAGTGTATCAGGGTCCTGCCAGGTGTGCATGGTGTTTTCACAGTGTATCGGGATCCTGCCTGGTGTGTCTGCGGTTTCACAGTGTATCAGGGTCCTTACAGGTTTGTATGGGGTTTTCACAGTGTATCAGGATCATGCCAGGTGTGTACGGGGATTCACAGTGTATCAGGATCCTGCCAGGTGAGTATGGGGTTTCACAGTGTATCAGGGACCTGACAGGTGTGTATGGGGTTTTCACAGTGTATCAGGAACCTGCCAGGTGTGTACGGGGATTCACAGTGTATCAGTGTCCTGCCAGGTGTGCATGGTGTTTTCACAGTGTATCAGGATCCTGCCAGGTGTGTATGGGGTTTCACAGTGTATCAAGATCCTGCCAGGTGTGTATAGGGGTTTGACAGTGGATCAGGATCCTGCCAGGTGCATATGGGGTTTTCACAGTGTATCAGGGTCCTGCCAGGTGTGTATGGGGTTTTCACAGTGCATCAGGATCCTGCCTGATGTGTCTGGGGTTTCACAGTGTATCAGGATCCTGCCAGGTTTGTATGGGGTATCACAGTGTATCAGGATCCTGCCAGGAGGGTATGGGGTTTTCACAGTGTATCAGGGTACTGCCAGGTGTGTATGGAGTTTTCACAGTTTATCAGCGTACTGCCAGGTGTGTATGGCGTTTTCACAGTGGATCAGGATCCTGCCAGGTGTGTGTGGGGTTTCACAGTGTATCAGGATCCTGCCAGGTGTATATGGGGTTTCACAGTGTATCAGGATCCTGCCAGGTGTGTATGGGGTTTCACAGTGTATCAGGATCCTGCCAGAATTGAATGGGGTTTCACTGTGCATCAGGAACCTGCCAGATGTGAGTGGGGTTCCACTGTGCATCAGGAACCTGCCAGGTGTGTACGGGGTGTTCACAGTGTATCAGGCTCCTGCCGGGTGTGTATGGGGGTTTCACAGTGAATCAGGATCCTGCCAGGTGTTTATGGGTTTTCACAGTATATCAGGATCCTGCCAGATGTGTATGGGGTTTTCAGAGTTTTTCAGGATCCTGCCTGGTGTGTATGGGGGCTTCACAGTTTATCAGCATCTTGCCAGGTGTGTATGGGGTTTTCACAGTGGATCAGGATTCGGCCAGGTGTGTATGGGGTTTTCACAGTGTATCAGGATCCTGCCAAGTGTGATGGGGTTTTCACTGTGTATCAGGATCCTGCCAAGTGTGTATGGGGTTTTCACAGTGGATCAGGATCCTGCCAGGTGTGTATGGGGTTTTCACAGTGGATCAGGATCCTGCCAGGTGTGTATGGGGTTTTCACAGTGGATCAGGATCCTGCCTGGTGTGCATGGGGTTTCACAGTGTATCAGGATCCTGCCAGGTGTGTATGGGGTTTCACAGTGTATCAGGATCCTGCAAGTTGTGCATGGGGTTTTCACAGTTTATCAGCGTACTGCCAGGTGTGGATGGCGTTTTCACAGTGGATCAGGATCCTGCCAGGTGTGCCTGGGGGTTTCACAGTGTATCAGGATCCTGCCAGGTGTGTATGGGGTTTCACAGTGTATCAGGATCCTGCCAGATGTGAATGGGGTTTCACTTTGCATCAGGATCATGCCACATGTGAATGGGGTTCCACTGTGCATCAGGAACCTGCCAGGTGTGTACGGGGTTTTCACAGATTATCAGGCTCCTGCCAGGTGTGTATGGGGGTTTCACATTGTATCAGGATCCTGCCAGGTGTGTATGGGTTTTCACAGTATCTCAGGATCCTGCCAGGTGTGTATGGGGTTTTCACAGTGTATCATGTTCCTGCCAGGAGGGTATGTGGTTTTCACAGTTTATCAGCGTACTGCCAGGTGTGTATGGCGATTTCACAGTGTATCAGGATCCTGCCAGGTGTGCATGGGGGTTTCACAGTGTATCAGGATCCTGCCAGGTGTGTATGGGGTTTCACAGTGTATCAGGATCCTGCCAGATGTGAATGGGGTTTCACTTTGCATCAGGATCATGCCACATGTGAATGGGGTTCCACTGTGCATCAGGAACCTGACAGGTGTGTACGGGGTTTTCACAGAGTATCAGGCTCCTGCCAGGTGTGTATGGGGGTTTCACATTGTATCAGGATCCTGCCAGGTGTGTATGGGTTTTCACAGTATATCAGGATCCTGCCAGGTGTGTATGGGGTTTTCACAGTGTATCATGTTCCTGCCAGGAGGGTATGTGGTTTTCACAGTTTATCAGCGTACTGCCAGGTGTGTATGGCGATTTCACTGTGGATCAGGAACCTGCCAGGTGTGCATGGGGGTTTCACAGTGTATCAGGATCCTGCCAGGTGTGTATGGGGTTTCACAGTGTATCAGGATCCTGCCAGGTGTGTATTGGGTTTCACAGTGTATCAGGATCCTCCCAGGTGTGTATGGGGTTTCACAGTGCATCAGGATCCTGCCAGATGTGAATGGGGTTTCACTGTGCATCAGGATCCTGCCAGATGTGAATGGTGTTCCACTGTGCATCAGGAACCAGCCAGGTGTGTACGGGGTTTTCACAGTGTATCATGTTCCTGCCGGGTATGTATGGGGGTTTCACAGTGTATCAGGATCCTGCCAGGTGTGTATGGGTTTTCAGAGATTTTCAGGATCCTGCCAGGTGTGTATGGGGGATTCACAGTTTATCAGCATCTTGCCAGGTGTGTATGGGGTTTTCACAGTGGATCAGGATTCTGCCAGGTGTGTATGGGGTTTTCACAGTGTATCAGGATCAAGCCAAGTGTGCATGGGGTTTTCACAGTGTATCAGGATCCTGCCAAGTGTGTATGGGGTTTTCACAGTGGATCAGGATCGTGCCAGGTGTGTATGGGGTTTTCACAGTGGATCAGGATCCTGCCAGGTGTGTATGGGGTTTTCACAGTGTATCAGGTGCTGCCACGTGTGTATGGGGTTTCACAGTTCATCAGGATCCTGCCTGGTGTGTATGGGGTTTTCACAGTGTATCATGTTCCTGCCAGGAGGGTATGTGGTTTTCACAGTTTATCAGCGTACTGCCAGGTGTGTATGGCGATTTCACAGTGGATCAGGATCCTGCCAGGTGTGCATGGGGGTTTCACAGTGTATCAGGATCCTGCCAGGTGTGTATGGGGTTTCACAGTGTATCAGGATCCTGCCAGATGTGAATGGGGTTTCACTTTGCATCAGGATCATGCCACATGTGAATGGGGTTCCACTGTGCATCAGGAACCTGACAGGTGTGTACGGGGTTTTCACAGAGTATCAGGCTCCTGCCAGGTGTGTATGGGGGTTTCACATTGTATCAGGATCCTGCCAGGTGTGTATGGGTTTTCACAGTATATCAGGATCCTGCCAGGTGTGTATGGGGTTTTCACAGTGTATCATGTTCCTGCCAGGAGGGTATGTGGTTTTCACAGTTTATCAGCGTACTGCCAGGTGTGTATGGCGATTTCACTGTGGATCAGGAACCTGCCAGGTGTGCATGGGGGTTTCACAGTGTATCAGGATCCTGCCAGGTGTGTATGGGGTTTCACAGTGTATCAGGATCCTGCCAGGTGTGTATTGGGTTTCACAGTGTATCAGGATCCTCCCAGGTGTGTATGGGGTTTCACAGTGCATCAGGATCCTGCCAGATGTGAATGGGGTTTCACTGTGCATCAGGATCCTGCCAGATGTGAATGGTGTTCCACTGTGCATCAGGAACCAGCCAGGTGTGTACGGGGTTTTCACAGTGTATCATGTTCCTGCCGGGTATGTATGGGGGTTTCACAGTGTATCAGGATCCTGCCAGGTGTGTATGGGTTTTCAGAGATTTTCAGGATCCTGCCAGGTGTGTATGGGGGATTCACAGTTTATCAGCATCTTGCCAGGTGTGTATGGGGTTTTCACAGTGGATCAGGATTCTGCCAGGTGTGTATGGGGTTTTCACAGTGTATCAGGATCAAGCCAAGTGTGCATGGGGTTTTCACAGTGTATCAGGATCCTGCCAAGTGTGTATGGGGTTTTCACAGTGGATCAGGATCGTGCCAGGTGTATATGGGGTTTTCACAGTGGATCAGGATCCTGCCAGGTGTGTATGGGGTTTTCACAGTGTATCAGGTGCTGCCACGTGTGTATGGGGTTTCACAGTTCATCAGGATCCTGCCTGGTGTGTATGGGGTTTTCACAGTGTATCAGGATCCTGCCAGGTGTGTCTGGGGTTTTCACAGTGTATCAGGATCCTGCCCGGTGTGTTTGGGGTTTTCATAGTGTATCAGTATCCTGTCAGGTGTGTATGGGGTTTCACAGTGTATCAGGGTCCTGCCAGGTGTGCATGGGGTTTTCACAGTGTATCAGGATCCAGCCAGGTGTATACGGGGATTCACGGTGTATCAGAGACCTGCCAGGTGTGTATGGGGTTTTCTCAGTGTATCAGGATCCTGCCAGGTGTGTATGGGGTTTCACAGTGTATCAGGATCCTGCCAGGTGCATATGGGGTTTTCACAGTGTATCAGGGTCCTGCCAGGTGTGTATGGGGTTTTCACAGTGCATCAGGATCCTGCCAAATGTGTCTGGGGTTTCACAGTGTATCAGGGTCCTGCCTGATGTGTATGGGATTTCACAGTGTATCAGGATCCTGCCAGATGTGTATGGGGGTTTCACAGTGGATCAGGATCCTGCCAGTTGTGTATGGGGTTTTCACAGTGTATCAGGATCCTGCCAGGTGTGTATGGGGTTTCACAGTGGATCAGGATACTGCCAGGTGTCTTTGGTGTTTCACATTGGATCAGGATCCTGCCAGGAGTGTATGGGGTTTTCACAGTGCATCAGGTTCCTGCCAGGTGTGTATGGGGTTTTCACAGTGTATCAGGTTCCTGCCAGGAGGGTATAGGGTTTTCACAGTGTATCAGGGTGCTGCCAGGTGTGTATGGGGTTTTCACAGTTTATCAGCGTCCTGCCAGGTGTGTATGGGGTTTTCACAGTTTATCAGGATCCTGCCAGGTGTGTATGGGGTTTCAAAGTGTATCAGGATCCTGCCAGGTGTGTATGGGGTTTTCACAGTGTATCAGGATCCTGCCAGGTGTGTGTGGGGTTTTCACAGTGTATCAGAATCCTGTCAGGTGTATTTGGGTTTTCACAGTGTATCAGGGTCCTGCCAGGTGTGTATGGGGTTTTCACAGTGTATCAGGATCCTGCCAGGTGTGTATGGGGTTTCACAGTATATCAGGATCCTGCCAGGTGTGTATGGGGTTTTCACAGTGTATCATGTTCCTGCCAGGAGGGTATGTGGTTTTCACAGTTTATCAGCGTACTGCCAGGTGTGTATGGCGATTTCACAGTGGATCAGGAACCTGCCAGGTGTGCATGGGGGTTTCACAGTGTATCAGGATCCTGCCAGGTGTGTATGGGGTTTCACAGTGTATCAGGATCCTGCCAGGTGCATATGGGGTTTTCACAGTGTATCAGGGTCCTGCCAGGTGTGTATGGGGTTTTCACAGTGCATCAGGATCCTGCCAAATGTGTCTGGGGTTTCACAGTGTATCAGGATCCTGCCTGATGTGTATGGGATTTCACAGTGTATCAGGATCCTGCCAGATGTGTATGGGGGTTTCACAGTGGATCAGGATCCTGCCAGTTGTGTATGGGGTTTTCACAGTGTATCAGGATCCTGCCAGGTGTGTATGGGGATTCACAGTGGATCAGGATAATGCCAGGTGTGTATGAGGGTTTCACAGTGCATCAGGAACCTGCCAGGTGTGTACGGGGATTTCACTGTGTATCAGGGTCCTGCCAGGTGTGTATGGGTTTTTAACACTGTAACAGGATCCTGACAGGTGTGAATGGGGATTTCACAGTGTATCAGGGTCCTGCCAGGTGTGCATGGGGTTTTCACAGTGTATCAGGATCCTGCCAGGTGTGTATGGGGTTTTCACAGTGTATCATGGTCCTGCCAGGTGAGCATGGTGTTTTCACAGTGTATCGGGATCCTGCCTGGTGTATATGCGGTTTCACAGTGTATCAGGGTCCTTACAGGTTTGTATGGGGTTTTCACAGTGTATCAGGATCATGCCAGGTGTGTACGGGGATTCACAGTGTATCAGGATCCTGCCAGGTGAGTATGGGGTTTCACAGTGTATCAGGGACCTCACAGGTGTGTATGGGGTTTTCACAGTGTATCAGGAACCTGCCAGGTGTGTACGGGGATTCACAGTGTATCAGTGTCCTGCCAGGTGTGCATGGTGTTTTCACAGTGTATCAGGATCCTGCCAGGTGTGTATGGGGTTTCACAGTGTATCAAGATCCTGCCAGGTGTGTATGGGGGTTTGACAGTGGATCAGGATCCTGCCAGGTGCATATGGGGTTTTCACAGTGTATCAGGGTCCTGCCAGGTGTGTATGGGTTTTCACAGTATCTCAGGATCCTGCCAGGTGTGTATGGGGTTTTCACAGTGTATCATGTTCCTGCCAGGAGGGTATGTGGTTTTCACAGTTTATCAGCGTACTGCCAGGTGTGTATGGCGTTTTCACAGTGGATCAGGATCCTGCCAGGTGTGTGTGGGGTTTCACAGTGTATCAGGATCCTGCCAGGTGTATATGGGGTTTCACAGTGTATCAGGATCCTGCCAGGTGTGTATGGGGTTTCACAGTGTATCAGGATCCTGCCAGAATTGAATGGGGTTTCACTGTGCATCAGGAACCTGCCAGATGTGAGTGGGGTTCCACTGTGCATCAGGAACCTGCCAGGTGTGTACGGGGTGTTCACAGTGTATCAGGCTCCTGCCGGGTGTGTATGGGGGTTTCACAGTGAATCAGGATCCTGCCAGGTGTTTATGGGTTTTCACAGTATATCAGGATCCTGCCAGATGTGTATGGGGTTTTCAGAGTTTTTCAGGATCCTGCCTGGTGTGTATGGGGGCTTCACAGTTTATCAGCATCTTGCCAGGTGTGTATGGGGTTTTCACAGTGGATCAGGATTCGGCCAGGTGTGTATGGGGTTTTCACAGTGTATCAGGATCCTGCCAAGTGTGATGGGGTTTTCACTGTGTATCAGGATCCTGCCAAGTGTGTATGGGGTTTTCACAGTGGATCAGGATCCTGCCAGGTGTGTATGGGGTTTTCACAGTGGATCAGGATCCTGCCAGGTGTGTATGGGGTTTTCACAGTGGATCAGGATCCTGCCTGGTGTGCATGGGGTTTCACAGTGTATCAGGATCCTGCCAGGTGTGTATGGGGTTTCACAGTGTATCAGGATCCTGCAAGTTGTGCATGGGGTTTTCACAGTTTATCAGCGTACTGCCAGGTGTGGATGGCGTTTTCACAGTGGATCAGGATCCTGCCAGGTGTGCCTGGGGGTTTCACAGTGTATCAGGATCCTGCCAGGTGTGTATGGGGTTTCACAGTGTATCAGGATCCTGCCAGATGTGAATGGGGTTTCACTTTGCATCAGGATCATGCCACATGTGAATGGGGTTCCACTGTGCATCAGGAACCTGCCAGGTGTGTACGGGGTTTTCACAGATTATCAGGCTCCTGCCAGGTGTGTATGGGGGTTTCACATTGTATCAGGATCCTGCCAGGTGTGTATGGGTTTTCACAGTATCTCAGGATCCTGCCAGGTGTGTATGGGGTTTTCACAGTGTATCATGTTCCTGCCAGGAGGGTATGTGGTTTTCACAGTTTATCAGCGTACTGCCAGGTGTGTATGGCGATTTCACAGTGTATCAGGATCCTGCCAGGTGTGCATGGGGGTTTCACAGTGTATCAGGATCCTGCCAGGTGTGTATGGGGTTTCACAGTGTATCAGGATCCTGCCAGATGTGAATGGGGTTTCACTTTGCATCAGGATCATGCCACATGTGAATGGGGTTCCACTGTGCATCAGGAACCTGACAGGTGTGTACGGGGTTTTCACAGAGTATCAGGCTCCTGCCAGGTGTGTATGGGGGTTTCACATTGTATCAGGATCCTGCCAGGTGTGTATGGGTTTTCACAGTATATCAGGATCCTGCCAGGTGTGTATGGGGTTTTCACAGTGTATCATGTTCCTGCCAGGAGGGTATGTGGTTTTCACAGTTTATCAGCGTACTGCCAGGTGTGTATGGCGATTTCACTGTGGATCAGGAACCTGCCAGGTGTGCATGGGGGTTTCACAGTGTATCAGGATCCTGCCAGGTGTGTATGGGGTTTCACAGTGTATCAGGATCCTGCCAGGTGTGTATTGGGTTTCACAGTGTATCAGGATCCTCCCAGGTGTGTATGGGGTTTCACAGTGCATCAGGATCCTGCCAGATGTGAATGGGGTTTCACTGTGCATCAGGATCCTGCCAGATGTGAATGGTGTTCCACTGTGCATCAGGAACCAGCCAGGTGTGTACGGGGTTTTCACAGTGTATCATGTTCCTGCCGGGTATGTATGGGGGTTTCACAGTGTATCAGGATCCTGCCAGGTGTGTATGGGTTTTCAGAGATTTTCAGGATCCTGCCAGGTGTGTATGGGGGATTCACAGTTTATCAGCATCTTGCCAGGTGTGTATGGGGTTTTCACAGTGGATCAGGATTCTGCCAGGTGTGTATGGGGTTTTCACAGTGTATCAGGATCAAGCCAAGTGTGCATGGGGTTTTCACAGTGTATCAGGATCCTGCCAAGTGTGTATGGGGTTTTCACAGTGGATCAGGATCGTGCCAGGTGTGTATGGGGTTTTCACAGTGGATCAGGATCCTGCCAGGTGTGTATGGGGTTTTCACAGTGTATCAGGTGCTGCCACGTGTGTATGGGGTTTCACAGTTCATCAGGATCCTGCCTGGTGTGTATGGGGTTTTCACAGTGTATCATGTTCCTGCCAGGAGGGTATGTGGTTTTCACAGTTTATCAGCGTACTGCCAGGTGTGTATGGCGATTTCACAGTGGATCAGGATCCTGCCAGGTGTGCATGGGGGTTTCACAGTGTATCAGGATCCTGCCAGGTGTGTATGGGGTTTCACAGTGTATCAGGATCCTGCCAGATGTGAATGGGGTTTCACTTTGCATCAGGATCATGCCACATGTGAATGGGGTTCCACTGTGCATCAGGAACCTGACAGGTGTGTACGGGGTTTTCACAGAGTATCAGGCTCCTGCCAGGTGTGTATGGGGGTTTCACATTGTATCAGGATCCTGCCAGGTGTGTATGGGTTTTCACAGTATATCAGGATCCTGCCAGGTGTGTATGGGGTTTTCACAGTGTATCATGTTCCTGCCAGGAGGGTATGTGGTTTTCACAGTTTATCAGCGTACTGCCAGGTGTGTATGGCGATTTCACTGTGGATCAGGAACCTGCCAGGTGTGCATGGGGGTTTCACAGTGTATCAGGATCCTGCCAGGTGTGTATGGGGTTTCACAGTGTATCAGGATCCTGCCAGGTGTGTATTGGGTTTCACAGTGTATCAGGATCCTCCCAGGTGTGTATGGGGTTTCACAGTGCATCAGGATCCTGCCAGATGTGAATGGGGTTTCACTGTGCATCAGGATCCTGCCAGATGTGAATGGTGTTCCACTGTGCATCAGGAACCAGCCAGGTGTGTACGGGGTTTTCACAGTGTATCATGTTCCTGCCGGGTATGTATGGGGGTTTCACAGTGTATCAGGATCCTGCCAGGTGTGTATGGGTTTTCAGAGATTTTCAGGATCCTGCCAGGTGTGTATGGGGGATTCACAGTTTATCAGCATCTTGCCAGGTGTGTATGGGGTTTTCACAGTGGATCAGGATTCTGCCAGGTGTGTATGGGGTTTTCACAGTGTATCAGGATCAAGCCAAGTGTGCATGGGGTTTTCACAGTGTATCAGGATCCTGCCAAGTGTGTATGGGGTTTTCACAGTGGATCAGGATCGTGCCAGGTGTATATGGGGTTTTCACAGTGGATCAGGATCCTGCCAGGTGTGTATGGGGTTTTCACAGTGTATCAGGTGCTGCCACGTGTGTATGGGGTTTCACAGTTCATCAGGATCCTGCCTGGTGTGTATGGGGTTTTCACAGTGTATCAGGATCCTGCCAGGTGTGTCTGGGGTTTTCACAGTGTATCAGGATCCTGCCCGGTGTGTTTGGGGTTTTCATAGTGTATCAGTATCCTGTCAGGTGTGTATGGGGTTTCACAGTGTATCAGGGTCCTGCCAGGTGTGCATGGGGTTTTCACAGTGTATCAGGATCCAGCCAGGTGTATACGGGGATTCACGGTGTATCAGAGACCTGCCAGGTGTGTATGGGGTTTTCTCAGTGTATCAGGATCCTGCCAGGTGTGTATGGGGTTTCACAGTGTATCAGGATCCTGCCAGGTGCATATGGGGTTTTCACAGTGTATCAGGGTCCTGCCAGGTGTGTATGGGGTTTTCACAGTGCATCAGGATCCTGCCAAATGTGTCTGGGGTTTCACAGTGTATCAGGGTCCTGCCTGATGTGTATGGGATTTCACAGTGTATCAGGATCCTGCCAGATGTGTATGGGGGTTTCACAGTGGATCAGGATCCTGCCAGTTGTGTATGGGGTTTTCACAGTGTATCAGGATCCTGCCAGGTGTGTATGGGGTTTCACAGTGGATCAGGATACTGCCAGGTGTCTTTGGTGTTTCACATTGGATCAGGATCCTGCCAGGAGTGTATGGGGTTTTCACAGTGCATCAGGTTCCTGCCAGGTGTGTATGGGGTTTTCACAGTGTATCAGGTTCCTGCCAGGAGGGTATAGGGTTTTCACAGTGTATCAGGGTGCTGCCAGGTGTGTATGGGGTTTTCACAGTTTATCAGCGTCCTGCCAGGTGTGTATGGGGTTTTCACAGTTTATCAGGATCCTGCCAGGTGTGTATGGGGTTTCAAAGTGTATCAGGATCCTGCCAGGTGTGTATGGGGTTTTCACAGTGTATCAGGATCCTGCCAGGTGTGTGTGGGGTTTTCACAGTGTATCAGAATCCTGTCAGGTGTATTTGGGTTTTCACAGTGTATCAGGGTCCTGCCAGGTGTGTATGGGGTTTTCACAGTGTATCAGGATCCTGCCAGGTGTGTATGGGGTTTCACAGTATATCAGGATCCTGCCAGGTGTGTATGGGGTTTTCACAGTGTATCATGTTCCTGCCAGGAGGGTATGTGGTTTTCACAGTTTATCAGCGTACTGCCAGGTGTGTATGGCGATTTCACAGTGGATCAGGAACCTGCCAGGTGTGCATGGGGGTTTCACAGTGTATCAGGATCCTGCCAGGTGTGTATGGGGTTTCACAGTGTATCAGGATCCTGCCAGGTGCATATGGGGTTTTCACAGTGTATCAGGGTCCTGCCAGGTGTGTATGGGGTTTTCACAGTGCATCAGGATCCTGCCAAATGTGTCTGGGGTTTCACAGTGTATCAGGATCCTGCCTGATGTGTATGGGATTTCACAGTGTATCAGGATCCTGCCAGATGTGTATGGGGGTTTCACAGTGGATCAGGATCCTGCCAGTTGTGTATGGGGTTTTCACAGTGTATCAGGATCCTGCCAGGTGTGTATGGGGATTCACAGTGGATCAGGATAATGCCAGGTGTGTATGAGGGTTTCACAGTGCATCAGGAACCTGCCAGGTGTGTACGGGGATTTCACTGTGTATCAGGGTCCTGCCAGGTGTGTATGGGTTTTTAACACTGTAACAGGATCCTGACAGGTGTGAATGGGGATTTCACAGTGTATCAGGGTCCTGCCAGGTGTGCATGGGGTTTTCACAGTGTATCAGGATCCTGCCAGGTGTGTATGGGGTTTTCACAGTGTATCATGGTCCTGCCAGGTGAGCATGGTGTTTTCACAGTGTATCGGGATCCTGCCTGGTGTATATGCGGTTTCACAGTGTATCAGGGTCCTTACAGGTTTGTATGGGGTTTTCACAGTGTATCAGGATCATGCCAGGTGTGTACGGGGATTCACAGTGTATCAGGATCCTGCCAGGTGAGTATGGGGTTTCACAGTGTATCAGGGACCTCACAGGTGTGTATGGGGTTTTCACAGTGTATCAGGAACCTGCCAGGTGTGTACGGGGATTCACAGTGTATCAGTGTCCTGCCAGGTGTGCATGGTGTTTTCACAGTGTATCAGGATCCTGCCAGGTGTGTATGGGGTTTCACAGTGTATCAAGATCCTGCCAGGTGTGTATGGGGGTTTGACAGTGGATCAGGATCCTGCCAGGTGCATATGGGGTTTTCACAGTGTATCAGGGTCCTGCCAGGTGTGTATGGGGTTTTCACAGTGCATCAGGATCCTGCCTGATGTGTCTGGGGTTTCACAGTGTATCAGGATCCTGCCAGGTTTGTATGGGGTATCACAGTGTATCAGGATCCTGCCAGGAGAGTATGGGGTTTTCACAGTGTATCAGGGTACTGCCAGGTGTGTATGGGGTTTTTACAGTTTATCAGCGTACTGCCAGGTGTGTATGGCGTTTTCACAGTGGATCAGGATCCTGCCAGGTGTGCATGGGGGTTTCACAGTGTATCAGGATCCTGCCAGGTGTGTATGGGGTTTCACAGTGTATCAGGATCCTGCCAGGTGTATATGGGGTTTCACAGTGTATCAGGATCCTGCCAGGTGTGTATGGGGTTTCACAGTGTATCAGGATCCTGCCAGATGTGAATGGGGTTTCACTGTGCATCAGGAACCTGCCAGATGTGAGTGGGGTTCCACTGTGCATCAGGAACCTGCCAGGTGTGGACGGGGTGTTCACAGTGTATCAGGCTCCTGCCGGGTGTGTATGGGGTTTTCACAGTGTATCAGGATCCTGCCAGGTGTTTATGGGTTTTCACAGTATATCAGGATCCTGCCAGATGTGTATGGGGTTTTCAGAGTTTTTCAGGATCCTGCCAGGTGTGTATGGGGGCTTCACATTTTATCAGCATCTTGCCAGGTGTGTATGGGGTTTTCACAGTGGATCAGGATCCTGCCAGGTGTGTATAGGGTTTTCACAGTGTATCAGGATCCTGCCAAGTGTGATGGGGTTTTCACTGTGTATCAGGATCCTGCCAAGTGTGTATGGGGTTTTCACAGTGGATCAGGATCCTGCCAGGTGTGTATGGGGTTTTCACAGTGGATCAGGATCCTGCCAGGTGTGTATGGGGTTTTCACAGTGGATCAGGATCCTGCCTTGTGTGCATGGGGTTTCACAGTGGATCAGGATCCTGCCAGGTGTGTATGGGGGTTTCACAGTGTATCAGGATCCTGCCAGGTGTGTATGGGGTTTCACAGTGTATCAGGATCCTGCCAGATGTGAATGGGGTTTCACTTTGCATCAGGATCATGCCACATGTGAATGGGGTTCCACTGTGCATCAGGAACCTGCCAGGTGTGTACGGGGTTTTCACAGAGTATCAGGCTCCTGCCAGGTGTGTATGGGGGTTTCACATTGTATCAGGATCCTGCCAGGTGTGTATGGGTTTTCACAGTATCTCAGGATCCTGCCAGGTGTGTATGGGGTTTTCACAGTGTATCATGTTCCTGCCAGGAGGGTATGTGGTTTTCACAGTTTATCAGCGTACTGCCAGGTGTGTATGGCGATTTCACAGTGGATCAGGATCCTGCCAGGTGTGCATGGGGGTTTCACAGTGTATCAGGATCCTGCCAGGTGTGTATGGGGTTTCACAGTGTATCAGGATCCTGCCAGATGTGAATGGGGTTTCACTTTGCATCAGGATCATGCCACATGTGAATGGGGTTCCACTGTGCATCAGGAACCTGACAGGTGTGTACGGGGTTTTCACAGAGTATCAGGCTCCTGCCAGGTGTGTATGGGTGTTTCACATTGTATCAGGATCCTGCCAGGTGTGTATGGGTTTTCACAGTATATCAGGATCCTGCCAGGTGTGTATGGGGTTTTCACAGTGTATCATGTTCCTGCCAGGAGGGTATGTGGTTTTCACAGTTTATCAGCGTACTGCCAGGTGTGTATGGCGATTTCACAGTGGATCAGGAACCTGCCAGGTGTGCATGGGGGTTTCACAGTGTATCAGGATCCTGCCAGGTGTGTATGGGGTTTCACAGTGTATCAGGAACCTGCCAGGTGTGTATTGGTTTTCACAGTGTATCAGGATCCTCCCAGGTGTGTATGGGGTTTCACAGTGTATCAGGATCCTGCCAGATTTGAATGGGGTTTCACTGTGCATCAGGATCCTGCCAGATGTGAATGGTGTTCCACTGTGCATCAGGAACCAGCCAGATGTGTACGGGGTTTTCACAGTGTATCATGTTCCTGCCGGGTATGTATGGGGGTTTCACAGTGTATCAGGATCCTGCCAGGTGTGTATGGGTTTTCAGAGATTTTCAGGATCCTGCCAGGTGTGTATGGGGGTTTCACAGTTTATCAGCATCTTGCCAGGTGTGTATGGGGTTTTCACAGTGGATCAGGATTCTGCCAGGTGTGTATGGGGTTTTCACAGTGTATCAGGATCAAGCCAAGTGTGCATGGGGTTTTCACAGTGTATCAGGATCCTGCCAAGTGTGTATGGGGTTTTCACAGTGGATCAGGATCGTACCAGGTGTGTATGGGGTTTTCACAGTGGATCAGGATCCTGCCAGGTGTGTATGGGGTTTTCACAGTGTATCAGGTGCTGCCACGTGTGTATGGGGTTTCACAGTTCATCAGGATCCTGCCTGGTGTGTATGGGGTTTTCACAGTGTATCAGGATCCTGCCAGGTGTGTCTGGGGTTTTCACAGTGTATCAGGATCCTGCCCGGTGTGTTTGGGGTTTTCATAGTGTATCAGTATCCTGTCAGGTGTGTATGGGGTTTCACAGTGTATCAGGGTCCTGCCAGGTGTGTATGGGGTTTTCACAGTGTATCAGGATCCAGCCAGGTGTATACGGGGATTCACGGTGCATCAGAGTCCTGCCAGGTGTGTATGGGGTTTTCTCAGTGTATCAGGATCCTGCCAGGTGTGTATGGGGTTTCACAGTGTATCAGGATCCTGCCAGGTGCATATGGGGTTTTCACAGTGTATCAGGGTCCTGCCAGGTGTGTATGGGG
This sequence comes from Heterodontus francisci, assembly GCF_036365525.1. NCBI lineage: Eukaryota > Metazoa > Chordata > Chondrichthyes > Heterodontiformes > Heterodontidae > Heterodontus > Heterodontus francisci. The sequence goes on along the minus strand of NW_027140818.1, from coordinate 1,653,473 downwards.
TTTTCACAGTGTATCAGGATCCAGCCAGGTGTATACGGGGATTCACGGTGCATCAGAGTCCTGCCAGGTGTGTATGGGGTTTTCTCAGTGTATCAGGATCCTGCCAGGTGTGTATGGGGTTTCACAGTGTATCAGGATCCTGCCAGGTGCATATGGGGTTTTCACAGTGTATCAGGGTCCTGCCAGGTGTGTATGGGGTTTTCACAGTGCATCAGGATCCTGCCAAATGTGTCTGGGGTTTCACAGTGTATCAGGATCCTGCCTGATGTGTATGGGCTTTCACAGTGTGTCAGGATCCTGCCAGATGTGTATGGGGTTTTCACAGTGTATCAGGTTCCTGCCAGGAGGGTATGGGTTTTTCACAGTGTATCAGGGTGCTGCCAGGTGTGTATGGGGTTTTCACAGTTTATCAGCGTCCTGCCAGGTGTGTATGGGGTTTTCACAGTTTATCAGGATCCTGCCAGGTGTGTATGGGGTTTCAAAGTGTATCAGGATCCTGCCAGGTGTGTATGGGGTTTTCACAGTGTATCAGGATCCTGCCAGGTGTGTGTGGGGTTTTCACAGTGTATCAGTATCCTGTCAGGTGTATATGGGTTTACACAGTGTATCAGGGTCCTGCCAGGTGTGTATGGGGTTTTCACAGTGTATCAGGATCCTGCCAGGTGTGTATGGGGTTTCACAGTGTATCAGGATCCTGCCAGGTGCATATGGGGTTTTCACAGTGTATCAGGGTCCTGCCAGGTGTGTATGGGGTTTTCACAGTGCATCAGGATCCTGCCAAATGTGTCTGGGGTTTCACAGTGTATCAGGATCCTGCCTGATGTGTATGGGATTTCACAGTGTATCAGGATCCTGCCAGATGTGTATGGGGGTTTCACAGTGGATCAGGATCCTGCAAGTTGTGCATGGGGTTTTCACAGTTTATCAGCGTACTGCCAGGTGTGTATGGCGTTTTCACAGTGGATCATGATCCTGCCAGGTGTGCCTTGGGGTTTCACAGTGTATCAGGATCCTGCCAGGTGTGTATGGGGTTTCACAGTGTATCAGGATCCTGCCAGATGTGAATGGGGTTTCACTTTGCATCAGGATCATGCCACATGTGAATGGGGTTCCACTGTGCATCAGGAACCTGCCAGGTGTGTACGGGGTTTTCACAGAGTATCAGGCTCCTGCCAGGTGTGTATGGGGGTTTCACATTGTATCAGGATCCTGCCAGGTGTGTATGGGTTTTCACAGTATCTCAGGATCCTGCCAGGTGTGTATGGGGTTTTCACAGTGTATCATGTTCCTGCCAGGAGGGTATGTGGTTTTCACAGTTTATCAGCGTACTGCCAGGTGTGTATGGCGATTTCACAGTGGATCAGGATCCTGCCTGGTGTGTATGGGGTTTCACAGTGTATCAGGATCCTGCCAGGTGCATATGGGGTTTTCACAGTGTATCAGGGTCCTGCCAGGTGTGTATGGGGTTTTCACAGTGTATCAGGATCCAGCCAGGTGTATACGGGGATTCACGGTGCATCAGAGTCCTGCCAGGTGTGTATGGGGTTTTCTCAGTGTATCAGGATCCTGCCAGGTGTGTATGGGGTTTCACAGTGTATCAGGATCCTGCCAGGTGCATATGGGGTTTTCACAGTGTATCAGGGTCCTGCCAGGTGTGTATGGGGTTTTCACAGTGCATCAGGATCCTGCCAAATGTGTCTGGGGTTTCACAGTGTATCAGGATCCTGCCTGATGTGTATGGGCTTTCACAGTGTGTCAGGATCCTGCCAGATGTGTATGGGGTTTTCACAGTGTATCAGGTTCCTGCCAGGAGGGTATGGGGTTTTCACAGTGTATCAGGGTGCTGCCAGGTGTGTATGGGGTTTTCACAGTTTATCAGCGTCCTGCCAGGTGTGTATGGGTTTTTCACAGTTTATCAGGATCCTGCCAGGGGTGTATGGGGTTTCAAAGTGTATCAGGATCCTGCCAGGTGTGTATGGGGTTTTCACAGTGTATCAGGATCCTGCCAGGTGTGTGTGGGGTTTTCACAGTGTATCAGTATCCTGTCAGGTGTATATGGGTTTACACAGTGTATCAGGGTCCTGCCAGGTGTGTATGGGGTTTTCACAGTGTATCAGGATCCTGCCAGGTGTGTATGGGGTTTCACAGTGTATCAGGGTCCTGCCAGGTGTGTATGGGGTTTTCACAGTGCATCAGGATCCTGCCAAATGTGTCTGGGGTTTCACAGTGTATCAGGATCCTGCCTGATGTGTATGGGATTTCACAGTGTATCAGGATCCTGCCAGATGTGTATGGGGGTTTCACAGTGGATCAGGATCCTGCAACTTGTGCATGGGGTTTTCACAGTTTATCAGCGTACTGCCAGGTGTGTATGGCGTTTTCACAGTGGATCAGGATCCTGCCAGGTGTGCCTGGGGGTTTCACAGTGTATCAGGATCCTGCCAGGTGTGTATGGGGTTTCACAGTGTATCAGGATCCTGCCAATTGTGAATGGGGTTTCACTTTGCATCAGGATCATGCCACATGTGAATGGGGTTCCACTGTGCATCAGGAACCTGCCAGGTGTGTACGGGGTTTTCACAGAGTATCAGGCTCCTGCCAGGTGTGTATGGGGGTTTCACATTGTATCAGGATCCTGCCAGGTGTGTATGGGTTTTCACAGTATCTCAGGATCCTGCCAGGCGAGTATGGGGTTTTCACAGTGTATCATGTTCCTGCCAGGAGGGTATGTGGTTTTCACAGTTTATCAGCGTACTGCCAGGTGTGTATGGCGATTTCACAGTGGATCAGGATCCTGCCAGGTGTGCATGGGGGTTTCACAGTGTATCAGGATCCTGCCAGGTGTGTATGGGGTTTCACAGTGTATCAGGATCCTGCCAGATGTGAATGGGGTTTCACTTTGCATCAGGATCATGCCACATGTGAATGGGGTTCCACTGTGCATCAGGAACCTGACAGGTGTGTACGGGGTTTTCACAGAGTATCAGGCTCCTGCCAGGTGTGTATGGGGGTTTCACATTGTATCAGGATCCTGCCAGGTGTGTATGGGTTTTCACAGTATATCAGGATCCTGCCAGGTGTGTATGGGGTTTTTACAGTGTATCATGTTCCTGCCAGGAGGGTATGTGGTTTTCACAGTTTATCAGCGTACTGCCAGGTGTGTATGGCGATTTCACAGTGGATCAGGAACCTGCCAGGTGTGCATGGGGGTTTCACAGTGTATCAGGATCCTGCCAGGTGTGTATGGGGTTTCACAGTGTATCAGGATCCTGCCAGGTGTGTATTGGGTTTCACAGTGTATAAGGATCCTCCCAGGTGTGTATGGGGTTTCACAGTGTATCAGGATCCTGCCAGATGTGAATGGGGTTTCACTGTGCATCAGGATCCTGCCAGATGTGAATGGTGTTCCACTGTGCATCAGGAACCAGCCAGGTGTGTACGGGGTTTTCACAGTGTATCATGTTCCTGCCGGGTATGTATGGGGGTTTCACAGTGTATCAGGATCCTGCCAGGTGTGTATGTGTTTTCAGAGATTTTCAGGATCCTGCCAGGTGTGTATGGGGGTTTCACAGTTTATCAGCATCTTGCCAGGTGTGTATGGGGTTTTCACAGTGGATCAGGATTCTGCCAGGTGTGTATGGGGTTTTCACAGTGTATCAGGATCAAGCCAAGTGTGCATGGGGTTTTCACAGTGTATCAGGATCCTGCCAAGTGTGTATGGGGTTTTCACAGTGGATCAGGATCGTACCAGGTGTGTATGGGGTTTTCACAGTGGATCAGGATCCTGCCAGGTGTGTATGGGGTTTTCACAGTGTATCAGGTGCTGCCACGTGTGTATGGGGTTTCACAGTTCATCAGGATCCTGCCTGGTGTGTATGGGGTTTTCACAGTGTATCAGGATCCTGCCAGGTGTGTCTGGGGTTTTCACAGTGTATCAGGATCCTGCCCGATGTGTTTGGGGTTTTCATAGTGTATCAGTATCCTGTCAGGTGTGTATGGGGTTTCACAGTGTATCAGGGTCCTGCCAGGTGTGTATGGGGTTTTCACAGTGTATCAGGATCCAGCCAGGTGTATACGGGGATTCACGGTGCATCAGAGTCCTGCCAGGTGTGTATGGGGTTTTCTCAGTGTATCAGGATCCTGCCAGGTGTGTATGGGGTTTCACAGTGTATCAGGATCCTGCCAGGTGCATATGGGGTTTTCACAGTGTATCAGGGTCCTGCCAGGTGTGTATGGGGTTTTCACAGTGCATCAGGATCCTGCCAAATGTGTCTGGGGTTTCACAGTGTATCAGGATCCTGCCTGATGTGTATGGGATTTCACAGTGTGTCAGGATCCTGCCAGATGTGTATGGGGTTTTCACAGTGTATCAGGTTCCTGCCAGGAGGGTATGGGGTTTTCACAGTGTATCAGGGTGCTGCCAGGTGTGTATGGGGTTTTCACAGTTTATCAGCGTCCTGCCAGGTGTGTATGGGGTTTTCACAGTTTATCAGGATCCTGCCAGGAGTGTATGGGGTTTCAAAGTGTATCAGGATCCTGCCAGGTGTGTATGGGGTTTTCACAGTGTATCAGGATCCTGCCAGGTGTGTGTGGGGTTTTCACAGTGTATCAGTATCCTGTCAGGTGTATATGGGTTTTCACAGTGTATCAGGGTCCTGCCAGGTGTGTATGGGGTTTTCACAGTGTATCAGGATCCTGCCAGGTGTGTATGGGGTTTCACAGTGTATCAGGATCCTGCCAGGTGCATATGTGGTTTTCACAGTGTATCAGGGTCCTGCCAGGTGTGTATGGGGTTTTCACAGTGTATCAGGATCCTGCCAAATGTGTCTGGGGTTTCACAGTGTATCAGGATCCTGCCTGATGTGTATGGGATTTCACAGTGTATCAGGATCCTGCCAGATGTGTATGGGTGTTTCACAGTGGATCAGGATCCTGCCAGTTGTGTATGGGGTTTTCACAGTGTATCAGGATCCTGCCAGGTGTGTATGGGGATTCACAGTGGATCAGGATAATGCCAGGTGTGTATGAGGGTTTCACAGTGCATCAGGAACCTGCCAGGTGTGTACGGGGATTTCACTGTGTATCAGGGTCCTGCCAGGTGTGTATGGGTTTTTAACACTGTAACAGGATCCTGCCAGGTGTGAATGGGGATTTCACAGTGTATCAGGGTCCTGCCAGGTGTGCATGGGGTTTTCACAGTGTATCAGGATCCTGCCAGGTGTGTATGGGGTTTTCACAGTGTATCAGGGTCCTGCCAGGTGTGCATGGTGTTTTCACAGTGTATCGGGATCCTGCCTGGTGTATATGCGGTTTCACAGTGTATCAGGGTCCTTACAGGTTTGTATGGGGTTTTCACAGTGTATCAGGATCATGCCAGGTGTGTACGGGGATTCACAGTGTATCAGGATCCTGCCAGGTGAGTATGGGGTTTCACAGTGTATCAGGGACCTGACAGGTGTGTATGGGGTTTTCACAGTGTATCAGGAACCTGCCAGGTGTGTACGGGGATTCACAGTGTATCAGTGTCCTGCCAGGTGTGCATGGTGTTTTCACAGTGTATCAGGATCCTGCCAGGTGTGTATGGGGTTTCACAGTGTATCAAGATCCTGCCAGGTGTGTATGGGGGTTTGACAGTGGATCAGGATCCTGCCAGGTGCATATGGAGTTTTCACAGTGTATCAGGGTCCTGCCAGGTGTGTATGGGGTTTTCACAGTGCATCAGGATCCTGCCTGATGTGTCTGGGGTTTCACAGTGTATCAGGATCCTGCCTGGTTTGAATGGGGTATCACAGTGTATCAGGATCCTGCCAGGAGGGTATGGGGTTTTCACAGTGTATCAGGGTACTGCCAGGTGTGTATGGGGTTTTCACAGTTTATCAGCGTACTGCCAGGTTTGTTTGGCGTTTTCACAGTGGATCAGGATCCTGCCAGGTGTGCATGGGGGTTTCACAGTGTATCAGGATCCTGCCAGGTGTGTATGGGGTTTCACAGTGTATCAGGACCCTGCCAGGTGTATATGGGGTTTCACAGTGTATCAGGATCCTGCCAGGTGTGTATGGGGTTTCACAGTGTATCAGGATCCTGCCAGATGTGAATGGGGTTTCACTGTGCATCAGGAACCTGCCAGATGTGAGTGGGGTTCCACTGTGCATCAGGAACCTGCCAGGTGTGGACGGGGTGTTCACAGTGTATCAGGCTCCTGCCGGGTGTGTATGGGGGTTTCACAGTGAATCAGGAACCTGCCAGGTGTTTATGGGTTTTCACAGTATATCAGGATCCTGCCAGATGTGTATGGGGTTTTCAGAGTTTTTCAGGATCCTGCCAGGTGTGTATGGGGGCTTCACAGTTTATCAGCATCTTGCCAGGTGTGTATGGGGTTTTCACAGTGGATCAGGATCCTGCCAGGTGTGTATGGGGTTTTCACAGTGTATCAGGATCCTGCCAAGTGTGATGGGGTTTTCACTGTGTATCAGGATCCTGCCAAGTGTGTATGGGGTTTTCACAGTGGATCAGGATCCTGCCAGGTGTGTATGGGGTTTTCACAGTGGATCAGGATCCTGCCTGGTGTGCATGGGGTTTCACACTGTATCAGGATCCTGCCAGGTGTGTATGGGGTTTCACAGTGTATCAGGATCCTGCAAGTTGTGCATGGGGTTTTCACAGTTTATCAGCGTACTGCCAGGTGTGTATGGCGTTTTCACAGTGGATCAGGATCCTGCCAGGTGTGCCTGGGGGTTTCACAGTGTATCAGGATCCTGCCAGGCGTGTATGGGGTTTCACAGTGTATCAGGATCCTGCCAGATGTGAATGAGGTTTCACTTTGCATCAGGATCATGCCACATGTGAATGGGGTTCCACTGTGCATCAGGAACCTGCCAGGTGTGTACGGGGTTTTCACAGAGTATCAGGCTCCTTCCAGGTGTGTATGGGGGTTTCACATTGTATCAGGATCCTGCCAGGTGTGTATGGGTTTTCACAGTATCTCAGGATCCTGCCAGGTGTGTATGGGGTTTTCACAGTGTATCATGTTCCTGCCAGGAGGGTATGTGGTTTTCACAGTTTATCAGCGGACTGCCAGGTGTGTATGGCGATTTCACAGTGGATCAGGATCCTGCCAGGTGTGCATGGGGGTTTCACAGTGTATCAGGATCCTGCCAGCTGTGTATGGGGTTTCACAGTGTATCAGGATCCTGCCAGATGTGAATGGGGTTTCACTTTGCATCAGGATCATGCCACATGTGAATGGGGTTCCACTGTGCATCAGGAACCTGACAGGTGTGTACGGGGTTTTCACAGAGTATCAGGCTCCTGCCAGGTGTGTATGGGGGTTTCACATTGTATCAGGATCCTGCCAGGTGTGTATGGGTTTTCACAGTATATCAGGATCCTGCCAGGTGTGTATGGGGTTTTCACAGTGTATCATGTTCCTGCCAGGAGGGTATGTGGTTTTCACAGTTTATCAGCGTACTGCCAGGTGTGTATGGCGATTTCACAGTGGATCAGGAACCTGCCAGGTGTGCATGGCGGTTTCACAGTGTATCAGGATCCTGCCAGGTGTGTATGGGGTTTCACAGTGTATCAGGATCCTGCCAGGTGTGTATTGGGTTTCACAGTGTATCAGGATCCTCCCAGGTGTGTATGGGGTTTCACAGTGTATCAGGATCCTGCCAGATGTGAATGGGGTTTCACTGTGCATCAGGATCCTGCCAGATGTGAATGGTGTTCCACTGTGCATCAGGAACCAGCCAGGTGTGTACGGGGTTTTCACAGTGTATCATGTTCCTGCCGGGTATGTATGGGGGTTTCACACTGTATCAGGATCCTGCCAGGTGTGTATGGGTTTTCAGAGATTTTCAGGATCCTGCCAGGTGTGTATGGGGGTTTCACAGTTTATCAGCATCTTGCCAGGTGTGTATGGGGTTTTCACAGTGGATCAGGATTCTGCCAGGTGTGTATGGGGTTTTCACAGTGTATCAGGATCAAGCCAAGTGTGCATGGGGTTTTCACAGTGTATCAGGATCCTGCCAAGTGTGTATGGGGTTTTCACAGTGGATCAGGATCGTGCCAGGAGTGTATGGGGTTTTCACAGTGGATCAGGATCCTGCCAGGTGTGTATGGGGTTTTCACAGTGTATCAGGTGCTGCCACGTGTGTATGGGGTTTCACAGTTCATCAGGATCCTGCCTGGTGTGTATGGGGTTTTCACAGTGTATCAGGATCCTGCCAGGTGTGTCTGGGGTTTTCACAGTGTATCAGGATCCTGCCCGTTGTGTTTGGGGTTTTCATAGTGTATCAGTATCCTGTCAGGTGTGTATGGGGTTTCACAGTGTATCAGGGTCCTGCCAGGTGTGTATGGGGTTTTCACAGTGTATCAGGATCCAGCCAGGTGTATACGGGGATTCACGGTGCATCAGAGTCCTGCCAGGTGTGTATGGGGTTTTCTCAGTGTATCAGGATCCTGCCAGGTGTGTATGGGGTTTCACAGTGTATCAGGATCCTGCCAGGTGCATATGGGGTTTTCACAGTGTATCAGGGTCCTGCCAGGTGTGTATGGGGTTTTCACAGTGCATCAGGATCCTGCCAAATGTGTCTGGGGTTTCACAGTGTATCAGGATCCTGCCTGATGTGTATGGGATTTCACAGTGTGTCAGGATCCTGCCAGATGTGTATGGGGGTTTCACAGTGGATCAGGATCCTGCCAGTTGTGTATGGGGTTTTCACAGTGTATCAGGATCCTGCCAGGTGTGTATGGGGTTTCACAGTGGATCAGGATACTGCCAGGTGTCTTTGGTGTTTCACATTGGATCAGGATCCTGCCAGGAGTGTATGGGGTTTTCACAGTGCATCAGGTTCCTGCCAGGTGTGTATGGGGTTTTCACAGTGTATCAGGTTCCTGCCAGGAGGGTATAGGGTTTTCACAGTGTATCAGGGTGCTGCCAGGTGTGTATGGGGTTTTCACAGTTTATCAGCGTCCTGCCAGGTGTGTATGGGGTTTTCACAGTTTATCAGGATCCTGCCAGGGGTGTATGGGGTTTCAAAGTGTATCAGGATCCTGCCAGGTGTGTATGGGGTTTTCACAGTGTATCAGGATCCTGCCAGGTGTGTGTGGGGTTTTCACAGTGTATCAGAATCCTGTCAGGTGTATTTGGGTTTTCACAGTGTATCAGGGTCCTGCCAGGTGTGTATGTGGTTTTCACAGTGTATCAGGATCCTGCCAGGTGTGTATGGGGTTTCACAGTGTATCAGGATCCTGCCAGGTGCATATGGGGTTTTCACAGTGTATCAGGGTCCTGCCAGGTGTGTATGGGGTTTTCACAGTGCATCAGGATCCTGCCAAATGTGTCTGGGGTTTCACAGTGTATCAGGATCCTGCCTGATGTGTATGGGATTTCACAGTGTATCAGGATCCTGCCAGATGTGTATGGGGGTTTCACAGTGGATCAGGATCCTGCCAGTTGTGTATGGGGTTTTCACAGTGTATCAGGATCCTGCCAGGTGTGTATGGGGTTTCACAGTGGATCAGGATACTGCCAGGTGTGTATGGGGTTTCACATTGGATCAGGATCCTGCCAGGAGTGTATGGGGTTTTCACAGTGCATCAGGTTCCTGCCAGGTGTGTATGGGGTTTTCACAGTGTATCAGGTTTCTGCCAGGAGGGTATGGGGTTTTCACAGTGTATCAGGGTGCTGCCAGGTGTGTATGGGGTTTTCACAGTTTATCAGCGTCCTGCCAGGTGTGTGTGGAGTTTTCACAGTTGATCAAGATCCTGCCAGGAGTGTATGGGGTTTTCACAGTGTATCAGGATCCTGCCAGGTGTGTATGGGGTTTCAAAGTGTATCAGGATCCTGCCAGGTGTGTATGGGTTTTCACAGTGTATCAGGATCCTGCCAGGTGTGTGTGGGGTTTTCACAGTGTATCAGTATCCTGCCAGGTGTGTATGGGGTTTTCACAGTGCATCAGGAACCAGCCAGGTGTATACGGGGATTCACGGTGTATCAGAGTCCTGCCAGGTGTGTATGGGGTTTTCTCAGTGTATCAGGATCCTGCCAGGTGTGTATGGGGTTTCACAGTGTATCAGGATCCTGCCAGGTGTGTATGGGGGTTTCACAGTGGATCAGGATCCTGCCAGGTGTCGACGGGGATTCACGGTGTATCAGAGTCCTGCCAGGTGTGTATGGGGTTTTCTCAGTGTATCAGGATCCTGCCAGATGTGTATGGGGTTTCACAGTGTATCAGGATCCTGCCAGGTGCATATGGGGTTTTCACAGTGTATCAGGGTCCTGCCAGGTGTGTATGGGGTTTTCACAGTGCATCAGGATCCTGCCAAATGTGTCTGGGGTTTCACAGTGTATCAGGATCCTGCCTGATGTGTATGGGATTTCACAGTGTATCAGGATCCTGCCAGATGTGTATGGGGGTTTCACAGTGGATCAGGATCCTGCCAGTTGTGTATGGGGTTTTCACAGTGTATCAGGATCCTGCCAGGTGTGTATGGGGTTTCACAGTGGATCAGGATACTGCCATGTGTGTATGGTGTTTCACATTGGATCAGGATCCTGCCAGGAGTGTATGGGGTTTTCACAGTGCATCAGGTTCCTGCCAGGTGTGTATGGGGTTTTCACAGTGTATCAGGTTCCTGCCAGGAGGGTATAGGGTTTTCACAGTGTATCAGGGTGCTGCCAGGTGTGTATGGGGTTTTCACAGTTTATCAGCGTCCTGCCAGGTGTGTATGGGGTTTTCACAGTTTATCAGGATCCTGCCAGGTGTGTATGGGGTTTCAAAGTGTATCAGGATCCTGCCAGGTGTGTGTGGGGTTTTCACAGTGTATCAGTATCCTGTCAGGTGTATATGGGTTTTCACAGTGTATCAGGGTCCTGCCAGGTGTGTATGGGGTTTTCACAGTGTATCAGGATCCTGCCAGGTGTGTATGGGGTTTCACAGTGTATCAGGATCCTGCCAGGTGCATATGGGGTTTTCACAGTGTATCAGGGTCCTGCCAGGTGTGTATGGGGTTTTCTCAGTGCATCAGGATCCTGCCAAATGTGTCTGGGGTTTCACAGTGTATCAGGATCCTGCCTGATGTGTATGGGATTTCACAGTGTATCAGGATCCTGCCAGATGTGTATGGGGGTTTCACAGTGGATCAGGATCCTGCCAGTTGTGTATGGGGTTTTCACAGTGCATCAGGATCCTGCCAGGTGTGTATGGGGTTTCACAGTGGATCAGGATACTGCCAGGTGTGTATGGGGTTTCACATTGGATCAGGATCCTGCCAGGAGTGTATGGGGTTTTCACAGTGCATCAGGTTCCTGCCAGGTGTGTATGGGGTTTTCACAGTGTATCAGGTTCCTGCCAGGAGGGTATGGGGTTTTCACAGTGTATCAGGGTGCTGCCAGGTGTGTATGGGGTTTTCACAGTTTATCAGCGTCCTGCCAGGTGTGTGTGGAGTTTTCACAGTTGATCAAGATCCTGCCAGGTGTGTATGGGGTTTTCACAGTGTATCAGGATCCTGCCAGGTGTGTATGGGGTTTCAAAGTGTATCAGGATCCTGCCAGGTGTGTATGGGTTTTCACAGTGTATCAGGATCCTGCCAGGTGTGTGTGGGGTTTTCACAGTGTATCAGTATCCTGCCAGGTGTGTATGGGGTTTTCACAGTGCATCAGGAACCAGCCAGGTGTATACGGGGATTCACGGTGTATCAGTGTCCTGCCAGGTGTGTATGGGGTTTTCTCAGTGTATCAGGATCCTGCCAGGTGTGTATGGGGTTTCACAGTGTATCAGGATCCTGCCAGGTGTGTATGGGGGTTTCACAGTGGATCAGGATCCTGCCAAATGTGTCTGGGGTTTCACAGTGTATCAGGATCCTGCCTGATGTGTATGGGATTTCACAGTGTATCAGGATCCTGCCAGATGTGTATGGGGGTTTCACAGTGGCTCAGGATCCTGCCAGTTGTCTATGGGGTTTCCACAGCGTATCAGGATCCTGCCAGGTGTGTATGGGGTTTCACAGTGGATCAGGATACTGCCAGGTGTGTATGGGGTATCACATTGGATCAGGATCCTGCCAGGAGTGTATGGGGTTTTCACAGTGCATCAGGTTCCTGCCAGATGTGTTGTGTGGGTTTCACAGTGGATCAGGATACTGCCAGTTGTGTATGGGGTTTTCACAGTGTATCAGGATCCTGCCAGGTGTGTATGGGGATTCACAGTGGATCAGGATACCGCCAGGTGTGTATGAGGGTTTCACAGTGCATCAGGAACCTGCCAGGTGGGTACGGGGATTTCACTGTGTATCAGGGTCCTGCCAGGTGTGTATGGGTTTTTAACACTGTAACAGGATCCTGCCAGGTGTGAATGGGGTTTTCTCAGTGTATCAGGGTCCTGCCAGGTGTGCATCGGGTTTTCACAGTGTATCAGGATCCTGCCAGGTGTGTATGGGGTTTTCAAAGTGTATCAGTGTCCTGCCAGGTGTGCATGGTGTTTTCACAGTGTCTCGGGATCCTGCCTGGTGTGTATGCGGTTTCACAGTGTATCAGGGTCCTTACAGGTTTGTATGGGGTTTTCACAGTGGATCAGGATCATGCCAGGTGTGTACGGGGATTCACAGTGTATCAGGATCCTGCCAGGTGAGTATGGGGTTTCACAGTGTATCAGGGACCTGACAGGTGTGTATGGGGTTTTCACAGTGTATCAGGATCCTGCCAGGTGTGTATGGGGTTTCACAGTGTATCAGGATCCTGCAAGTTGTGCATGGGGTTTTCACAGTTTATCAGCGTACTGCCAGGTGTGTATGGCGTTTTCACAGTGGATCAGGATCCTGCCAGGTGTGCCTGGGGGTTTCACAGTGTATCAGGATCCTGCCAGGTGTGTATGGGGTTTCACAGTGTATCAGGATCCTGCCAGATGTGAATGGGGTTTCACTTTGCATCAGGATCATGCCACATGTGAATGGGGTTCCACTGTGCATCAGGAACCTGCCAGGTGTGTACGGGGTTTTCACAGAGTATCAGGCTCCTGCCAGGTGTGTATGGGGGTTTCACATTGTATCAGGATCCTGCCAGGTGTGTATGGGTTTTCACAGTATCTCAGGATCCTGCCAGGTGTGTATGGGGTTTTCACAGTGCATCATGTTCCTGCCAGGAGGGTATGTGGTTTTCACAGTTTATCAGCGTACTGCCAGGTGTGTATTGCGATTTCACAGTGGATCAGGATCCTGCCAAGTGTGCATGGGGGTTTCACAGTGTATCAGGATCCTGCCAGGTGTGTATGGGGTTTCACAGTGTATCAGGATCCTGCCAGGTGTGTATTGGGTTTCACAGTGTATCAGGATCCTCCCAGGTGTGTATGGGGTTTCACAGTGTATCAGGATCCTGCCAGATGTGAATGGGGTTTCACTGTGCATCAGGATCCTGCCAGATGTGAATGGTGTTCCACTGTGCATCAGGAACCAGCCAGGTGTGTACGGGGTTTTCACAGTGTATCATGTTCCTGCCGGGTATGTATGGGGGTTTCACAGTGTATCAGGATCCTGCCAGGTGTGTATGGGTTTTCAGAGTTTTTCAGGATCCTGCCAGGTGTGTATGGGGGTTTAACAGTTTATCAGCATCTTGCCAGGTGTGTATGGGGTTTTCACAGTGGATCAGGATTCTGCCAGGTGTGTATGGGGTTTTCACAGTGTACCAGGATCAAGCCAAGTGTGCATGGGGTTTTCACAGTGTATCAGGATCCTGCCAAGTGTGTATGGGGTTTTCACAGTGGATCAGGATCGTGCCAGGTGTGTATGGGGTTTTCACAGTGGATCAGGATCCTGCCAGGTGTGTTTGGGGTTTTCACAGTGTATCAGGTGCTGCCACGTGTGTATGCGGTTTCACAGTTCATCAGGATCCTGCCTGGTGTGTATGGGGTTTTCACAGTGTATCAGGATCCTGCCAGGTGTGTCTGGGGTTTTCACAGTGTATCAGGATCCTGCCCGGTGTGTTTGGGGTTTTCACAGTGTATCAGTATCCTGTCAGGTGTGTATGGGGTTTCACAGTGTATCAGGGTCCTGCCAGGTGTGTATGGGGTTTTCACAGTGTATCAGGATCCAGCCAGGTGTATACGGGGATTCACGGTGTATCAGAGTCCTGCCAGGTGTGTATGGGGTTTTCTCAGTGTATCAGGATCCTGCCAGGTGTGTATGGGGTTTCACAGTGTATCAGGATCCTGCCAGGTGCATATGGGGTTTTCACAGTGTGTCAGGGTCCTGCCAGGTGTGTATGGGGTTTTCACAGTGCATCAGGATCCTGCCAAATGTGTCTGGGGTTTCACAGTGTATCAGGATCCTGCCTGATGTGTATGGGATTTCACAGTGTATCAGGATCCTGCCAGATGTGTATGGGGGTTTCACAGTGGATCAGGATCCTGCCAGTTGTGTATGGGGTTTTCACAGTGTATCAGGATCCTGCCAGGTGTGTATGGGGTTTCACAGTGGATCAGGATACTGCCAGGTGTGTATGGGGTTTCACATTGGATCAGGATCCTGCCAGGCGTGTATGGGGTTTTCACAGTGCATCAGGTTCCTGCCAGGTGTGTATGGGGTTTTCACAGTGTATCAGGTTCCTGCCAGGAGGGTACAGGGTTTTCACAGTGTATCAGGGTGCTGCCAGGTGTGTATGGGGTTTTCACAGTTTATCAACGTCCTGCCAGGTGTGTATGGAGTTTTCACAGTTGATCAGGATCCTGCCAGGTGTGTTTGGGGTTTTCACAGTTTATCAGGATCCTGCCAGGTGTGTATGGGGTTTCAAAGTGTATCAGGATCCTGCCAGGTGTGTATGGGGTTTTCACAGTGTATCAGGATCCTGCCAGGTGTGTGTGGGGTTTTCACAGTGTATCAGTATCCTGTCAGGTGTATATGGGGTTTCACAATGTATCAGGGTCCTGCCAGGTGTGTATGGGGTTTTCACAGTGTATCAGGATCCTGCCAGGTGTGTATGGGGTTTCACAGTGTATCAGGATCCTGCCAGGTGCATATGGGGTTTTCACAGTGTATCAGGGTCCTGCCAGGTGTGTATGGGGTTTTCACAGTGCATCAGGATCCTGCCAAATGTGTCTGGGGTTTCACAGTGTATCAGGATCCTGCCTGATGCGTATGGGATTTCACAGTGTATCAGGATCCTGCCAGATGTGTATGGGGGTTTCACAGTGGATCAGGATCCTGCCAGTTGTGTATGGGGTTTTCACAGTGTATCAGGATCCTGCCAGGTGTGTATGGGGTTTCACAGTGGATCAGGATACTGCCAGGCGTGTATGGGGTTTCACATTGGATCAGGATATTGCCAGGAGTGTATGGGGTTTTCACAGTGCATCAGGTTCCTGCCAGGTGTGTATGGGGTTTTCACAGTGTATCAGTTTCCTGCCAGGAGGGTATCGGGTTTTCACAGTGTATCAGGGTGCTGCCAGGTGTGTATGGGGTTTTCACAGTTTATCAGCGTCCTGCCAGGTGTGTATGGAGTTTTCACAGTTGATCAAGATCCTGCCAGGTGTGTATGGGGTTTTCACAGTGTATCAGGATCCTGCCAGGTGTGTATGGGGTTTCAAAGTGTATCAGGATCCTGCCAGGTGTGTATGGGTTTTCACAGTGTATCAGGATCCTGCCAGGTGTGTGTGGGGTTTTCACAGTGTATCAGTATCCTGCCAGGTGTGTATGGGGTTTTCACAGTGCATCAGGAACCAGCCAGGTGTATACGGGGATTCACGGTGTATCAGAGTCCTGCCAGGTGTGTATGGGGTTTTCTCAGTGTATCAGGATCCTGCCAGGTGTGTATGGGATTTCACAGTGTATCAGGATCCTGCCAGGTGTGTATGGGGGTTTCACAGTGGATCAGGATCCTGCCAGGTGCATATGGGGTTTTCACAGTGCATCAGGGTCCTGCCAGGTGTGTGTGGGGTTTTCACAGTGCATCAGGATCCTGCCAAATGTGTCTGGGGTTTCACAGTGTATCAGGATCCTGCCTGATGTGTATGGGATTTCACAGTGTATCAGGATCCTGCCAGATGTGTATGGGGGTTTCACAGTGGCTCAGGATCCTGCCAGTTGTCTATGGGGTTTTCACAGTGTATCAGGATCCTGCCAGGTGTGTATGGGGTTTCACAGTGGATCAGGATACTGCCAGGTGTGTATGGGGTTTCACATTGGATCAGGATCCTTCCAGGAGTGTATGGGGTTTTCACAGTGCATCAGGTTCCTGCCAGATGTGTTGTGTGGGTTTCACAGTGGATCAGGATCCTGCCAGTTGTGTATGGGGTTTTCACAGTGTATCAGGATCCTGCCAGGTGTGTATGGGGATTCACAGTGGATCAGGATACTGCCAGGTGTGTATGAGGGTTTCACAGTGCATCAGGAACCTGCCAGGTGGGTACGGGGATTTCACTGTGTATCAGGGTCCTGCCAGGTGTGTATGGGTTTTTAACACTGTAACAGGATCCTGCCAGGTGTGAATGGGGTTTTCACAGTGTATCAGGGTCCTGCCAGGTGTGCATGGGGTTGTCACAGTGTATCAGGATCCTGCCAGGTGTGTATGGGGTTTTCAAAGTGTATCAGGGTCCTGCCAGGGGTGCATGGTGTTTTCACAGTGTCTCGGGATCCTGCCTGGTGTGTATGCGGTTTCACAGTGTATCAGGGTCCTTACAGGTTTGTATGGGGTTTTCACAGTGGATCAGGATCATGCCAGGTGTGTACGGGGATTCACAGTGTATCAGGATCCTGCCAGGTGAGTATGGGGTTTCACAGTGTATCAGGGACCTGACAGGTGTGTATGGGGTTTTCACAGTGTATCAGCAACCTGCCAGGTGTGTACGGGGATTCACAGTGTATCAGTGTCCTGCCAGGTGTGTATGGTGTTTTCACAGTGTATCAGGATCCTGCCAGGTGTGTGTGGGGTTTCACAGTGTATCAAGATCCTGCCAGGTGTGTATGGGGGTTTGACAGTGGATCAGGATCATGCCAGGTGTGTACGGGGATTCACAGTGTATCAGGATCCTGCCAGGTGAGTACGGGGTTTCACAGTGTATCAGGGACCTGACAGGTGTGTATGGGGTTTTCACAGTGTATCAGGATCCTGCCAGGTGTGTATGGGGTTACACAGTGTATCAGGATCCTGCCAGGTGCATATGGGGTTTTCACAGTGTATCAGGGTCCTGCCAGGTGTGTATGGGGTTTTCACAGTGCATCAGGATCCTGCCAAATGTGTCTGGGGTTTCACAGTGTATCAGGATCCTGCCTGATGTGTATGGGATTTCACAGTGTATCAGGATCCTGCCAGATGTGTATGGGGGTTTCACAGTGGATCAGGATCCTGCCAGTTGTGTATGGGGTTTTCACAGTGTATCAGGATCCTGCCAGGTGTGTATGGGGTTTCACAGTGGATCAGGATACTGCCAGGTGTGTATGGGGTTTCACATTGGATCAGGAACCTGCCAGGAGTGTATGGGGTTTTCACAGTGCATCAGGTTCCTGCCAGGTGTGTATGGGGTTTTCACAGTGTATCAGGTTCCTGCCAGGAGGGTATGGGGTTTTCACAGTGTATCAGGGTGCTGCCAGGTGTGTATGGGGATTTCACAGTTTATCAGCGTCCTGCCAGGTGTGTATGGAGTTTTCACAGTTGATCAAGATCCTGCCAGGTGTGTATGGGGTTTTCACAGTGTATCAGGATCCTGCCAGGTGTGTATGGGGTTTCAAAGTGTATCAGGATTCTGCCAGGTGTGTATGGGTTTTCACAGTGTATCAGGATCCTGCCAGGTGTGTGTGGGGTTTTCACAGTGTATCAGTATCCTGCCAGGTGTGTGGGGTTTTCACAGTGCATCAGGAACCAGCCAGGTGTATACGGGGATTCACGGTGTATCAGAGTCCTGCCAGGTGTGTATGGGGTTTTCTCAGTGTATCAGGATCCTGCCAGGTGTGTATGGGGTTTCACAGTGTATCAGGATCCTGCCAAGTGTGTATGGGGTTTCACAGTGGATCGGGATCCTGCCAGGTGCCTATGGGGTTTTCACAGAGTATCAGGGTCCTGCCAGCTGTGTGTGGGGTTTTCACAGTGCATCAGGATCCTGCCAAATGTGTCTGGGGTTTCACAGTGTATCAGGATCCTGCCTGATGTGTATGGGATTTCACAGTGTATCAGGATCCTGCCAGATGTGTATGGGAGTTTCACAGTGGCTCAGGATTCTACCAGTTGTCTATGGGGTTTTCACAGTGTATCAGGATCCTGCCAGGTGTGTATGGGGTTTCACAGTGGATCAGGATACTGCCAGGTGTGTATGGGGTTTCACATTGGATCAGGATCCTGCCAGGAGTGTATGGGGTTTTCACAGTGCATCAGGTTCCTGCCAGATGTGTTGTGTGGGTTTCACAGTGGATCAGGATCCTGCCCGTTGTGTATGGGGTTTTCACAGTGCATCAGGATCCTGCCAGGTGTGCATGGGGTTTTCAGAGTGGATCAGGATCCTGCCAGGTGTGTATGGGGTTTTCACAGTGTATCAGGATCCTGCCAAGTGTGATGGGGTTTTCACTGTGTATCAGGATCCTGCCAAGTGTGTATGGGGTTTTCACAGTGGATCAGGATCCTGCCAGGTGTGTATGGGGTTTTCACAGTGGATCAGGATCCTGCCAAGTGTGTATGGGGTTTTCACAGTGGATCAGGATCCTGCCTGGTGTGCATGGGGTTTCACAGTGTATCAGGATCCTGCCAGGTGTGTATGGGGTTTCACAGTGTATCAGGATCCTGCAAGTTGTGCATGGGGTTTTCACAGTTTATCAGCGTACTGCCAGGTGTGTGTGGCGTTTTCACAGTGGATCAGGATCCTGCCAGGTGTGCCTGGGGGTTTCACAGTGTATCAGGATCCTGCCAGGTGTGTGTGGGGTATCACAGTGCATCAGGATCCAGCCAGGTGTGTATGGGGTTTCACAGTGTATCAGGCTCCTGCCAGGTGTGTATGGGGTTTCACAGTGTATCAGGATCCTGCCAGATGTGAATGGGGTTTCACTTTGCATCAGGATCATGCCACATGTGAATGGGGTTCCACTGTGCATCAGGAACCTGCCAGGTGTGTACGGGGTTTTCACAGAGTATCAGGCTCCTGCCAGGTGTGTATGGGGTTTTCACAGTGTATCATGTTCCTGCCAGGAGGGTATGTGGTTTTCACAGTTTATCAGCGTACTGCCAGGTGTGTATGGCGATTTCACAGTGGATCAGGATCCTGCCAGGTGTGCATGGGGGTTTCACAGTGTATCAGGATCCTGCCAGGTGTGTATGGGGTTTCACAGTGTATCAGGATCCTGCCAGGTGTGTATTGGGTTTCACAGTGTATCAGGATCCTCCCAGGTGTGTATGGGTTTCACAGTGTATCAGGATCCTGCCAGATGTGAATGGGGTTTCACTGTGCATCAGGATCCTGCCAGATGTGAATGGGGTTCCACTGTGCATCAGGAACCAGCCAGGTGTGTACGAGGTTTTCACAGTGTATCATGTTCCTGCCGGGTATGTATGGGGGTTTCACAGTGTATCAGGATCCTGCCAGGTGTGTATGGGTTTTCAGAGTTTTTCAGGATCCTGCCAGGTGTGTATGGGGGTTTCACAGTTTATCAGCATCTTGCCAGGTGTGTATGGGGTTTTCACAGTGGATCAGGATCCTGCCAGGTGTGTATGGGGTTTTCACAGTGTATCAGGATCAAGCCAAGTGTGCATGGGGTTTTCACAGTGTATCAGGATCCTGCCAATTGTGTATGGGGTTTTCACAGTGGATCAGGATCCTGCCAGGTGTGTATGGGGTTTTCACAGTGGATCAGGATCCTGCCAGGTGTGTATGGGGTTTTCACAGTGTATCAGGTGCGGCCACGAGTGTATGGGGTTTCACAGTTCATCAGGATCCTGCCTGGTGTGTATGGGGTTTTCACAGTGTATCAGGATCCTGCCAGGTGAGTCTGGGGTTTTCACAGATTTTCAGCGTACTGCCAGGTGTGTCTGGCGTTTTCACAGTGGATCAGGATCCTGCCAGGTGTGCATGGGGTTTCACAGTGTATCAGGATACTGCCAGGTGTGTATGGGGTTTCACATTGGATCAGGATACTGCCAGGAGTGTATGGGGTTTTCACAGTGCATCAGGTTCCTGCCAGATGTGTTGTGTGGGTTTCACAGTGGATCAGGATCCTGCCCGTTGTGTATGGGGTTTTCACAGTGCATCAGGATCCTGCCAGGTGTGCATGGGGTTTTCAGAGTGGATCAGGATCCTGCCAGGTGTGTATGGGGTTTTCACAGTGTATCAGGATCCTGCCAAGTGTGATGGGGTTTTCACTGTGTATCAGGATCCTGCCAAGTGTGTATGGGGTTTTCACAGTGGATCAGGATCCTGCCAGGTGTGTATGGGGTTTTCACAGTGGATCAGGATCCTGCCAAGTGTGTATGGGGTTTTCACAGTGGATCAGGATCCTGCCTGGTGTGCATGGGGTTTCACAGTGTATCAGGATCCTGCCAGGTGTGTATGGGGTTTCACAGTGTATCAGGATCCTGCAAGTTGTGCATGGGGTTTTCACAGTTTATCAGCGTACTGCCAGGTGTGTGTGGCGTTTTCACAGTGGATCAGGATCCTGCCAGGTGTGCCTGGGGGTTTCACAGTGTATCAGGATCCTGCCAGGTGTGTGTGGGGTATCACAGTGCATCAGGATCCAGCCAGGTGTGTATGGGGTTTCACAGTGTATCAGGCTCCTGCCAGGTGTGTATGGGGTTTCACAGTGTATCAGGATCCTGCCAGATGTGAATGGGGTTTCACTTTGCATCAGGATCATGCCACATGTGAATGGGGTTCCACTGTGCATCAGGAACCTGCCAGGTGTGTACGGGGTTTTCACAGAGTATCAGGCTCCTGCCAGGTGTGTATGGGGTTTTCACAGTGTATCATGTTCCTGCCAGGAGGGTATGTGGTTTTCACAGTTTATCAGCGTACTGCCAGGTGTGTATGGCGATTTCACAGTGGATCAGGATCCTGCCAGGTGTGCATGGGGGTTTCACAGTGTATCAGGATCCTGCCAGGTGTGTATGGGGTTTCACAGTGTATCAGGATCCTGCCAGGTGTGTATTGTGTTTCACAGTGTATCAGGATCCTCCCAGGTGTGTATGGGTTTCACAGTGTATCAGGATCCTGCCAGATGTGAATGGGGTTTCACTGTGCATCAGGATCCTGCCAGATGTGAATGGGGTTCCACTGTGCATCAGGAACCAGCCAGGTGTGTACGAGGTTTTCACAGTGTATCATGTTCCTGCCGGGTATGTATGGGGGTTTCACAGTGTATCAGGATCCTGCCAGGTGTGTATGGGTTTTCAGAGTTTTTCAGGATCCTGCCAGGTGTGTATGGGGGTTTCACAGTTTATCAGCATCTTGCCAGGTGTGTATGGGGTTTTCACAGTGGATCAGGATCCTGCCAGGTGTGTATGGGGTTTTCACAGTGTATCAGGATCAAGCCAAGTGTGCATGGGGTTTTCACAGTGTATCAGGATCCTGCCAATTGTGTATGGGGTTTTCACAGTGGATCAGGATCCTGCCAGGTGTGTATGGGGTTTTCACAGTGGATCAGGATCCTGCCAGGTGTGTATGGGGTTTTCACAGTGTATCAGGTGCGGCCACGAGTGTATGGGGTTTCACAGTTCATCAGGATCCTGCCTGGTGTGTATGGGGTTTTCACAGTGTATCAGGATCCTGCCAGGTGAGTCTGGGGTTTTCACAGATTTTCAGCGTACTGCCAGGTGTGTCTGGCGTTTTCACAGTGGATCAGGATCCTGCCAGGTGTGCATGGGGTTTCACAGTGTATCAGGATCCTGCCAGGTGTGTATGGGGTTTCACAGTGTATCAGGAACCTGCCAGGTGTGTATGGCGTTTCACAGTGTATCAGGATCCTGCCAGGTGTGTATGGGGTTTCACAGTGTATCAGGATCCTGCCAGATATGAATGGGGTTTCACTGTGCATCAGGATCCTGCCAGATGTGAATGGGGTTCCACTCTGAATCAGGAACCTGCCAGGTGTGTACGGGGTTTTCACAGTGTATCAGGCTCCTGCCGGGTGTACATCGGGGTTTCACAGTGTATCAGGTTCCTGCCAGGTGCGTATGGGTTTTCACAGTATATAAGGATCCTGCCAGATGTGTATGGGTTTTTCAGAGCTTTTCAGGATCCTGCCAGGTGTATATGGGGGTTTCAAAGTTTATCGGCATCTTGCCAGGTGTGTATGGGGTTTACACAGTGGATCAGGATCCTGGCAGGTGTGTATGGGGTTTTCACAGTGTATCAGGATCCTGCCAAGTGTGCATGGGGTTTTCACAGTGTATTAGGATCCTGCCAAGTGTGTATGGGGTTTTCACAGTGGATCAGGATCCTGCCAGGTGTGTATGGGGTTTTCACAGTGGATCAGGATCCTGCCAGGTGTGTATGGGGTTTTCACAGTGTATCAGGATGCTGCCACGTGTGTATGGGGTTTCACAGTTTATCAGGATCCTGCCTGGTGTGTATGGGGTTTTCACAGTGTATCAATATCCTGCCAGATGTGAATGGGGTTTCACTGTGCATCAGGATCCTGCCCGTTGTGTCCGGGGATTTCACAGTGTATCAGGCTCCTGCCGGGTGTATATCGGGGTTTCACAGTGTATCAGGTTCCTGCCAGGTGTGTATGGGTTTTCACAGTATATCAGGATCCTGCCAGATGTGTATGGGTTTTTCAGAGCTTTTCAGGATCCTGCCAGGTGTGTATGGGGGTTTCACAGTTTATCAGCATCTTGCCAGGTGTGTATGGGGTTTTCACAGTGGATCAGGATCCTGCCAGGTGTGTATGGTGTTTTCACAGTGTATCGGGATCCTGCCAAGTGTGCATGGGGTTTTCACAGTGGATCAGGATCCTGCCAGGTGTGTATGGGGTTTTCACAGTGGATCAGTATCCTGTCAGGTGTGTATGGGGTTTTCACACTTTATCAGGATGCTGCCACGTGTGTATGGGGTTTCACAGTTTATCAGGATCCTGCCTGGTGTGTATGGGGTTTTCACAGTGTATCAGGATCCTGCCAGGTGTGTTTGGGGTTTTCACAGTGTATCAATATCCTGTCAGGTGTGTATGGGGTTTCACAGTGTATCAGGGTCCTGCCAGGTGTGTCTGGGGTTTTCACAGTGTATCAGGATCCAGCCAGGTGTATACGGGGATTCACGGTGTATCAGAGTCCTGCCAGGTGTGTATGGGGTTTTCACAGTGTATCAGGGTCCTGCCAGGTGTGTATGGGGTTTTCCCAGTGCATCAGGATCCTGCCAAATGTGTCTGGGGTTTCACAGTGTATCAGGATCCTGCCAGTTGTGTATGGGGTTTTCACAGTGGATCAGGATCCTGCCAGGTGTGTATGGGGTTTCACAGTGGGTCAGGATACTGCCAGGTGTGTATGGGGTTTCGCATTGGATCAGGATCCTGCCAGGAGTGTATGGGGTTTTCACAGTGCATCAGGTTCCTGCCAGGTGTGTATGGGGTTTTCACAGTGTATCAGGATCCTGCCAGGTGTGTATGGGGTTTTCACAGTGTATCAGGTGCTGCCACGTGTGTATGGGGTTTCACAGTTCATCAGGATTCTGCCTGGTGTGTATGGGGTTTTCACAGTGTATCAGGATCCTGCCAGGTGTGTCTGGGGTTTTCACAGTTTTTCAGCGTACTGCCAGGTGTGTATGGCGTTTTCACAGTGGATCAGGATCCTGCCAGGTGTGCATGGGGTTTCACATTGTATCAGGATCCTGCCAGATGTGTATGGGGTTTCACAGTGTATCAGGATCCTGCCAGGTGTGTATGGGGTTTCACAGTATATCAGGATCCTGCCAGGTGTGTATGGGGTTTCACAGTGTATCAGGATCCTGCCAGATGTGAATGGGGCTCCACTCTGAATCAGGAACCTGCCAGGTGTGTACGGGGTTTTCACAGTGTATCAGGCTCCTGCCGGGTGTATATCGGGGTTTCACAGTGTATCAGGTTCCTGCCAGGTGTGTATGGGTTTTCACAGTATATCAGGATCCTGCCAGATGTGTATGGGTTTTTCAGAGCTTTTCAGGATCCTGCCAGGTGTGTATGGGGGTTTCACATTTTATCAGCATTTTGCCAGGTGTGTATGGGGTTTTCACAGTGGATCAGGATCCTGCCAGGTGTGTATGGGGTTTTCACAGTGTATCAGGATCCTGCCAAGTGTGCATGGGGTTTTCACAGTGTATCAGGATCCTGCCAAGTGTGTATGGGGTTTCACAGTGGATCAGGATCCTGCCAGGTGTGTATGGGGCTTTCACAGTGGATCAGGATCCTGCCAGGTGTGTATGGGGTTTTCACAGTGTATCAGGATGTTGCCACGTGTGTATGGGGTTTCACAGTTTATCAGGATCCTGCCTGGTGTGTATGGGGTTTTCACAGTGTATCAATATCCTGCCAGATGTGAATGGGGTTTCACTGTGCATCAGGATCCTGCCAGTTGTGTCCGGGGTTTTCACAGTGTATCAGGCTCCTGCCGGGTGTATATCGGGGCTTCACAGTGTATCAGGTTCCTGCCAGTTGTGTATGGGTTTTCACAGTATATCAGGATCCTGCCAGATGTGTATGGGTTTTTCAGAGATTTTCAGGATCCTGCCAGGTGTGTATGGGGGTTTCACCGTTTATCAGCAACTTGCCAGGTGTGTATGGGGTTTTCACAGTGGATCAGGATCCTGCCAGGTGTGTATGGGGTTTTCACAGTGTATCAGGATCCTGCCAAGTGTGTCTGGGGTTTTCACAGTGGATCAGGATCCTGCCAGGTGTGTATGGGGTTTTCACAGTGGATCAGTATCCTGCCAGGTGTGTATGGGGTTTCACAGTGTATCAGGATCCTGCCAGGTGCATATGGGGTTTTCACAGTGTATCAATATCCTGCCAGATGTGAATGGGGTTTCACTGTGCATCAGGATCCTGCCAGTTGTGTCCGGGGTTTTCACAGTGTATCAGGCTCCTGCCGGGTGTATATCGGGGTTTCACAGTGTATCAGGTTCCTGCCAGTTGTGTATGGGTTTTCACAGTATATCAGGATCCTGCCAGATGTGTATGGGTTTTTCAGAGATTTTCAGGATCCTGCCAGGTGTGTATGGGGGTTTCACCTTTTATCAGCAACTTGCCAGGTGTGTATGGGGTTTTCACAGTGGATCAGGATCCTGCCAGGTGTGTATGGGGTTTTCACAGTGTATCAGGATCCTGCCAAGTGTGTCTGGGGTTTTCACAGTGGATCAGGATCCTGCCAGGTGTGTATGGGGTTTTCACAGTGGATCAGTATCCTGCCAGGTGTGTATGGGTTTCACAGTGTATCAGGATCCTGCCAGGTGCATATGGGGTTTTCACAGTGTATCAGGGTCCTGCCAGGTGTGTATGGGGTTTTCACAGTGCATCAGGATCCTGCCAAATGTGTCTGGGGTTTCACAGTGTATCAGGATCCTGCCTGATGTGTATGGGATTTCACAGTGTATCAGGATCCTGCCAGATGTGTATGGGGGTTTCACAGTGGATCAGGATCCTGCCAGTTGTGTATGGGGTTTTCACAGTGTATCAGGATCCTGCCAGGTGTGTATGGGGTTTCACAGTGGATCAGGATACTGCCAGGTGTGTATGGGGTTTCACATTGGATCAGGATCCTGCCAGGAGTGTATGGGGTTTTCACAGTGCATCAGGGTGCTGCCAGGTTTGTATGGGGTTTTCACAGTTAATCAGCGTCCTGCCAGGTGTGTATGGAGTTTTCACAGTTGAACAGTATCCTGCCAGGTGTGTATGGGGTTTTCACAGTGTATCAGGTCCCTGCCAGGAGGGTATGGGGTTTTCACAGTGTATCAGGGTTCTGCCAGGTTTGTATGGGGTTTTCACAGTTTATCAGCGTCCTGCCAGGTGTGTATGGAGTTTTCACAGTTGATCAGGATCCTGCCAGGTGTGTATGGCGTTTTCACAGTGTATCAGGATCCTGCCAGGTGTGTATGGGGTTTCAAAGTGTATCTGGATCCTGCCAGGTGTGTATGGGGTTTTCACAGTGTATCAGGATCCTGCCAGGTGTGTGTGGGGTTTTCACAGTGTATCAGTATCCTGTCAGCTGTGTATGGGGTTTCACAGTGCATCAGGGTCCTGCCAGGAGTGTATGGGGTTTTCACAGTGCTTCAGGATCCAGCCACGTGTATACGGGGATTCACGGTGTATCAGAGTCCTGCCAGGTGTGTATGGGGTTTTCTCAGTGTATCAGGATCCTGCCAGGTGTGTATGGGGTTTCACAGTGTATCAGGATCCTGCCAGGTGTGTATGGGGGATTCACAGTGGATCAGGATCCTGCCAGGTGCATATGGGGTTTTCACAGTGTATCAGGGTCCTGCCAGGTGTGTATGGGGTTTTCACAGTGCATCAGGATCCAGCCAAATGTGTCTGGGGTTTCACAGTGTATCAGGATCCTGCCTGATGTGTATGGGATATCAGTGTATCAGGATCCTGCCAGATGTGTATGTGGGTTTCACAGTGGCTCAGGATCCTGCCAGTTGGGTATGGCGTTTTCACAGTGTATCAGGATCCTGCCAGGTGTGTATGGGGTTTCACAGTGGATCAGGATACTGCCAGGTGTGTATGGGGTTTCACATTGGATCAGGATCCTGCCAGGAGTGTATGGGGTTTTCACAGTGTATCAGGTTCCTGCCAGGTGTGTATGGGGTTTTCACAGTGTATCAGGTTCCTGCCAGGAGGGTATGGGGTTTTCACAGTGTATCAGGGTCCTGCCAGGTGTGCATGGGGTTTTCACAGTTTATCAGCGTCCTGCCAGGTGTGTATGGAGTTTTCACAGTTGATCAGGATCCTGCCAGGTGTGTATGGGGTTTTCGAAGTGTATCAGGATCCTGCCAGGTGGATATGGGGTTTCAAAGTGTATCAGGATCCTGCCAGGTGTGTATGGGGTTTCACAGTGCATCAGGATCCTGCCAGGTGCGAATGGGGTTTCACAGTGTAACAGGATCCTGCCACATGTGAATGGGGTTTCACTGTGCATCAGGATCCTGCCAGATGTGAATGGGGTTTCACTGTGCATCAGCATCCTGCCAGGATTGTAAGGGGTTTTCACAGAGGATCAGGATCCTGCCAGGTGTGTATGGGGTTTTCACAGTGTATCAGAATCCTGCCAGGTGTGTATGGGGTTTTCACATTGTATCAGGATCCTGCCAAGTGTGTAAGGGGTTTTCACAGTGGATCAGGGTCCTGCCAGGTGTGCATGGGGTTTTCACAGTGTATCAGGATCCTGCCAAGTGTGTAAGGGGTTTTCACAGTGGATCCGGATCCTGCCAGGTGTGTATGGGGTTTTCACAGTGTTTCAGGATGCTGCCACGTGTGTATGGGGTTTCACAGTTAATCAGGATCCTGCCTGGTCTGTATGGGGTTTTCACAGTGTATCAGGATCCTGCCAGGTGTGTATGTGGGTTTCACAGTTTATCAAGACCCTGCCTGGTGTGTATGGGTTTTCACAGTGTATCAGGATCATGCCAGGTGTGTATGTGAGTTTCACAGTGTATCAGGATCCTGCCAGGTGTGTATGTGGGTTTCACAGTGGATCAGGATCCTGCCTGGTGTGCATGGGGGTTGTTTCACAGTTCATCAGGATCCTGCCACGTGTGTATGGGGTTTTCACAGTGTATCAGGATCCGGCCTGGTGTGTATGGGGGTATCACCGTTTATCAGGATCCTGCCAGGTGCGTATGGGGGTTTCACAGTTTATCAGCATCCTGCCAGGTGTGCATGGGGTTTTATCAGTATATCAGGATCCAGCCAGGTGTGTATGGGGTTTCACAGTGTAACAGGATCCTGCCATATGTGAATGGGGTTTCACTGTGCATCAGGATCCTGCCAGATGTGAATGGGGTTTCACTGTGCATCAGCATCCTGCCAGGATTGTAAGGGGTTTTCACAGAGGATCAGGATCCTGCCAGGTGTGTATGGGGTTTTCACAGTGTATCAGAATCCTGCCAGGTGTGTATGGGGTTTTCACAGTGTATCAGGATCCTGCCAAGTGTGTAAGGGGTTTTCACAGTGGATCAGGATCCTGCCAGGTGTGTATGGGGTTTTCACAGTGGATCAGAATTCTGCCAGGTGTGTAAGGGGTTTTCACAGTGGATCAGGATGCTGCCACGTGTGTATGGGGTTTCACAGTTTATCAGGATCCTGCCTGGTCTGTATGGGGTTTTCACAGTGTATCAGGATCCTGCCCGGTGTGTATGTGGGTTTCACAGTTTATCAAGACCCTGCCTGGTGTGTATGGGTTTTTCACAGTGTATCAGGATCCTGCCAGGTGTGTATGTGAGTATCACAGTTTATCAGGATCCTGCCAGGTGTGTATGGGGTTTTCACATTGGATCAGGATCCTGCCAGGTGTGTATGGGGTTTTCACAGTGTATCAGGATCCTGCCACGTGTGTATGGGGTTTCACAGTAGATCATGATCCTGCCTGGTGTGCATGGGGTTTTCACAGTGTATCAGGATCCTGCCAGGTGCGTATGGGGGATTCACAGTTTATCAGCATCCTGCCAGGTGTGCATGGGTTTTTCGCAGTGGATCAGGATCCAGCCAGGTGTGTATGGGGTTTTCACAGTGTAACAGGATCCTGCAGGGTGTGTATGGGGTTTTCACAGTGTATCAGTATCCTGCCAGGTGTGTATGGGGTTTTCACATTGGATCAGGATCCTGCCAGGTGTGTATGGGGTTTTCACAGTGTGTCAGGATCCTGCCAGGTTATGTATGTGTGTTTCACAGTGCATCAGGATCCTGCCAGGTGTGTATGTGGGTTTCACAGTTTATCAGGATCCTGCCTGGTCTGCATGGGGTATCACAGTGTTTCAGGATCCTTCTAGGTGTGTATGGGGGTTTCACAGAGGATCATGATCCTGCCAGGTGTGTATGGGGTTTCACTGTGTGTCAGTATCCTGCCGGATGTGAATGGGGTTTTCACAGTGTATCAGGATCCTGCCAGGTGTGTTTGGGGTTTCACAGTGTATCGTGATCCAGCCAGGTGTGGATGGGGGTTTTCACAGCGTATCAGGATCCTGCCAGGTGTGTATGGGGTTTCACAGTGTATCAGCATCCTGCCAGATGTGAATGGGTTTCACTGTGTATCAGGATTCCTGCCAGGTGTGAATGGGGTATCACTGTGTATCAGGATCCTGCCAGGTGTGCATGGGGTTTCACAGTGTATCAGGATGCTGCCAGATGTGAATGTGGTTTCACTGTGCATCAGGAACCTGCCAGGTGTGTATGGGGGTTTCACAGTTTGTCAGGATCCTGCCAGGTGTGTATGGATGGGTGTTTCACAGTTTATCAGGATCCTGCCAGGTGTGTATGGGGTTTTCACAGTGGATCAGGATCCTGCCAGCTGTGTACGGGGTTTCACAGAGGATCAGGATCCGTCCAGTTGTGTACGGGGTTTTCACAATATATCAGGATCCTGCCAGATGTGTACGGGGTTTCGCAGAGTATCAGGTTCCTGCCAGGTGTGTATGGGGTTTTCACAGTGGATCAGGATCCTGCCAGATGTGTGCGGGGTTTCACAGAGGATCAGGATCCTGCCAGGTGTGTATGGGTTTTTCACAATATATCAGGATCCTGCCAGATGTGTATGGGTTTTCACAGAGGCTCAGGATCCTGCCAGGTGTGTACGGGGTTTTCACAATATATCAGGATCCTGCCAGACGTGTACGGGGTTTCACAGAGAATCAGGATCCTGCCAGGTATGTACGGTGTTTTCACAATATATCAGGATTGTGCCAGGTGTGTCAGGTGGTTTCACAGAGTATCAGGATCCTGCCAGGTGTGTATGGGGTTTTCACACTAGATCAGGATCCTGCCAGGTGTGCATGGGGTTTTCACAGATTATCAGGATACTGCCAGGTGTGTATGGGGGTTTCACAGTTTATCAGGATTCTGCCAAGTGTGTATGGGGGTTTCACAGTTTATCAGGATCCTGCCAGGTGTGTATGGGGGTTTCACAGTTTATCAGGATCCTTCCAGGTGTGTATGGGGTTTTCACTGTGGATCAGGATCCTGCCAGCTGTGTATTGGGCTTCACAATTGATCAGGATCCTGCCAGGTGTGTTTGGGGATTTCACAGTGCACCAGGATCCTGCCAGATGTGTCTGGGGTTTCACAGTGTATCAGGATCCTGCCAGGAGTGTATGGGGGTTTCACATTGTATCAGGAACCTGCCAGGTGTGAGTGGGGTTTCGCAGTGGAACAGGATCCTTCCAGGTGTGTATGGCGTTTTCACAGTTCATCGGGATCCTGCCAGGTGTGTATGGGGTTTTCACAGCGTATCAGGGTCCTGCCAGGTGTGTCCGGGGTTTTCTCAGTGGATCAGGTTCCTGCCAGTTGTGTATGGGTTTTCACTGTGTGCCAGGATCCTGCCAGGTGTGTATGGGGTTTCACAGTGTATCAGGATCCTGCCAGGTGTGTCTGAGATTTCACAGTGTATCAGAATCCTCCCAGGTGTGAGTGGGGTTTCACAGTGTATCAGGATCCTGCCAGATGTCTATGGGGGTTTCACAGTGTATCAGAATCCTGCCAGGTGTGAGTGGGGTTTCACAGTGTATCAGAATCCTGCCAGGAGTGAGTGGGGTTTCAGAGTGTATCAGGATCCTGCCAGGTGTGTATGGGGGTTTCACAGTGTGTCAGGATCCTGCCAGGTGTGAATTGGGTTTTCACAGTTTATCAGGGTGCTGCCAGGTGTGTATGGGTGTTTCACAGTGTATCAGGATCCTGCCAGGTGTGAGTGGGGTTTTACAGTGTATCAGGATCCTGCCAGGTGTGTATTGGGTGTTCACAGTGTATCAGAATCCTGCCAGGTGTGAGGGGGGTTTCACTGTGTATCAGGATCCTGCCCGGTGTGTCTGTGGGTTTCACAGTTTATCAAGACCCTGCCTGGTGTGTATGGGTTTTTCACAGTGTATCAGGATCCTGCCAGGTGTGTATGTGGGTTTCACAGTGTATCAGGATCCTGCCAGGTGTGGATGTGGGTTTCACAGTTTATCAGGATCCTGCCTGGTTTGCATGGGGCTTCACAGTGGATCAGGATCCTGCCACGTGTGTGTGGGTGTTTCACAAAGAATCAGGATCCTGCCTGGTGTGCATGGGGGTTTCACATTTCATCAGGATCCTGCCACGTGTGTATGGGGTTTTCACAGTGTATCAGGATCCGGCCTGGTGTGTATGGGGGTTTCACCGTTTATCAGGATCCTGCCAGGTGCGTATGGGGGATTCACAGTTTATCAGCATCCTGCCAGGTGTGCATGGGTTTTTCGCAGTGGATCAGGATCCAGCCAGGTGTGTATGGGGTTTTCACAGTGTAACAGGATCCTGCAGGGTGTGTATGGGGTTTTCACAGTGTATCAGGATCCTGCCAGGTGTGTATGGGGTTTTCACATTGGATCAGGATCCTGCCAGATGTGTATGGGTTTTTCAAAGCTTTTCAGGATCCTGCCAGGTGTGTATGGGGGTTTCACCGTTTATCAGCATCTTGCCAGGTGTGTATGGGGTTTTCACAGTGGATCAGGATCCTGCCAGGTGTGTATGGGGTTTTCACAGTGTATCAGGATGCTGCCACGTGTGTATGGGGTTTCACAGTGTATCAGGATCCTGCCTGGTGTGTATGGGGTTTTCACAGTGTATCAGGATCCTGCCAGGTGTGTTTGGGGTTTTCACAGTGTATCAGTATCCTGTCAGGTGTGTATGGGGTTTCACAGTGTATCAGGGTCCTGCCAGGTGTGTATGGGGTTTTCACAGTGTATCAGGATCCAGCCAGGTTTATACGGGGATTCACGGTGCATCAGAGTCCTGCCAGGTGTGTTTGGGGTTTTCTCAGTGTATCAGGATCCTGCCAGGTGTGTATGGGGTTTCACAGTGTATCAGGATCCTGCCAGGTGCATATGGGGTTTTCACAGTGTATCAGGGTCCTGCCAGGTGTGTATGGGGTTTTCACAGTTCACAGTTGCAGCAGCTTTTTCGGGAGCAGCGAGTGAGCAGCTGGGAAGCTTTTTCGGGAGCAGCGAGTGAGCAGCTGGGAAGGTCAGTTTGAAAGTAAATTTAATTTCCTTTTGTTTTTCGGCGGAGGCCAGGGGGCTGCTGGGTAAGTAAAACACCATATATTTGGGCGGTTTCTGAACCCGAGACACCACACTTGTCGTGTCTCCCATCCGCCCTCCTCCTCTAACCAAAAAAAAAGGACTCGGTGGGGTGTTTATAAGGTAAGGCTTTTTCGATTTCTCTGGTTTATTGTGATTGGTAAAAACTTTTCGTTCCTTTTTCATTTAACTAAGTTATGCTTAAGATTAAAAATGGCAGGAGATCTCAGACCCGTGTCATGCTCCTCTTGCTCAATGTGGGAGCTCAGGGACATGGCTGATGTCCCTGACTCCTTCACGTGCAGGAAGTGTGTCCAACTGCAGCTCTTGTTAGACCGCATGACGGCTCTCGAGCTGCGGATGGACTCACTTTGGAGCATGCGCGATGCTGAGGAGGTCGTGGATAGCACCTTTAGTGAATTGGTCACACCGCAGATTAGGATTGCTGAGAGAGAAAGGGAATGGGTGACCAAAAGGCAGAGAAAGAGCAGGAAGGCAGCGCAGCAGTCCCCTGCGGTCATCTCCCTCCAAAACAAGTATACCGTTTTGGATACTGTTGAGGGAGATGGCTCACCAGGGGAAGGCAGCAGTAGCCAGGTCCATGGCACCGTGGCTGGCTCTGCTGTTCAGAAGGGCGGGAAAAAGAGTGGAAGGGCTGTAGTCGTAGGGGATTCGATTGTAAGGGGAGTAGATAGGCGGTTCTGTGGTCGAAAACGAGGCTCCCGAATGGTATGTTGCCTCCCAGGTGCACGGGTCAGGGATGTCTCAGATCGGCTGCAGAACATTCTAAAGGGGGAGGGTGAACAGCCAGTTGTCATTGTGCACATAGGCACTAATGATATAGGTAAAAAACGGGATGAGGTCCTACAAGCAGAGTTTAGGGAGTTAGGAGCCAAGTTAAAAAGTAGGACCTCAGAGGTAGTAATCTAAGGATTACTACCAGTGCCACGTGATAGTCAGAGTAAAAATGAAAGAATAGTCAGGATGAATGCGTGGCTTGAGAGATGGTGCAGGAAGGAGGGGTTCAGATTTTTGGGACATTGGGACCGGTTCTGGGGGAGGTGGGACTATTACAAATTGGACGGTCTACACCTGGGCCGGACTGGAACCAATGTCCTTGGAGGTGCTTTTGCTAACGCTGTTGGGGAGGGTTTAAACTAATGTGGCAGGGGGATGGGAACCAATTGAGGTCAGTTGACAGTAAGGAGGTAGTAACAAAAGCCTGTAAGGAACTAGATAATGAAGTCAGTGTGACTAAGGGGAAGAGCAGGCAGGTAGCAGATGATGAATATAAAGGGACTGGTGGTCTGAGGTGCATTTGTTTTAATGCAAGAAGTGTAGTAGGTAAGGCAGATGAACTTAGGGCTTGGATTAGTACCTGGGAGTATGATGTTATTGCTATTACTGAGACTTGGTTGAGGGAAGGGCATGATTGGCAACTAAATATCCCAGGATATCGATGCTTCAGGCGGGATAGAGAGGGAGGTAAAAGGGGTGGAGGAGTTGCATTACTGGTCAAAGAGGATATCACAGCTGTGCTGAAGGAGGGCACTATGGAGGACTCGAGCAGTGAGGCAATATGGACAGAACTCAGAAATCGGAAGGGTGCGGTAACAATGTTGGGGCTGTACTACAGGCCTCCCAACAGCGAGCGTGAGATAGAGGTACAAATATGTAAACAGATTATGGAAAGATGTAGGAGCAACAGGGTGGTGGCGATAGGAGATTTTAATTTTCCCAACATTGACTGGGATTCGCTTAGTGTTAGAGGTCCAGATGGAGCAGAATTTGTAAGGAGCATCCAGGAAGGTTTTCTAGAGCAGTATGTAAATAGTCCAACTCGGGAAGGGGCCATACTGGACCTGGTGTTGGGGAATGAGCCCGGCCAGGTTGTTAAAGTTTCAGTAGGGGACTACTTTGGGAATAGTGATCACAATTCCGTAAGCTTTAAAATACTCATGGACAAAGACGAGAGTGGTCCGAAAGTAAGAGTGCTAAATTGGGGAAAGGCCAACTATACCAAAATTCGGCAGGAGCTGGGAAATGTAGATTGGGAGCAGCTGTTTGAAGGTAAATCCACATGTGATATGTGGGAGGCTTTTAAAGAGAGGTTGATTAGCGTTCAGGAGAGACATGTTCCTGTGAAAATGAGGGATAGAAATGGCAAGATTAGGGAACCATGGATGACAGGTGAAATTGTGAGACTAGCTAAGAGGAAAAAGGAAGCATACATAAGGTGTAGGCGGCTGATGAAAGACGAAGCTTTGAAAGAATATCGGGAATGTAGGACCAATCTGAAACGAGGAATTAAGAGGGCTAAAAGGGGTCATGAAATATCTTTAGCAAACAGGGTTAAGGAAAATCCCAAAGCCTTTTATTCATATATAAGGAGAAAGAGGATATCTCGAGAAAGGATTGGCCCACTAAAGGACAAAGGAGGAATGTTATGCTTGGACTCAGAGAAAACGGGTGAGATTCTAAACGAGTACTTTGCATCGGTATTCACCGAGGAGAGGGACATGACGGATGTTGAGGTTAGGAACAGATGTTTGATTACTCTAGGTCAAGTCGGCATAAGGAGGGAGGAAGTGTTGGGTATTCTAAAGGGCATTAAGGTGGACAAGTCCCCAGGTCCGGATGGGATCTATCCCAGGTTACTGAGGGAAGCGAGAGAGGAAATAGCTGGGGCCTTAACAGATATCTTTGCAGCATCCTTAAACACGGGTGAGGTCCCGGAGGACTGGAGAATTGCTAATGTTGTCCCCTTGTTTAAGAAGGGTAGCAGGGATAATCCAGGTAATTATAGACCGGTGAGCCTGACGTCAGTGGTAGGGAAGCTGCTGGAGAAGATACTGAGGGATAGGATCTATTCCCATTTGGAAGAAAATGGGCTCATCAGTGATAGGCAACATGGTTTTGTGCAGGGAAGGTCATGTCTTACCAACTTAATAGAATTCTTTGAGGAAGTGACAAAGTTGATTGATGAGGGAAGGGCTGTCGATGTCATATACATGGACTTCAGTAAGGCGTTTGATAAGGTTCCCCATGGCAGGCTGATGGAGAAAGTGAAGGCGCTTGGGGTCCAAGGTGTACTAGCTAGATGGATAAAGAACTGGCTGGGCAACAGGAGACAGAGAGTAGCAGTAGAGGGGAGTTTCTCAAAATAGAGACGTGTGACCAGTGGTGTTCCACAGGGATCCGTGCTGGGACCACTGTTGTTTGTGATATACATTAATGATTTGGAGGAAAGTATAGGTGGACTGATTAGCAAGTTTGCAGACGACACTAAGATTGGTGGAGTAGCAGATAGTGAAGGGGACTGTCAGAGAATACAGCAGAATATAGATATATTAGAGAGTTGGGCAGAGAAATGGCAGATGGAGTTCAATCAGGGCAAATGCGAGGTGATGCATTTTGGAAGATCCAATTCAAGAGTGAACTATACAGTAAATGGAAAAGTCCTGGGGAAAATTGATGTCCAGAGAGATTTGGGTGTTCAGGTCCACTGTTCCCTGAAGGTGGCAACGCAGGTAAATAGAGTGGTCAAGAAGGCATACGGCATGCTTTCCTTCATCGGACGGGGCATTGAGTACAAGAGTTGGCAGGTCATGTTACAGTTGTATAGGACTTTGGTTCGGCCACATTTGGAATACTGCGTACAGTTCTGGTCGCCACATTATCAAAAGGATGTGGATGCTTTGGAGAGGGTGCAGAGGAGGTTCACCAGGATGTTGCCTGGTATGGAGGGCGCTAGCTATGAAGAGAGGTTGAGTAGATTAGGATTATATTCATTAGAAAGACGGAGGTTGAGGGGGGACCTGATAGAGGTGTACAAAATCATGAGAGGTATAGACAGGGTGGACAGCAAGAGGCTTTTTCCCAGAGTAGGGGTTTCAATTACTAGAGGACACGAGTTCAAAGTGAAAGGGGAAATGTTTAGGGGGGATATGCGTGGAAAGTTCTTTACGCAGAGGGTGGTGGGCACCTGGAACGCGTTGCCAGCGGAGGTGGTAGACGCGGGCACGATGGAGTCTTTTAAGATGTATCTAGACAGATACATGAATGGGCAGGAAGAAAAGAGATACAGAACCTAAGAAAATAGGCGACATGTTTAGAGAGAGGATCTGGATCGGCGCAGGCTTGGAGGGCCGAAGGGCCTGTTCCTGTGCTGTAATTATCTTTGTTCTTTGTTCTTTGTTTATCAGGATCCTGCCAAATGTGTCTGGGGTTTCACAGTATATCAGGATCCTGCCTGATGTGTATGGGATTTCACAGTGTATCAGGATCCTGCCAGATGTGTATGGGGGTTTCACAGTGGATCAGGATCCTGCCAGTTGTGTATGGGGTTTTCACAGTGTATCAGGATCCTGCCAGGTGTGTATGGGGTTTCACAGTGGATCAGGATACTGCCAGGTGTGTATGGGGTTTCACATTGGATCAGGATCCTGCCAGGAGTGTATGGGGTTTTCACAGTGCATCAGGGTGCTGCCAGGTTTGTATGGGGTTTTCACAGTTTATCAGCGTCCTGCCAGGTGTGTATGGAGTTTTCACAGTGCATCAGGATCCTGCCAGGTGTGTATGGGGTTTTCACAGTGTATCAGGTCCCTGCCAGGAGGGTATGGGGTTTTCACAGTGTATCAGGGTGCTGCCAGGTTTGTATGGGGTTTTCACAGTTTATCAGCGTCCTGCCAGGTGTGTATGGAGTTTTCACAGTTGATCAGGATCCTGCCAGGTGTGTATGGGGTTTTCACAGTGTATCAGGATCCTGCCAGGTGTGTATGGGGTTTCAAAGTGTATCAGGATCCTGCCAGGTGTGTATGGGGTTTTCACAGTGTATCAGGATCCTGCCAGGTGTGTGTGGGGTTTTCACAGTGTATCAGTATCCTGTCAGCTGTGTATGGGGTTTCACAGTGCATCAGGGTCCAGCCAGGTGTGTATGGGGTTTTCACAGTGTATCAGGATCCAGCCACGTGTATACGGGGATTCACGGTGTATCAGAGTCCTGCCAGGTGTGTATGGGGTTTTCTCAGTGTATCAGGATCCTGCCAGGTGTGTATGGAGTTTCACAGTGTATCAGGATCCTGCCAGGTGTGTATGGGGGATTCACAGTGGATCAGGATCCTGCCAGGTGCATATGGGGTTTTCACAGTGTATCAGGGTCCTGCCAGGTGTGTATGGGGTTTTCACAGTGCATCAGGATCCAGCCAAATGTGTCTGGGGTTTCACAGTGTATCAGGATCCTGCCTGATGTGTATGGGGGTTTCACAGTGGCTCAGGATCCTGCCAGTTGTGTATGGCGTTTTCACAGTGTATCAGGATCCTGCCAGGTGTGTATGGGGTTTCACAGTGGATCAGGATACTGCCAGGTGAGTATGGGGTTTCACATTGGATCAGGATCCTGCCAGGAGTGTATGGGGTTTTCACAGTGCATCAGGTTCCTGCCAGGTGTGTATGGGGTTTTCACAGTGTATCAGGTTCCTGCCAGGAGCGTATGGGGTTTTCACAGTGTATCAGGGTCCTGCCAGGTGTGTATGGAGTTTTCACAGTTAATCAGGATCCTGCCAGGTGTGTATGGGGTTTTCACAGTGTATCAGGATCCTGCCAGGTGGATATGGGGTTTCAAAGTGTATCAGGATCCTGCCAGGTGTGTATGGGGTTTCACAGTGCATCAGGATCCTGCCAGGTGCGTATGGGGTTTCACAGTGTAACAGGATCCTGCCATATGTGAATGGGGTTTCACTGTGCATCAGGATCCTGCCAGATGTGAATGGGGTTTCACTGTGCATCAGCATCCTGCCAGGATTGTAAGGGGTTTTGACAGAGGATCAGGATCCTGCCAGGTGTGTATGGGGTTTTCACAGTGTATCAGAATCCTGCCAGGTGTGTATGGGGTTTTCACAGTGTATCAGGATCCTGCCAAGTGTGTAAGGGGTTTTCACAGTGGATCAGGATCCTGCCAGGTGTGTATGGGGTTTTCACAGTGTATCAGGATCCTGCCAAGTGTGTAAGGGGTTTTCACAGTGGATCCGGATCCTGCCAGGTGTGTATGGGAATTTCACTGTGTTTCAGGATGCTGCCACGTGTGTATGGGGTTTCACAGTTTATCAGGATCCTGCCTGGTCTGTATGGGGTTTTCACAGTGTATCAGGATCCTGCCAGGTGTGTATTTTGGTTTCACAGTTTATCAAGACCCTGCCTGGTGTGTAGGGGTTTTTCACAGTGTATCAGGATCCTGCCAGGTGTTTATGTGGGTTTCACAGTTTATCAGGATCCTGCCAGGTGTGTATGTGGGTTTCACAGTGTATCAGGATCCTGCCAGGTGTGTATGTGGGTTTCACAGTGGATCAGGATCCTGCCTGGTGTGCATGGGGGTTGTTTCACAGTTCATCAGGATCCTGCCACGTGTGTATGGGGTTTTCACAGTGTATCAGGATCCGGCCTGGTGTGTATGGGGGTATCACCGTTTATCAGGATCCTGCCAGGTGCGTATGGGGGTTTCACAGTTTATCAGCATCCTGCCAGGTGTGCATGGGGTTTTATCAGTATATCAGGATCCAGCCAGGTGTATATGGGGTTTCACAGTGTAACAGGATCCTGCCATATGTGAATGGGGTTTCACTGTGCATCAGGATCCTGCCAGATGTGAATGGGGTTTCACTGTGCATCAGCATCCTGCCAGGATTGTAAGGGGTTTTCACAGAGGATCAGGATCCTGCCAGGTGTGTATGGGGTTTTCACAGTGTATCAGAATCCTGCCAATGTGTATGTTGTTTTCACAGTGTATCAGGATCCTGCCAAGTGTGTAAGGGGTTTTCACAGTGGATCAGGATCCTGCCAGGTGTGTATGGGGTTTTCACAGTGGATCAGAATTCTGCCAGGTGTGTATGGGGTTTTCACAGTGTATCAGGATGCTGCCACGTGTGTATGGGGTTTCACAGTTTATCAGGATCCTGCCTGGTCTGTATGGGGTTTTCACAGTGTATCAGGATCCTGCCCGGTGTGTATGTGGGTTTCACAGTTTATCAAGACCCTGCCTGGTGTGTATGGGTTTTTCACAGTGTATCAGGATCCTGCCAGGTGTGTATGTGAGTATCACAGTGTATCAGGATCCTGCCAGGTGTGGATGTGGGTATCACAGTTTATCAGGATCCTGCCTGGTTTGCATGGGGTTTCACAGTGGATCAGGATCCTGCCACGTGTGTGTGGGTGTTTCACAAAGTATCAGGATCCTGCCTGGTGTGCATGGGGGTTTCACAGTTCATCAGGATCCTGCCACGTGTGTATGGGGTTTTCACAGTGTATCAGGATCCGGCCTGGTGTGTATGGGGGTATCACCGTTTATCAGGATCCTGCCAGGTGCGTATGGGGGATTCACAGTTTATCAGCATCCTGCCAGGTGTGCATGGGTTTTTCGCAGTGGATCAGGATCCAGCCAGGTGTGTATGGGGTTTTCACAGTGTAACAGGATCCTGCAGGGTGTGTATGGGGTTTTCACAGTGTATCAGGATCCTGCCAGGTGTGTATGGGGTTTTCACATTGGATCAGGATCCTGCCAGGTGTGTATGGGGTTTTCACAGTGTGTCAGGATCCTGCCACGTGTGTATGGGGTTTCACAGTTTATCATGATCCTGCCTGGTGTGCATGGGGTTTTCACAGTGTATCAGGATCCGGCCAGGTGTGTATGTGTGTTTCACAGTTTATCAGGATCCTGCCTGGTGTGCATGGGGTTTTCCCATTGTATCAGCATCCTGCCAGGTGAGTATGTGTGTTTCACAGTGCATCAGGATCCTGCCAGGTGTGTATGTGGGTTTCACAGTTTATCAGGATCCTGCCTGGTCTGCATGGGGTATCACAGTGTTTCAGGATCCTTCCAGGTGTGTATGGGGGTTTCACAGAGGATCATGATCCTGCCAGGTGTGTATGGGGTTTCACTGTGTGTCAGTATCCTGCCGGATGTGAATGGGGTTTTCATAGTGTATCAGGATCCTGCCAGGTGTGTTTGGGGTTTCACAGTGTATCGTGATCCAGCCAGGTGTGGATGGGGGTTTTCACAGCGTATCAGGATCCTGCCAGGTGTGTATGGGGTTTCACAGTGTATCAGCATCCTGCCAGATGTGAATGGGTTTCACTGTGTATCAGGATTCCTGCCAGGTGTGAATGGGGTTTCACTGTGTATCAGGATCCTGCCAGGTGTGCATGGGGTTTCACAGTGTATCAGGATGCTGCCAGATGTGAATGGGGTTTCACTGTGCATCAGGAACCTGCCAGGTGTGTATGGGGGTTTCACAGTGTGTCAGGATCCTGCCAGGTGTGTATGGATGGGTGTTTCACAGTTTATCAGGATCCTGCCAGGTGTGTATGGGGTTTTCACAGTGGATCAGGATCCTGCCAGGTGTGTACGGGGTTTCACAGAGGATCAGGATCCGTCCAGGTGTGTACGGGGTTTTCACAATATATCAGGAGCCTGCCAGATGTGTACGGGGTTTCACAGAGTATCAGGTTCCTGCCAGCTGTGTACGGGGTTTTCACAGTGGATCAGGATCCTGCCAGATGTGTGCGGGGTTTCACAGAGGATCAGGATCCTGCCAGGTGTGTATGGGTTTTTCACAATATATCAGGATCCTGCCAGATGTGTACGGGGTTTCACAGAGGATCAGGATCCTGCCAGGTGTGTACTGGGTTTTCACAACATATCAGGATCCTGCCAGATGTGTACGGGTTTTCACAGAGGCTCAGGATCCTGCCAGGTGTGTACGGGGTTTTCACAATATATCAGGATCCTGCCAGACGTGTACGGGGTTTCACAGAGAATCAGGATCCTGCCAGGTATGTACGGTGTTTTCACAATATATCAGGATTGTGCCAGGTGTGTCAGGTGGTTTCACAGAGTATCAGGATCCTGCCAGGTGTGTATGGGGGTTTCACAGTTTATCAGGATTCTGCCAGGTGTGTATGGGGTTTTCACAGTTTATCAGGATCCTGCCAGGTGTGTATGGGGGTTTCACAGTTTATCAGGATCCTTCCAGGTGTGTATGGGGTTTTCACTGTGGATCAGGATCCTGCCAGGTGTGTTTGGGGATTTCACAGTGCACCAGGATCCTGCCAGATGTGTCTGGGGTTTCACAGTGTATCAGGATCCTGCCAGGAGTGTATGGGGGTTTCACATTGTATCAGGAACCTGCCAGTTGTGAGTGGGGTTTCGCAGTGGAACAGGATCCTTCCAGGTGTGTATGGCGTTTTCACAGTTTATCGGGATCCTGCCAGGTGTGTATGGGGTTTTCACAGTGTATCAGGATCCTGCCAGGTGTGTCCGGGGTTTTCTCAATGGATCAGGTTCCTGCCAGTTGTGTATGGGTTTTCACTGTGTGCCAGGATCCTGCCAGGTGTGTATGGGGTTTCACAGTGTATCAGGATCCTGCCAGGTGTGTCTGGGATTTCACAGTGTATCAGAATCCTCCCAGGTGTGAGTGGGGTTTCACAGTGTATCAGGATGCTGCCAGATGTCTATGGGGGTTTCACAGTGTATCAGAATCCTGAAAGGTGTGTATGGGGGTTTCACAGTGTATCAGAATCCTGCCAGGTGTGAGTGGGGTTTCACAGTGTATCAGGATCCTGCCAGGTGTGTGTGGGCGTTTCACAGTGTATCAGAATCCTGCCAGGAGTGAGTGGGGTTTCAGAGTGTATCAGGATCCTGCCAGGTGTGTATGGGGGTTTCACAGTGTGTCAGGATCCTGCCAGGTGTGAATTGGGTTTTCACAGTTTATCAGGGTGCTGCCAGGTGTGTATGGGGGTTTCACAGTGTATCAGGATCCTGCCAGGTGTGAGTGGGGTTTCACAGTGTATCAGGATCCTGCCAGGTGTGTATTGGGTGTTCACAGTGGATCAGGATCCTGCCAGGTGTGAGGGGGGTTTCACTGTGTATCAGGATCCTGCCCGGTGTGTATGTGGGTTTCACAGTTTATCAAGACCCTGCCTGGTGTGTATGGGATTTTCACAGTGTATCAGGATCCTGCCAGGTGTGTATGTGGGTTTCACAGTGTATCAGGATCCTGCCAGGTGTGGATGTGGGTTTCACAGTTTATCAGGATCCTGCCTGGTTTGCATGGGGTTTCACAGTGGATCAGGATCCTGCCACGTGTGTGTGGGTGTTTCACAAAGTATCAGGATCCTGCCTGGTGTGCATGGGGGTTTCACAGTTCATCAGGATCCTGCCACGTGTGTATGGGGTTTTCACAGTGTATCAGGATCCGGCCTGGTGTGTATGGGGGTATCACCGTTTATCAGGGTCCTGCCAGGTGCGTATGGGGGATTCACAGTTTATCAGCATCCTGCCAGGTGTGCATGGGTTTTTCGCAGTGGATCAGGATCCAGCCAGGTGTGTATGGGGTTTTCACAGAGTAACAGGATCCTGCAGGGTGTGTATGGGGTTTTCACAGTGTATCAGGATCCTGCCAGGTGTGTATGGGGTTTTCACTTTGGATCAGGATCCTGCCAGGTGTGTATGGGGTTTTCACAGTGTATCAGGATCCTGCCACGTGTGTATGGGGTTTCACAGTTTATCATGATCCTGCCTGGTGTGCATGGGGTATTCACAGTGTATCAGGATCCTGCCAGGTGTGTATGGGGGTTTCACAGTTTATCAGGATCCTGCCTGGTGTGCATGGGGTTTTCACATTGTATCAGCATCCTGCCAGGTGAGTATGTGTGTTTCATAGTGCATCAGGATCCTGCCAGGTGTGTATGTGGGTTTCACAGTTTATCAGGATCCTGCCTGGTCTACATGGGGTATCACAGTGTTTCAGGATCCTTCTAGGTGTGTATGGGGGTTTCACAGAGGATCATGATCCTGCCAGGTGTGTATGGGGTTTCACTGTGTGTCAGTATCCTGCCGGATGTGTATGGGGTTTTCACAGTGTATCAGGATCCTGCCAGGTGAGTATGTGTGTTTCACAGTGCATCAGGATCCTGCCAGGTGTGTATGTGGGTTTCACAGTTTATCAGGATCCTGCCTGGTCTGCATGGGGTATCACAGTGTTTCAGGATCCTGCCATGTGTGTACGGGGTTTCACAGAGGATCAGGATCCGTCCAGGTGTGTACGGGGTTTTCACAATATATCAGGATCCTGCCAGATGTGTACGGGGTTTCACAGAGTATCAGGTTCCTGCCAGGTGTGTATGGGGTTTTCACAGTGGATCAGGATCCTGCCAGATGTGTACGGGGTTTCACAGAGGATCAGGATCCTGCCAGGTGTGTACGGGGTTTTCACAATATATCAGGATCCTGCCAGATGTGTACGGGTTTTCACAGAGGCTCAGGATCCTGCCAGGTGTGTACGGGGTTTTCACAATATATCAGGATCCTGCCAGACGTGTACGGGGTTTCACAGAGAATCAGGATCCTGCCAGGTATGTACGGTGTTTTCACAATATATCAGGATTGTGCCAGGTGTGTCAGGTGGTTTCACAGAGTATCAGGATCCTGCCAGGTGTGTATGGGGTTTTCACACTAGATCA
Source organism: Heterodontus francisci (assembly GCF_036365525.1). NCBI lineage: Eukaryota > Metazoa > Chordata > Chondrichthyes > Heterodontiformes > Heterodontidae > Heterodontus > Heterodontus francisci. The sequence continues at coordinate 1,609,785 of NW_027140818.1, read as the reverse complement.
GGATCCTGCCAGGTGTGCATGGGGTTTTCACAGTTTATCAGGATCCTGCCAGGTGTGCATGGGGTTTTCACAGTTTATCAGGATCCTGCCAGGTGTGTATGGGGGTTTCACAGTTTATCAGGATCCTGCCAGGTGTGTATGGGGGTTTCACAGTTTATCAAGATTCTGCCAAGTGTGTATGGGGGATTCACAGTTTATCAGGATCCTGCCAGGTGTGTATGGGGGTTTCACAGTTTATCAGGATCCTTCCAGATGTGTTTGGGGATTTCACAGTGCCTCAGGATCCTGCCAGATGTGTCTGGGGTTTCACAGTGTATCAGGATCCTGCCAGGAGTGTATGGGGGTTTCACATTGTATCAGGAACCTGCCAGGTGTGAGTGGGGTTTCGCAGTGGAACAGGATCCTGCCAGGTGTGTATGGCGTTTTCACAGTTTATCGGGATCCTGCCAGGTGTGTATGGGGTTTTCACAGTGTATCAGGATCCTGCCAGATGTGTCCGGGGTTTTCTCAGTGGATCAGGTTCCTGCCAGTTGTGTATGGGTTTTCACTGTGTGCCAGGATCCTGCCAGGTGTGTATGGGGTTTCAGAGTGTATCAGAATCCTCCCAGGTGTGAGTGGGCGTTTCACAGTGTATCAGAATCCTGCCAGGAGTGAGTGGGGTTTCAGAGTGTTTGAGGATCCTGCCAGGTGTGTATGGGGGTTTCACAGTGTGTCAGGATCCTGCCAGGTGTGAATTGGGTTTTCACAGTTTATCAGGGTCCTGCCAGGTGTGTATGGGGGTTTCACAGTGTATCAGGATCCTGCCAGGTGTGAGTGGGGTTTCACAGTGTATCAGGATCCTGCCAGGTGTGTATTGGGTGTTCACAGTGGATCAGGATCCTGCCAGGTGTGAGGGGGGTTTCACTGTGTATCAGGATCCTGCCAGGTGTATATGGGGGTTTCACAGTGTATCTGGATCCTGCCAGGTGTGTATGGGGTGTTCACAGTGGATCTGGATCCTGCCAGGTTTGAGGGCGGTTTCACTGTGTATCAAGATCCTGCCAGGTGTGACGGGGGTTTCACTGTGTATCAGGATCCTGCCAGATGTGAGGGGTGTTACACTGTGTATCAGGTTCCTGCCAGGTGTGTATGGGGGTTTCACAGTGTATCAGGATCCTGCCAGGTGTGAATTGGGTTTTCACAGTTTATCAGGGTCCTGCCAGGTGTGTATGGGGGTTTCACAGTGTATCAGGATCCTGCCAGGTGTGAGTGGGGTTTCACAGTGTATCAGGATCCTGCCAGATGTGTATGGGTTGTTCACAGTGGATCAGGATCCTGCCAGGGGTGAGGGGGTTTTCACTGTGTATCAGGATCATGCCAGGTGTGTATGGGGCTTTCACAGTGTATCAGGATCCTGCCAGGTGTGTATGGGGTGTTCACAGTGGATCTGGATCCTGCCAGGTTTGAGGGGGGTTTCACCGTGTATCAAGATCCTGCCAGGTGTGAGGGGGGTTTCACTGTGTATCAGGATCCTGCCGGATGTGAGGGGGGTTTCACTGTGTATCTGGATCCTGCCAGGTGTGAGGGGGGTTTCACTGTGAATCAGGTTCCTGCCAGGTGTGTAAGGGGGTTTCACAGTGTATCAGGATCCTGCCAGGTGTGAGGCGGGTTTCACTGTGTATCAGGATCCTGCCAGGTGTGTATGTGGGTTTCACAGTGTATCAGGATCCTGCCAGGTGTGAGGGGGGTTTCACTGTGTATCAGGATCCTGCCAGGTGTGTATGCGGGTTTCACAGTGTATGGAGTGTTGCCTTTGGTTTGGAGTGTTGCCTTTGGGTTTGGAGTGTTGCCTTTGGGTTTGGAGTGTTGTCTTTGGGTTTGGAGTGTTGCCTTTGTGTTTGGAGTGTTGCCTTTGGCTCTGGAGTGTTGCCTTTGGGTTTGGAGTGTTGCATTTGGGTTTGGAGTGTTGCCTTTGGGTTTGGAGTGTTGCCTTTGGCTCTGGAGTGTTGCCTTTGGGTTTGGAGTGTTGCCTTTGGGTTTGGAGTGTTGCCTTTGGCTCTGGAGTGTTGCCTTTGGGTTTGGAGTGTTGCCTTTGGGTTTGGAGTGTTGCCTTTGGCAACCTGACCTTGTAACTAAAATCCCTCATCACTGGAACCATTCTGGAAAAATCTCCTCTGCACCCTCTCAAGGACCCTCACCTCCTTCCTAAAGTGTGGTGACCAGAACTGGACATAATCCTCCAGTTAGGGCCTAACCACAGTTGTATAAAGGTTCAGCATAATTTCCCTGCTTTTGCACTCAATGCCTCTAATTATGAAACCCAAGATCCCAATCCCACCTGTTTTACTAACCAGTCTCTCAATATGTCCTGCCACCTTCAATAATCGATGCACATGTACCTCCAGGTCCCTGTGTTCCTGCGCACTCTTTAGTACAGAGCCATTAGATTGAAGCATAAAATTACGATGAGATATTTGTAGACGAAGTGAATGGAGAAAACTGTGACAAATGGGAGATCTGCTACTTTGCACATAAAAAGGATCGAACAGGGAAGTTCACAAACAGTGCAAAGAGATTTCTCTCTCTCTGTGTCTCTCTCTCTCTGTCTCTCCTCCTCCTTCTCTCTAACGAAAACAACCTCAATTCCCTCAGCCTTTCCTCGTTAGACACTCCCTCCATACCAGGAAACATCCTAGTAAATCTCCTCTGCACCCTTTCCAAAGCTTCCACATCCTTCCTATAATGCGGTGACCAGAACTGCACGCAATACTCCAGGTGCGGTCTCACCAGAGTTTTGGACAGCTGCAGCATGACCTCGTGGCTCCGAAACTCGATCCCCAAACCAATAAAATCTAACACACCGTATGCCTTCTTAACAGCCCTATTAACCTGGGTAGCAACCTTCAGGGATTTAAGCACCTGGACACCAAGATCTCTCTGTTCATCTACACTACCAAGAATCTTCCCATTAGCCCAGTACTCTGCATTCCTGTTATTGCTTCCAAAGTGAATCACCTCGCACTTTTCCGCATTTAGCTCCATTTGCCATCTCTCAGCCCAGCTCTGCAGCCTATCTATGTCTCTCTGTACCCTACAAAACCCTTCGGCACTATCCACAAGTCCACCGACTTTAGTGTCATCCGCAAATTTACTAACCCACCCTTCTACACCCTCTTCCAGGTCATTTCTAAAAATGACAAACAGCAGTGGCCCCAAAACAGATCCCTGCGGTACACCACTAGTAACTAAACTCCAGGATGAACATTTGCCATCAACCACCACCCTCTGTCTTCTTTCAGCTAGCCAATTTCTGATCCAAAGCTCTAAATCACCTTCAACCCCATACTTCCGTATTTTCTGCAATAGTCTACCGTGGGGAACCTTATCAAACGCCTTACTGAAATCCATATACACCACATCCACTGCTTTACCCTCATCCACCTGTTTGGTCACCTTCTCGAAAAACTCAATAAGGTTTGTGAGGCACGACGTACCCGTCACAAAACCGTGCTGACTATCGCTAATGAACTTATTCTTTTCAAGATGATTATAAATTCTGTCTCTCATAACCTTTTCCAACATTTTACCCACAACCGAAGTAAGGCTCACAGGTCTATAATTACCAGGGCTGTCTCTGCTCCCCTTCTTGAACAAGAGGACAACATTTGCTATCCTCCAGTCTTCCGGCACTATTCCTGTCGACAATGACGACATCAAGATAGAGGACAAAGGCTCTGCAATCTCCTCCCTGGCTTCCCAGAGAATCCGAGGATAAGTCCCATCTGGCCCAGGGGACTTATCTATTTTCACACTTTCCAAAATTGATAACACCTCCTCCTTGTGAACCTCAATCCCATCTAGCCTAGTAGCCTGAATCTCAGTATTCTCCTCGACAACATTTCCTTTCTCTACTGTAAATACTGACGCAAAATATTCATTTAACGCTTCCCCTACCTCCTCTGATTCCACACACAACTTCCCACGACTATCCTTGATTGGCCCTAATCTAACTCCAGTCATTCTTTTATTCCTGATGTACCGATAGAAAGCCTTAGGGTTTTCCCTGATCCTATCCGCGAATGACTTTTCGTGTCCTCTCATTGCTGTTCTTAGCTCTCCCTTTAGATCCTTCCTGGCTGGCTTGTAACTCTCAAGCGCCCTAACTGAGCCTTCACGTCTCATCCGAACATAAGACTTCTTATTCTTGACAAGCGCTTCAACTTCTTTAGTAAACCATGGCTCCCTCACTCGACAACTTCCTCCCTGCCTCACATTTACATACTTATCAAGGACACGCAGTCGCTGCTCCTTGAATAAGCTCCACATTTCGATTGTTCCCATCCCCTGCAGTTTCCTTCCCCATCCTACGCATCCTAAATCTTGCCTGATCGCATCATAATTTCCTTTCCCCCAGTTATAATTTTTGCCCTGCGGTATATACCTGTCCCTGCCCATCGCTAAGGTAAACCTAACCGAATTGTAATCACGATCACCAAAGTGCTCACCAACATCTAAATCTAACACCTGGCCGGGTTCATTACCCAGTACCAAATCCAATGTGGCATCGCCCCTGGTTGGCCTGTCTACATACTGTTTCAGAAAACCCTCCTGCACACACTGGATAAAAACTGACCCATCTGAAGTACACGAACTATAGTATTTCCAGTCAATATTTGGAAAGTTAAAGTTCCCCATAACAACTACCCTGTTACTCTCGCCCCTGTCGAGAATCATCTTCGTTATCCTTTCCTCTACATCTCTGGAACTATTTGTAGGTCGATAAAAGACTCCCAACAGGGTGACCTCACCTCTCCTATTTCTAACCTCGGCCCATACTACCTCAGTAGACGAGTCCTCAAACGTCCTTTCTGTCGCTGTAATACTCTCCTTGATTAACAATGCCACCCCCCCCCCTGCAACCCAACCCCTCTTTTACCATCTTCTCTGTTCTTACTGAAACATCTAAATCCCGGAACCTGCAACATCCATTCCTTCCCCTGCTCTACCCATGTCTCCGAAATGGCCTCTACATCGAGATCCCAGGTACCAACCCATGCTGCAAGCTCACCCACCTTATTCCGGATGCTCCTGGCATTGACATAGACACACTTTAAACCAGTTTCTTGCTTGCCAGTGCCCTCTTGCGTCCATGTAACCTTATCCCTGACCTCAATACTCTCAACATCCTGTGCACTGGCATTACATTTTCGGTTCCCATTCCCCTGCTGATTTAGTTTAAACCCCTCCGAAGAGCACTACCAAATCTCCCCCCCCAGGATATTGGTACCCCTCTGGTTCAGGTGAAGACCATCCTGTTTGTAGAGGTCCCACCTACCCCAGAAAGAGCCCCAATTATCCAGGAAACCAAAACCCTCCCTCCTGCACCATCCCTGCAGCCACGTGTTCAACTCCTCTCTCTCCCTATTCCTTGCTTCGCTATCACGTGGCACGGGCAACAACCCAGAGATAACAACTCTGTTTGTTCTCACTATAAGCTTCCACCCTAGCTCCCAGAATTTCTGTCTTAAATCCCCATCTCTCTTCCTACCTATGTCGTTGGTGCCAATGTGGACCACGTCTTGAGGCTGCTCCCCCTCCCCCCTGAGGATCCAAAAAACAAGATCCGAAACATCACGAACCCTGGCACCTGGGATGCAACATACCAACCGTGAGTCTCTCTCGTTCCCACAGAACCTCCTATCTGTTCCCCTAACTATGGAGTCCCCAATGACTAATGCTCTGCTCCTCTTCCCCCTTCCCTTCTGAGCAACAGGGACAGACTCTGTGAAAGAGACCTGTACCCCATTGCTTACTCCTGGTAAGTCGTCCCCCGCAACAGTATCCAAAACGGTATACCTGTTGTTGAGGGAAACGGCCACAGGGGATCCCTGCACTGCCTGCTGGTTCCCACTCCTTCCCCTGACGGTAACCCATCTACCTACTTCTTTTACCTGAGGTGTGACTCCCTCCCCATAACTCCTCTCAATTACCCCCTCCGCCTCCCGAATGATCCGAAGTTCATCCAGCTCCAGCTCCAGTTCCCAAACGCGGTTCTCGAGGAGCTGGAGTTGGGTGCACTTCCCGCAGATGCAGTCAGCAGGGACACTCTTGGCGACCCTTACCTCCCTCATTCTGCAGGAGGAACATACAACTGCCTTAACTTCCTGTCCCTCTATTCTAAATTCCCAACAAATCTAGTGAAAAAGCAAAAAAAAAATGTCAAAACTTGTTAGGATAGCAATCCAACGGACAGAACTTCTCAAATAAAAAGCTAACCTTATCAAAACAAGAGTCCTTTTTTTTGGTTACAGGAAGAGGGAGGGTGGGAGACACCACATGTGTACTGTCTCGGGTACAGCCACCACCGAAATATATAGTTTTTACTTACCCAGCAGTCCCCTGGTCCTCCGAAAACAAAAGAGAATTAACTTTTAAACTTCCACTGAAATTGACTTCCCAGCTGCAAGCTCGCTCTCGCACCTTCGCGACTGTCAAAGCTGCAGTCACCAAAACTAAAAGCCTGAAGGGTTGCCTCAGCTTGAGGTTTGCCTTAGTTTCAGGGTCTGCATTAGTTTGAGGGTCTGCATTAGTTTGAGCGTTGCCACATTTTAAGGGTTGCCTTAGATTGAGGTGTTGCATTATTTTGAGGGGTGCCTAAGTTTGATGGTTGCCTTAGTTTGAGGGGCTGCATTAGTTTGAGGGTCTGCATTAGTTTGAGCATTGCCATATTTTAAGGGTTGCCTTAGATTGAGGCGTTGCCTTAGATTGAGGCGCTGCCTCAGTTTGAGGCGTTACCTCAGTTTGAGGCATTGCCTAAGTTTGAGGCGTTGCCGTAGTCTTTGGGCTGCCTTAGTTTGAGGTGTTAACTTAGTTTGAGGTGTTGCCTTAGTTTGAGGGTTTCCTTAGTTTGAGGGTTCCCTTAGTTTGAGGGTTGCCTTTGTTTGAGGGGTTGCCTTTGTTTGAGGGGTTGCCTTTGTTTGAGGGGTTGCCTTTGTTGAGGGTTGCCTTAGTTTGAGCGTTGCCTTAGTTTGAGCGTTGCCTTAGTTTGAGGGTTGCCTTAGTTTGAGGGTTGCGTTAGTTTGAGGGTTGCGTTAGTTTGAGGGTTGCCTTAGTTTGAGGGTTGCCTTAGTTTGAGGAATTGCCTTCGTTTATGGGTTGCCTTAGTTTCAGGTGTTGCATTAGTTTGAGGGTTGTCTTAAATTGAGAGTTGCCTTGTATTGACTGCTGCCTCAGTCTGAGGTTTGCCTCAGATTGAGGATTGCCTTAGTTTGAGATATTGCTTAGTTTGATGGGAGCCTTTGTTTGAGGTGTTGGCCTATTTTGAGGTGTTGCCTTAGTTTGAGGTGTTGCCTCAGTTTGAGGTGTTGCCTTAGTTTGAGGTGTTGCATTAGTTTGAGGTATTGCATTAGTTTGAGGTATGGCATTAGTTGGAGGGTTGCCTTAGTTTGATGTGTTGCCTTAGTTTGATGTGTTGCCTTAGTTTGATGTGTTGCCTTAATTTGAGGTGTTGCCTTTATTTGACGGCTGCCTTAGTTTGAGGTGTTGCCTCAGTTTGAGGTGTTGCCTCAGTTTGAGGTGTTGCCTTAGTTTGAGGTGTTGCCTTTGTTTGTGGGTTGCCTTTGATTGAGGGCTTCCTTTGATTGAGGGTTTCCTTTGATTGAGGGTTGCCTTAGTTTGAGGGTTGCCTTAGTTTGAGGGTTGCCTTAGTTTAAGGTTTTGTCTTAGTTTGAGGTTTTGCCTTAGTTTGAGGTTTTGCCTTAGTTTGAGGTTTTGCCTAATTTTGAGGTGTTGCATTAGTTTGAGGTGTTGCATTAGTTTGGCTGTTCCCTTAGTTTGACTGTTGCCTTAGTTTGAGGTGTTGCCTTAGTTTGACTGTTGCCTAAGTTTGAGGTGTTTCCTTAGTTTGAGGTGTTGCCTTAGTTTGAGGAGTTGCCTTAGCTTGAGGTGTTGCCTTCGTTTGAGGTGTTGCTTTCGTTTGAGGTGTTGCATTTGATTGACGGTTGCCTCAGTTTGAGGTGTTGCCTTAGTTTTATGTGTTGCCTTAGTTTGAGGTGTTGCCTTAGTTTGAGGTGTTGCCTGAGTTTGAGGTGTTGCCTTCGTTTGAGGTGTTGCCTTAGTTTGAGGTGTTGCCTTAGTTTGAGGTCTTGCCTTAATTTGACCTTTGCCTCAGTTTGAGGTGTTGCCTAAGTTTGAGGTGTTGCCTAAGTTTGAGGTGTTGCCTAAGTTTGAGGTGTAGCCTCAGTTTGATGTGTTGCCTTCGTTTGAGCTGTTGTCTTAGTTTGATGTGTTGCCTTCCTTTGAGGTGTTGCCTTCGTTTGAGGTGTTGCCTTTGTTGAGGGTTGCCTTAGTTTGAACGTTGCCTTAGTTTGAGCGTTGCCTTAGTTTGAGGGTTGCGTTGGTTTGAGGGTTGCGTTCGTTTGAGGGTTGCCTTAGTTTGAGGGTTGCCTTAGTTTGAGGAATTGCCTTAGTTTGAGGAATTGCCTTCGTTTATGGGTTGCCTTAGTTTCAGATTTTGCATTAGTTTGAGGGTTGTCTTAAATTGAGAGTTGCCTTGTATTGACTGCTGCCTCAGTCTGAGGTTTGCCTTCGAATGAGGATTGCCTTAGTTTGAGATATTGCTTAGTTTGATGTTAGCCTTTGTTTGAGGTGTTGCATTAGTTTTAGGTGTTGCCTTAGTTTGAGATATTGCTTAGTTTGATGGGAACCTTTGTTTGAGGTGTTGGCCTATTTTGAGGTGTTGCCTTTGTTTGCGGTGTTGCCTTAGTTTGAGGTGCTGCATGAGTTTGAGGTGTTGACTTAGTTTGAGGTGTTGCCTTAGTTTGATGTGTTGCCTTAATTTCAGGTGTTGCCTTTATTTGACGGCTGCCTTAGTTTGAGGTGTTGCCTCAGTTTGAGGTGTTGCCTCAGTTTGAGGTGTTGCCTTAGTTTGATGTGTTGCCTTTGTTTTTGGGTTGCCTTTGATTGAGGGCTTCCTTTGACTGAGGGTTTCCTTTGATTGAGGGTTGCCTTAGTTTGAGGGTTGCCTTAGTTTGAGGGTTGCCTTAGTTTAAGGTTTTGCCTTAGTTTGAGGTTTTGCCTTAGTTTGAGGTTTTGCCTTAGTTTGAGGTTTTGCCTTATTTTGAGGTGTTGCATTAGTTTGAGGTGTTGCATTAGTTTGACTGTTCCCTTAGTTTGACTGTTGCCTTAGTTTGAGGTGTTGCATTAGTTTGACTGTTGCCTAAGTTTGAGGTGTTTCCTTAGTTTGAGGTGTTGCCTTAGTTTGAGGAGTTGCCTTAGCTTGAGGTGTTGCCTTCGTTTGAGGTGTTGCCTTCGTTTGAGGTGTTGCATTTGATTGACGGTTGCCTCAGTTTGAGGTGGTGCCTTAGTTTTATGTGTTGCCTTAGTTTGAGGTGTTGCCTTTGTTTGAGGTGTTGCCTGAGTTTGAGGTGTTGCCTTCGTTTGAGGTGTTGCCTTCGTTTGAGGTGTTGCCTTAGTTTGAGGTGTTGCCTTAGTTTGTGGTCTTGCCTTAATTTGACCTTTGCCTCAGTTTGAGGTGTTGCCTAAGTTTGAGGTGTTGCCTAAGTTTGATGTGTTGCCTTAGTTTGATGTGTTGCCTTAATTTCAGGTGTTGCCTTTATTTGACGGCTGCCTTAGTTTGAAGTGTTGCCTTAGTTTGAGGTGTTGCCTTAGTTTGAGGTGTTGCCTTTGTTTGAGGGTTGCCTTTGATTGAGGGTTTCCTTTGATTGAGGGTTTCCTTTGATTGAGGGTTTCATTTGATTGAGGGTTGCCTTAGTTTGAGGGTTGCCTTAGTTTGAGGGTTGCCTTAGTTTGAGGTTTTGCCTTCGTTTGAGGTTTTGCCTTAGTTTGAGGTGTTGCCTTAGTTTGAGGTGTTGCCTTTGTTTGTGGGTTGCCTTTGATTGAGGGCTTCCTTTGATTGAGGGTTTCCTTTGATTGAGGGTTGCCTCAGTTTGAGGGTTGCCTTAGTTTGAGGGTTGCCTTAGTTTGAGGTTTTGCCTTAGTTTGAGGTTTTGCCTTAGTTTGAGGTTTTGCCTTATTTTGAGGTGTTGCATTAGTTTGAGGTGTTGCATTAGTTTGACGGTTCCCTTAGTTTGACTGTTGCCTTAGTTTGAGGTGTTGCCTTAGTTTGACTGTTGCCTAAGTTTGAGGTGTTTCCTTAGTTTGAGGTGTTGCCTTAGTTTGAGGTGTTGCCTTAGTTTGAGGTCTTGCCTTAGTTTGACCTTTGCCTCAGTTTGAGGTGTTGCCTAAGTTTGAGGTGTTGCCTAAGTTTGAGGTGTTGCCTAAGTTTGTGGTGTAGCCTCAGTTTGAGGTGTTGCCTTAGTTTGAGGTGTTGTCTTGGTTTGATGTGTTGCCTTCCTTTGAGGTGTTGCCTTCGTTTGAGGTGTTGCCTTTGTTGAGGGCTGCCTTAGTTTGAACGTTGCCTTAGTTTGAGCGTTGCCTTAGTTTGAGGGTTGCGTTAGTTTGAGGGTTGCGTTCGTTTGAGGGTTGCCTTAGTTTGAGGGTTTCCTTAGTTTGAGGGTTCCCTTAGTTTGAGGGTTGCCTTTGTTTGAGGGGTTGCCTTTGTTTGAGGGGTTGCCTTTGTTGAGGGTTGCCTTAGTTTGAGCGTTGCCTTAGTTTGAGCGTTGCCTTAGTTTGAGGGTTGCCTTAGTTTGAAGGTTGCGTTAGTTTGAGGGTTGCGTTAGTTTGAGGGTTGCCTTAGTTTGTGGGTTGCCTTAGTTTGAGGAATTGCCTTCGTTTATGGGTTGCCTTAGTTTGAGGTGTTGCATTAGTTTGAGGTATTGCATTAGTTTGAGGTATGGCATTAGTTGGAGGGTTGCCTTAGTTTGATGTGTTGCCTTAGTTTGATGTGTTGCCTTAGTTTGATGTGTTGCCTTAATTTGAGGTGTTGCCTTTATTTGACGGCTGCCTTAGTTTGAGGTGTTGCCTCAGTTTGAGGTGTTGCCTCAGTTTGAGGTGTTGCCTTAGTTTGAGGTGTTGCCTTTGTTTGTGGGTTGCCTTTGATTGAGGGCTTCCTTTGATTGAGGGTTTCCTTTGATTGAGGGTTGCCTTAGTTTGAGGGTTGCCTTAGTTTGAGGGTTGCCTTAGTTTAAGGTTTTGCCTTAGTTTGAGGTTTTGCCTTAGTTTGAGGTTTTGCCATAGTTTGAGGTTTTGCCTTATTTTGAGGTGTTCCATTAGTTTGAGGTGTTGCATTAGTTTGACTGTTCCCTTAGTTTGACTGTTGCCTTAGTTTGAGGTGTTGCCTTAGTTTGACTGTTGCCTAAGTTTGAGGTGTTTCCTTAGTTTGAGGTGTTGCCTTAGTTTGAGGAGTTGCCTTAGCTTGAGGTGTTGCCTTCGTTTGAGGTGTTGCCTTCGTTTGAGGTGTTGCATTTGATTGACGGTTGCCTCAGTTTGAGGTGTTGCCTTAGTTTTATGTGTTGCCTTAGTTTGAGGTGTTGCCTTAGTTTGAGGTGTTGCCTGAGTTGAGGGCTGCATTAGTTTGAACGTTGCCTTAGTTTGAGCGTTGCCTTAGTTTGAGGGTTGCGTTAGTTTGAGGGTTGCGTTCGTTTGAGGGTTGCCTTAGTTTGAGGGTTTCCTTAGTTTGAGGGTTCCCTTAGTTTGAGGGTTGCCTTTGTTTGAGGGGTTGCCTTTGTTTGAGGGGTTGCCTTTGTTGAGGGTTGCCTTAGTTTGAGCGTTGCCTTAGTTTGAGCGTTGCCTTAGTTTGAGGGTTGCCTTAGTTTGAAGGTTGCGTTAGTTTGAGGGTTGCGTTAGTTTGAGGGTTGCCTTAGTTTGTGGGTTGCCTTAGTTTGAGGAATTGCCTTCGTTTATGGGTTGCCTTAGTTTGAGGTGTTGCATTAGTTTGAGGTATTGCATTAGTTTGAGGTATGGCATTAGTTGGAGGGTTGCCTTAGTTTGATGTGTTGCCTTAGTTTGATGTGTTGCCTTAGTTTGATGTGTTGCCTTAATTTGAGGTGTTGCCTTTATTTGACGGCTGCCTTAGTTTGAGGTGTTGCCTCAGTTTGAGGTGTTGCCTCAGTTTGAGGTGTTGCCTTAGTTTGAGGTGTTGCCTTTGTTTGTGGGTTGCCTTTGATTGAGGGCTTCCTTTGATTGAGGGTTTCCTTTGATTGAGGGTTGCCTTAGTTTGAGGGTTGCCTTAGTTTGAGGGTTGCCTTAGTTTAAGGTTTTGCCTTAGTTTGAGGTTTTGCCTTAGTTTGAGGTTTTGCCATAGTTTGAGGTTTTGCCTTATTTTGAGGTGTTCCATTAGTTTGAGGTGTTGCATTAGTTTGACTGTTCCCTTAGTTTGACTGTTGCCTTAGTTTGAGGTGTTGCCTTAGTTTGACTGTTGCCTAAGTTTGAGGTGTTTCCTTAGTTTGAGGTGTTGCCTTAGTTTGAGGAGTTGCCTTAGCTTGAGGTGTTGCCTTCGTTTGAGGTGTTGCCTTCGTTTGAGGTGTTGCATTTGATTGACGGTTGCCTCAGTTTGAGGTGTTGCCTTAGTTTTATGTGTTGCCTTAGTTTGAGGTGTTGCCTTAGTTTGAGGTGTTGCCTGAGTTTGAGGTGTTGCCTTCGTTTGAGGTGTTGCCTTAGTTTGAGGTGTTGCCTTAGTTTGAGGTCTTGCCTTAATTTGACCTTTGCCTCAGTTTGAGGTGTTGCCTAAGTTTGAGGTGTTGCCTAAGTTTGAGGTGTTGCCTAAGTTTGATGTGTTGCCTTAGTTTGAGCTGTTGTCTTAGTTTGATGTGTTGCCTTCCTTTGAGGTGTTGCCTTCGTTTGAGGTGTTGCCTTTGTTGAGGGTTGCCTTAGTTTGAACGTTGCCTTAGTTTGAGCGTTGCCTTAGTTTGAGGGTTGCGTTGGTTTGAGGGTTGCGTTCGTTTGAGGGTTGCCTTAGTTTGAGGGTTGCCTTAGTTTGAGGAATTGCCTTAGTTTGAGGGTTGCCTTAGTTTCAGATTTTGCATTAGTTTGAGGGTTGTCTTAAATTGAGAGTTGCCTTGTATTGACTGCTGCCTCAGTCTGAGGTTTGCCTTCGAATGAGGATTGCCTTAGTTTGAGATATTGCTTAGTTTGATGTTAGCCTTTGTTTGAGGTGTTGCATTAGTTTTAGGTGTTGCCTTAGTTTGAGATATTGCTTAGTTTGATGGGAACCTTTGTTTGAGGTGTTGGCCTATTTTGAGGTGTTGCCTTTGTTTGCGGTGTTGCCTTAGTTTGAGGTGCTGCCTTAGTTTGAGGTGTTGACTTAGTTTGAGGTGTTGCATTAGTTTGAGGTATTGCATTAGTTTGAGGTATGGCATTAGCTGGAGGGTTGCCTTAGTTTGATGTGTTACCTTAGTTTGATGTGTTGCCTTAGTTTGATGTGTTGCCTTAATTTCAGGTGTTGCCTTTATTTGACGGCTGCCTTAGTTTGAAGTGTTGCCTTAGTTTGAGGTGTTGCCTTAGTTTGAGGTGTTGCCTTTGTTTGAGGGTTGCCTTTGATTGAGGGTTTCCTTTGATTGAGGGTTTCCTTTGATTGAGGGTTTCATTTGATTGAGGGTTGCCTTAGTTTGAGGGTTGCCTTAGTTTGAGGGTTGCCTTAGTTTGAGGTTTTGCCTTCGTTTGAGGTTTTGCCTTAGTTTGAGGTGTTGCCTTAGTTTGAGGTGTTGCCTTTGTTTGTGGGTTGCCTTTGATTGAGGGCTTCCTTTGATTGAGGGTTTCCTTTGATTGAGGGTTGCCTCAGTTTGAGGGTTGCCTTAGTTTGAGGGTTGCCTTAGTTTGAGGTTTTGCCTTAGTTTGAGGTTTTGCCTTAGTTTGAGGTTTTGCCTTATTTTGAGGTGTTGCATTAGTTTGAGGTGTTGCATTAGTTTGACGGTTCCCTTAGTTTGACTGTTGCCTTAGTTTGAGGTGTTGCCTTAGTTTGACTGTTGCCTAAGTTTGAGGTGTTTCCTTAGTTTGAGGTGTTGCCTTAGTTTGAGGTGTTGCCTTAGCTTGAGGTGTTGCCTTCGTTTGAGGTGTTGCCTTCGTTTGAGGTGTTGCATTTGATTGACGGTTGCCTTAGTTTGAGGTGTTGCCTTAGTTTTATGTGTTGCCTTAGTTTGAGGTGTTGCCATAGTTTGAGGTGTTGCCTGAGTTTGAGGTGTTGCCTTCGTTTGAGGTGTTGCCTTAGTTTGAGGTGTTGCCTTAGTTTGAGGTCTTGCCTTAGTTTGACCTTTGCCTCAATTTGAGGTGTTGCCTAAGTTTGAGGTGTTGCCTAAGTTTGAGGTGTTGCCTAAGTTTGTGGTGTAGCCTCAGTTTGAGGTGTTGCCTTAGTTTGAGGTGTTGTCTTAGTTTGATGTGTTGCCTTCCTTTGAGGTGTTGCCTTCGTTTGATGTGTTGCCTTTGTTGAGGGTTGCCTTAGTTTGAACGTTGCCTTAGTTTGAGCGTTGCCTTAGTTTGAGGGTTGCCTTAGTTTGAGGGTTGCGTTCGTTTGAGGGTTGCCTTAGTTTGAGGGTTTCTTTAGTTTGAGGGTTCCCTTAGTTTGAGGGTTGCCTTTGTTTGAGGGGTTGCCTTTGTTTGAGGGGTTGCCTTTGTTTGAGGGGTTGCCTTTGTTGAGGGTTGCCTTAGTTTGAGCGTTGCATTAGTTTGAGCGTTGCCTTAGTTTGAGGGTTGCCTTAGTTTGAGGGTTGCGTTAGTTTGAGGGTTGCGTTAGTTTGAGGGTTGCCTTAGTTTGAGGGTTGCCTTAGTTTGAGGAATTGCCTTCGTTTATGGGTTGCCTTAGTTTCTGGTGTTGCATTAGTTTGAGGGTTGTCTTAAATTGAGATTTGCCTTGTATTGACTGCTGCCTCAGTCTGAGGTTTGCCTCAGATTGAGGATTGCCTTAGTTTGAGATATTGCTTAGTTTGATTGGAGCCTTTGTTTGAGGTGTTGGCCTATTTTGAGGTGTTGCCTTAGTTTGAGGTGTTGCCTCAGTTTGAGGTGTTGCCTTAGTTTGAGGTGTTGCATTAGTTTGAGGTATTGCATTAGTTTGAGGTATGGCATTAGTTGGAGGGTTGCCTTAGTTTGATGTGTTGCCTTAGTTTGATGTGTTGCCTTAGTTTAATGTGTTGCCTTAATTTGAGGTGTTGCCTTTATTTGACGGCTGCCTTAGTTTGAGGTGTTGCCTCAGTTTGAGGTGTTGCCTCAGTTTGAGGTGTTGCCTTAGTTTGATGTGTTGCCTTTGTTTTTGGGTTGCCTTTGATTGAGGGCTTCCTTTGACTGAGGGTTTCCTTTGATTGAGGGTTGCCTTAGTTTGAGGGTTGCCTTAGTTTGAGGGTTGCCTTAGTTTAAGGTTTTGCCTTAGTTTGAGGTTTTGCCTTAGTTTGAGGTTTTGCCTTAGTTTGAGGTTTTGCCTTATTTTGAGGTGTTGCATTAGTTTGAGGTGTTGCATTAGTTTGACTGTTCCCTTAGTTTGACTGTTGCCTTAGTTTGAGGTGTTGCATTAGTTTGACTGTTGCCTAAGTTTGAGGTGTTTCCTTAGTTTGAGGTGTTGCCTTAGTTTGAGGAGTTGCCTTAGCTTGAGGTGTTGCCTTCGTTTGAGGTGTTGCCTTCGTTTGAGGTGTTGCATTTGATTGACGGTTGCCTCAGTTTGAGGTGGTGCCTTAGTTTTATGTGTTGCCTTAGTTTGAGGTGTTGCCTTAGTTTGAGGTGTTGCCTGAGTTTGAGGTGTTGCCTTCGTTTGAGGTGTTGCCTTCGTTTGAGGTGTTGCCTTAGTTTGAGGTGTTGCCTTAGTTTGTGGTCTTGCCTTAATTTGACCTTTGCCTCAGTTTGAGGTGTTGCCTAAGTTTGAGGTGTTGCCTAAGTTTGAGGTGTTGCCTAAGTTTGAGGTGTAGCCTCAGTTTGAGGTGTTGCCTTAGTTTGAGCTGTTGTCTTAGTTTGATGTGTTGCCTTCCTTTGAGGTGTTGCCTTCGTTTGAGGTGTTGCCTTTGTTGAGGGTTGCCTTAGTTTGAACGTTGCCTTAGTTTGAGCGTTGCCTTAGTTTGAGGGTTGCGTTGGTTTCAGGGTTGCGTTCGTTTGAGGGTTGCCTTAGTTTGAGGGTTGCCTTAGTTTGAGGAATTGCCTTAGTTTGAGGAATTGCCTTCGTTTATGGGTTGCCTTAGTTTCAGATTTTGCATTAGTTTGAGGGTTGTCTTAAATTGAGAGTTGCCTTGTATTGACTGCTGCCTCAGTCTGAGGTTTGCCTTCGAATGAGGATTGCCTTAGTTTGAGATATTGCTTAGTTTGATGTTAGCCTTTGTTTGAGGTGTTGCATTAGTTTTAGGTGTTGCCTTAGTTTGAGATATTGCTTAGTTTGATGGGAACCTTTGTTTGAGGTGTTGGCCTATTTTGAGGTGTTGCCTTTGTTTGCGGTGTTGCCTTAGTTTGAGGTGCTGCCTTAGTTTGAGGTGTTGACTTAGTTTGAGGTGTTGCCTTAGTTTGAGGTGTTGCCTTAGTTTGAGGTGTTGCCTTTGTTTGAGGGTTGCCTTTGATTGAGGGTTTCCTTTGATTGAGGGTTTCCTTTGATTGAGGGTTTCATTTGATTGAGGGTTGCCTTAGTTTGAGGGTTGCCTTAGTTTAAGGGTTGCCTTAGTTTGAGGTTTTGCCTTCGTTTGAGGTTTTGCCTTAGTTTGAGGTGTTGCCTTAGTTTGATGTGTTGCCTTTGTTTGTGGGTTGCCTTTGATTGAGGGCTTCCTTTGATTGAGGGTTTCCTTTGATTGAGGGTTGCCTCAGTTTGAGGGTTGCCTTAGTTTGAGGGTTGCCTTAGTTTGAGGTTTTGCCTTAGTTTGAGGTTTTGCCTTAGTTTGAGGTTTTGCCTTAGTTTGAGGTTTTGCCTTATTTTGAGGTGTTGCATTAGTTTGAGGTGTTGCATTAGTTTGACGGTTCCTTTAGTTTGACTGTTGCCTTAGTTTGAGGTGTTGCCTTAGTTTGACTGTTGCCTAAGTTTGAGGTGTTTCCTTAGTTTGAGGTGTTGCCTTAGTTTGAGGTGTTGCCTTAGCTTGAGGTGTTGCCTTCGTTTGAGGTGTTGCCTTCGTTTGAGGTGTTGCATTTGATTGACGGTTGCCTTAGTTTGAGGTGTTGCCTTAGTTTTATGTGTTGCCTTAGTTTGAGGTGTTGCCTTAGTTTGAGGTGTTGCCTGAGTTTGAGGTGTTGCCTTCGTTTGAGGTGTTGCCTTAGTTTGAGTTGTTGCCTTAGTTTGAGGTCTTGCCTTAGTTTGACCTTTGCCTCAGTTTGAGGTGTTGCCTAAGTTTGAGGTGTTGCCGAAGTTTGAGGTGTTGCCTAAGTTTGTGGTGTCGCCTCAGTTTGAGGTGTTGCCTTAGTTTGAGGTGTTGTCTTAGTTTGATGTGTTGCCTTCGTTTGAGGTGTTGCCTTCGTTTGAGGTGTTGCCTTTGTTGAGGGTTGCCTTAGTTTGAACGTTGCCTTAGTTTGAGCGTTGCCTTAGTTTGAGGGTTGCGTTAGTTTGAGGTTTGCGTTCGTTTGAGGGTTGCCTTAGTTTGAGGGTTGCCTTAGTTTGAGGAATTGCCTTAGTTTGAGGAATTGCCTTCGTTTATGGGTTGCCTTAGTTTCAGATTTTGCATTAGTTTGAGGGTTGTCTTAAATTGAGAGTTGCCTTGTATTGACTGCTGCCTCAGTCTGACGTTTGCCTCAGAATGAGGATTGCCTTAGTTTGAGATATTGCTTAGTTTGATGTTAGCCTTTGTTTGAGGTGTTGCATTAGTTTTAGGTGTTGCCTTCGTTTGAAATATTGCTTAGTTTGATGGGAACCTTTGTTTGAGGTGTTGGCCTATTTTGAGGTGTTGCCTTTGTTTGCGGTGTTTCCTTAGTTTGAGGTGCTGCCTTAGTTTGAGGTGTTGACTTAGTTTGAGGTGTTGCATTAGTTTGAGGTATTGAATTAGTTTGAGGTATGGCATTAGCTGGAGGGTTGCCTTAGTTTGATGTGTTGCCTTAGTTTGATGTGTTGCCTTAGTTTGATGTGTTGCCTTAATTTGAGGTGTTGCCTTTATTTGACGGCTGCCTTAGTTTGAGGTGTTGCCTTAGTTTGAGGTGTTGCCTTAGTTTGAGGTGTTGCCTTTGTTTGAGGGTTGCCTTTGATTGAGGGTTTCCTTTGATTGAGGGTTTCCTTTGATTGAGGGTTTCCTTTGATTGAGGTTTTGCCTTAGTTTGAGGGTTGCCTTAGTTTGAGGGTTGCCTTAGTTTGAGGTTTTGCCTTCGTTTGAGGTTTTGCCTTAGTTTGAGGTGTTGCCTTAGTTTGAGGTTTTGCCTTAGTTTGAGGTTTTGCCTTAGTTTGAGGTGTTGCATTAGTTTGCGGTGTTGCCTTAGTTCGAGGTGTTGCCTTCGTTTGAGGTGTTGCCTTCGTTTGAGGTGTTGCATTTGTTTGACGGTTGCCTTAGTTTCAGGTGTTGCCTTAGTTTGACTGTTGCCTAAGTTTGAGGTGTTGCATTAGTTTGAGGTATTGCATTAGTTTGAGGTGTTGCATTAGTTGGAGGGTTGCCTTCGTTTGATGTGTTGCCTTAGTTTGATGTGTTGCCTTAGTTTGATTTGTTGCCTTAGTTTGAGGTGTTGCCTTAATTTGAGGTGCAGCCTTAGTTTGAGTTTTTGCCTCAGTTTGAGGTGTTGCCTCAGATTGAGGGTTCCCTTCGTTTGTGGTGCTGCCTTAGTTTTAGGTGTTGCCTTCGTTTGAGGTGCTGCCTTAGTTTGAGGTGCTGCCTTCGTTTGAGGTGCTGACTTAGTTTGAGGTGCTGCCTCAGTATGAGGTGCTGCCTCAGTTTGAAGTGCTGCCTTACTTTGAGGTGCTGCCTTAGTTTGAGGGTCTGCCTTAGTTTGAGGGGCTGCCTGAGTTTGAGGGGCTGCCTTAGTTTGAGGGGCTGCCTTAGTTTGAGGGATGCCTTAGTTTGAGGCGTTGCCTTAGATTGAGGGCTCCCTTAGTTTGTGGTTTTGCCTCAGTTTGAGGTGTTGCATTTGTTTGACGGTTGCCTTAGTTTGAGGTGTTGCCTTAGTTTGAGGTGTTGCCTCAGTTTGAGTTGTTGCCTTAGTTTGATTTGTTGCCTTAGTTTGAGTTGTTGCCTTAGTTTGAGGTGCTGCCTTAGTTTGAGGGGCTGGCTTAGTTTGAGGGGCTGCCTTAGTTTGAGGGTTGCCTTAGTTTGAGGGTTGCCTTAGTTTGAGGGTTGTCTTAGTTTGAGGTGTTGCCTTCGTTTGACGACCTGCCTTCGTTTGAAGGTTGACTTAGTTTGAGGTGTTGCTTTAGTTTGAGTTGCAGCCTTCGTTAGTGGGTTCCCTTAGTTTGAGGGTTCACTTAGTTTGAGGGTTCCTTATTTTGAGAAGTTGCCTTAGTTTGACGTGTTGCGTTAGTTTAAGGGGTTGCATCTGTTTGAGGGGTTGCCTTAGTTTCAGGTGTTGCATTAGCTTGAGTGTTGCCTTAGATTGAGGAATGCCTTCGTTTGAGGTGTTGCGTTGGTTTAAGGGGCTGCATATGTTTGAGGGGCTGCATATGTTTGAGGGGTTGCCTCAGTTTGAAGGGTTGCCTTAGTTTGAGGTGTTGCATTAGTTTGAGGGTTCCCTTAGTTTGAGGCGTTGCCTTAGTTTGAAGTGTTGCCTTAGTTTGAGGTGTTGCCTGAGTTTGACGTGATGCCTTAGTTTGAGGTTTTGCCTTAGTTTGAGTTTTTTGCTCAGTTTGAGGTGTTGCCTCAGATTGAGGGTTCCCTTCGTTTGTGGTGCTGCCTTAGTTTTAGGTGTTGCCTTCGTTTGAGGTGCTGACTTAGTTTGAGGTGCTGCCTTAGTATGAGGTGCTGCCTTAGTTTGAAGTGCTGCCTTACTTTGAGGTGCTGCCTTAGTTTGAGGGTCTGCCTTAGTTTGAGGGGCTGCCTTAGTTTGAGGGGTAGCCTTAGTTTGAGGGGCTGCTTTAGTTTGAGGGGCTGCCTTAGTTTGAGGGATGCCTTAGTTTGAGGGATGCCTTAGTTTGAGGCGTTGCCTTAGATTGAGGGCTCCCTTAGTTTGTGGTTTTGCCTCAGTTTGAGGTGTTGCATTTGTTTGACGGTTGCCTTAGTTTGAGGTGTTGCCTTAGTTTGAGGTGTTGCCTTAGTTTGAGGTGTTGCCTCAGTTAGAGTTGTTGCCTTCGTTTGAGTTGTTGCCTTAGTTTGTGTAGTTGCCTTCGTTTGAGTTGTTGCCTTAGTTTGAGTTGTTGCCTTAGTTTGAGGTGCTGCCTTAGTTTGAGTTGTTGCCTTAGTTTGAGGTGATGCCTTAGTTTGAGGTGTCGCCTTAGTTTGAGGTGTTGCCTTAGTTTGAGTTGTTGCATTAGTTTGAGGTGTTGCATTAGTTTGAGGTGTTGCATTAGTTTGAGGTGTTGCCTTAGTGTGGGAGTTGCCTTAGTTTGAGAGATGCCTTTGTTTGAGGTGTTGCCTTAGTTTGAGGTGTTGCCTTAGTTTGAGGGGTTGCGTTATTTTGAGGTGTTGCCTTAGTTTGAGGTGTTGCCTTAGTTTAAGGTGTTGCCTTAGTTTGAGGTGTTGCATTATTTTGATGTGTTGCATTATTTTGATGTGTTGCCTTAGTTTGAGGGGCTGCCTTAGTTTGAGGGGCTGCCTTAGTTTGAGGGGCCGCCTTAGTTTGAGGGGCCGCCTTAGTTTGAGGGGCCGCCTTAGTTTGAGGTGTTGCCTGAATATGAGGTGCTGCCTTTGATTGACGATTTCCTTAGTTTGAGGTGTTTCATTAGTTTGAGGTGTTGCAATCGTTTGAGGTGTTGCATTAGTTTGAGGTGTTGCATTAGTTTGAGGTGTTGCCTTTGATTGACGGTTTCCTTAGTTTGAGGTGTTTCATTACTTTGAGGTGTTGCATTAGTTTGAGGTGTTGCATTTGTTTGAGGTGTTGCATTAGTTTGAGGTGTTGCATTGGTTTGATGGGTTGCATTAGTTTGAGGTGTTGCATGAGTTTGAGATGTTGCATTAGTTTGAGGTGTTGCATAAGTTTGAGGTGTTGCATTAGTTTGAGGTGTTGCAGTAGTTTGAGGTGTTGCCTTAGTTTGAGGTGTTGCATTAGTTTGAGGTGTTGCATTAGTTTGAGGTGTTGCATTAGTTTGAGTTGCAGCCTTCGTTAGTGGGTTGCCTTTGTTTGAGGTTTCCCTCAGTTTGACGGTTCCCTTAGTTTGAGGTGTTGCCTTAGTTTGAGGTGTTGCCTTAGTTTAAGGGGCTGCATCTGTTTGAGGGGTTGCCTTAGTTTCAGGTGTTGCATTAGTGTGAGGTGTTGCCTTAGTTTGAGCTGTCGCCTTAGTTTGAGGTGTTGCCTTAGTTTGAGGGGCCGCCTTAGTTTGAGGGGCCGCCTTAGTTTGAGGTGTTGTCTGAGTATGAGGTGTTGCCTTAGTTTGAGGGGTTGCGTTATTTTGAGGTGTTGCCTTAGTTTGAGGTGTTGCCTTAGTTTAAGGTGTTGCCTTAGTTTGAGGTGTTGCATTATTTTGATGTGTTGCATTATTTTGATGTGTTGCCTTAGTTTGAGGGGCTGCCTTAGTTTGAGGGGCTGCCTTAGTTTGAGGGGCCACCTTAGTTTGAGGGGCCGCCTTAGTTTGAGGGGCCGCCTTAGTTTGAGGTGTTGCCTGAATATGAGGTGCTGCCTTTGATTGACGATTTCCTTAGTTTGAGGTGTTTCATTAGTTTGAGGTGTTGCAATCGTTTGAGGTGTTGCATTAGTTTGAGGTGTTGCATTAGTTTGAGGTGTTGCCTTTGATTGACGGTTTCCTTAGTTTGAGGTGTTTCATTACTTTGAGGTGTTGCATTAGTTTGAGGTGTTGCATTTGTTTGAGGTGTTGCATTAGTTTGAGGTGTTGCATTGGTTTGATGGGTTGCATTAGTTTGAGGTGTTGCATGAGTTTGAGATGTTGCATTAGTTTGAGGTGTTGCATAAGTTTGAGGTGTTGCATTAGTTTGAGGTGTTGCAGTAGTTTGAGGTGTTGCCTTAGTTTGAGGTGTTGCATTAGTTTGAGGTGTTGCATTAGTTTGAGGTGTTGCATTAGTTTGAGTTGCAGCCTTCGTTAGTGGGTTGCCTTTGTTTGAGGTTTCCCTCAGTTTGACGGTTCCCTTAGTTTGAGGTGTTGCCTTAGTTTGAGGTGTTGCCTTAGTTTAAGGGGCTGCATCTGTTTGAGGGGTTGCCTTAGTTTCAGGTGTTGCATTAGTGTGAGGTGTTGCCTTAGTTTGAGCTGTCGCCTTAGTTTGAGGTGTTGCCTTAGTTTGAGGGGCCGCCTTAGTTTGAGGGGCCGCCTTAGTTTGAGGTGTTGTCTGAGTATGAGGTGTTGCCTTTGATTGACAGTTTCCTTAGTTTCAGGTGTTGCATTAGTTTGAGGTGTTGCATTAGTTTGAGTTGCAGCCTTCGTTAGTGGGTTGCCTTTGTTTGAGGGTTCCCTTAGTTTGACGGTTCCCTTAGTTTGAGGTGTTGCCTTAGTTTGAGGTGTTGCCTGAGTTTAAGAGGCTGCATCTGTTTGAGGGGTTGCCTTAGTTTCAGGTGTTGCATTAGTTTGAGGTGTTGCCTTAGTTTGAGGTGTTGCCTGAGTTTGAGGTGTTGCATTAGTTTGAGGTGTTGCCTTAGTTTGAGGTGTTGCATTATTTTGATGTGTTGCATTATTTTGATGTGTAGCCTTAGTTTGAGGGGCTGCCTTAGTTTGAGGGGCCGCCTTAGTTTGAGGGGCCGCCTTAGTTTGGGGGGCCGCCTTAGTTTGAGGTGTTGCCTGAGTCTGAGGTGTAGCCTTTGATTTGACGGTTTCCTTAGTTTGAGGTGTTTCATTAGTTTGAGGTGTTGCATTAGTTTGAGGTGTTGCATTAGTTTGAGGTGTTGCATGAGTTTGAGGTGTTGCATTGGTTTGAGGTGTTACATTAGTTTGAGGTGTTGCATTAGTTTGAGGTGTTGCATTAGTTTGAGGTGTTGCATGTGTTTGAGGTGTTGCATTAGTTTGAGGTGTTGCATTAGTTTGAGGGGTTGTTTAGTTTGAGTTGCAGCCTTCGTTCGTGGGTTGCCTTTGTTTGAGGGTTCCCTTAGTTTGAGGGTTCCCTTAGTGAGAGGGGTTGCCTGAGTTTGAGGTGTTGCCTTAGTTTAAGGGGCTGCATCTGTTTGAGGGTTTGCCTTAGTTTCAGGTGTTGCCTTAGTTTGAGGTGTTGCCTTAGTTTGAGGTGTTGCATTGGTTTGAGGTGTTGCCTTAGTTTGAGTGTTGCCTTAGTTTGAGGAGCCGCCTTAGTTTGAGGGGCCGCCTTAGTTTGAGGTGTTGCCTGAGTATGAGGTGTTGCCTTTGATTGACGGTTTCCTGAGTTTGAGGTGTTGCATTAGTTTGAGGTTTTGCATTAGTTTGAGGAGTTGCATTAGTTTGAAGTGTTGCATTAGTTTGAGGTGTTGCTTTAGTTTGAGTTGCAGCCTTCGTTAGTGGGTTGCCTTTGTTTGAGGGTTCCCTTAGTTTGAGGGTTCCCTTAGTTTGAGGGTTCCCTTAGTTTGAGGTGTTGCATTCGTTTGAGGTGTTGCCTTAGTTTAAGGGGCTGCATCTGTTTGAGGGGTTGCCTTTGTTTCAGGTGTTGCCTTATTTTGAGGTGTTGCCATAGTTTGAGGTGTTGCCTTAGTTTGAGGTGTTGCCTTAGTTTGAGGGGCCGCCTTAGTTTGAGGGGCCGCCTTAGTTTGAGGTGTTGCCTGAGTTTGAGGTGCTGCCTTTGATTGACGGTTTCCTTAGTTTGAGGTGTTTCATTAGTTTGAGGTGTTGCCAGAGTATGAGGTGCTGCCTTTGATTGACGGTTTCCTTAGTTTGAGGTGTTTCATTAGTTTGAGGTGTTGCATTAGTTTGAGGTGTTGCATTAGTTTGAGGTGTTGCATTGGTTTGATGGTTTGCATTAGTTTGAGGTGTTGCATGAGTTTGAGATGTTGCATTAGTTTGAGGTGTAGCATTAGATTGAGGTTTTGCATTAGTTTGAGGTGTTGCAGTAGTTTGAGGTGTTGCATTAGTTTGAGGTGTTGCATTAGTTTGAGGTGTTGCATTAGTTTGAGGTGTTGCATTAGTTTGAGGTGATGCATTAGTTTGAGTTGCAGCATTCGTTAGTGGGTTGCCTTTGTTTGAGGTTTCCCTCAGTTTGAGGGTTCACTTAGTTTCAGGTGTTACATTAGTTTGAGGTGTTGCTTTAGTTTGAGGTGTTGCATTGGTTTGAGGTGTTGCCTTAGTTTGACGTGTTGCCTTAGTTTGAGGGGCCGCCTTAGTTTGAGGGGCCGCCTTCGTTTGAGGTTTTGCCTGAGTATGAGGTGCTGCCTTTGAATGACGGTTTCCTTAGTTTGAGGTGTTGCATTAGTTTGAGGTGTTGCATTAGTTTGAGGTGTTGCATTAGTTTGAGGTGTTTCATTAGTTTGAGGTGTTGCTTTAGTTTGAGTTGCAGCCTTCGTTAGTGGGTTGCCTTTGTTTGAGGGTTCCCTTAGTTTGAGGGTTCCCTTCGTTTGAGGTGTTGCATTAGTTTGAGGTGTTGCCTTCGTTTAAGGGGCTGCATCTGTTTGAGGGGTTGCCGTAGTTTCAGGTGTTGCCTTAGTTTGAGGTGTTGCCTTAGTTTGAGGTGTTGCCTTAGTTTGAGTGTTCCATTAGTTTGACGGTTGCCTCAGTTTGAGGTGTTGCCTTACTTTGAGGTGTTGCCTTAGTTTGAGGTGTTGCCTCAGTTTAAGTTGTTGCCTTAGTTTGAGGTGTTGCATTATTTTGATGTGTTGCATTATTTTGATGTGTTGGCTTAGTTTGAGGGGCTGCCTTAGTTTGAGGAGCTGCCTTAGTTTGAGGGACCGCCTTCGTTTGAGGGGCCGCCTTAGTTTGAGGGGCCGCCTTAGTCTGAGGTGTTGCCTGAGTATGAGGTGTTGCCTTTGATTGACGGTTTCCTTAGTTTGAGGTGTTTCATTAGTTTGAGGTGTTGCATTAGTTTGAGGTGTTGCCTTTGTTTGAGGTGTTGCATTAGTTTGAGGTGTTGCATTAGTTTGAGGTGTTGCATGAGTTTGAGGTGTTGCATTAGTTTGAGGTGTTGCATGTGTTTGAGGTGTTGCATTAGTTTGAGGTGTTGCATTAGTTTGTGGGGTTGTTTAATTTGAGTTGCAGCCTTCGTTCGTGGGTTGCCTTTGTTTGAGGGTTCCCTTAGTTTGAGGGTTCCCTTAGTTAGAGGTGTTGCCTGAGTTTGAGGTGTTGCCTTAGTTTCAGGGGCTGCATCTCTTTGAGGGGTTGCCTTAGATTCAGGTGTTGCCTTAGTTTGAGGTGTTGCCTTAGTTTGAGGCGTTGCCTTAGTTTGAGGGGCCGCCTTAGTTTGAGGGGCCGCCTTAGTTTGAGGTGTTGCCTGAGTATGAGGTGTTGCATTAGTTTGAGGTGTTGCATTAGTTTGAGGTGTTGCATTAGTTTGAGGTGTTGATTTAGTTTGAGTTGCAGTCTTCGTTAGTGGGTTGCCTTTGTTTGAAAGTTCCCTTAGTTTGAGGGTTCCCTTAGTTTGAGGGTTCCCTTGGTCTGAAGTGTTGCATTAGCTTGAGGTGTTGCCTTATTTTAAGGGGCTGCATCTGTTTGAGGGGTTGCCTTAGTTTCAGGTGTTGCCTCATTTTGAGGTGTTGCCACAGTTTGAGGTGTTGCCTTAGTTTGAGGTGTTGCCTTAGTTTGAGGGGCCGCCTTAGTTTGAGGGGCCGCCTTAGTTTGAGGTGTTGCCTGAGTATGAGGTGCTGCCTTTGATTGACGGTTTCCTTAGTTTGAGGAGTTGCATTAGTTTGAGGTGTTGCATTAGTTTGTGGTATTGCATTAGTTTGAGGTGTTGCATTAGTTTGAGGTGTTGCTTTAGATGGAGTTGCAGCCTTCGTTAGTGGGTTGCCTTTGTTTGAGGATTCCCTTAGTTTGATGGTTCCTTTAGTTTGAGGTGCTGCCTTAGTTTGAGGCGTTGCCTTAGTTTAAGGGCCTGAATCTGTTTGAGGGGTTGCCTTAGTTTCAGGTGTTGCATTTGTGTGAGGTGTTGCCTTAATTTGAGGTGTTGCCTTAGTTTGAGGTGTTGCCTTAGTTTGAGGGGCCGCATTAGTTTGAGGGGCCGCCTTAGTTTGAGGGGCCGCCTTAGTTTGAGGTGTTGCCTGAGTATGAGGTGTTGCCTTTGATTGACGGTTTCCTTAGTTTCAGATGTTGCATTAGTTTGAGGTGTTGCATTAGTTTGAGTTGCAGCCTTCGTTAGTGGGTTGCCTTTGTTTGAGGGTTCCCTTAGTTTGAGGGTTCCCTTAGTTTGAGGGTTCCCTTAGTTTGAGGTGTTGCCTGAGTTTAAGAGGCTGCATCCGTTTGAGGGGTTGCCTTAGTTTCAGGTGTTGCATTAGTTTGAGGTGTTGCCTTAGTTTGAGGTGTTGCCTTAGTTTGAGGTGTTACATTAGTTTGAGGTGTTGCCTTAGTTTGAGGTGTTGCCTTAGTTTGAGGTGTTTCCTTCGTTTCATGTGTTGCCTTAGTTTGACGTGTTGCCTTAGTTTGAGGTGTTGCCTTAGTTTGAGGTGTTGCATTAGTTTGAGGTGTTGCATTAGTTTGAGTTGTTGAATCAGTTTGAGGTGTTGCACAAGTTTGAGGTGTTGCCTTAGTTTGAGGTGTTGCCTCAGTTTGAGGTGTTGCCTTAGTTTGATGGTTGCCTTAGTTTGAGGTGTTGCCTTAGTTTGAGGTGTTGCCTTAGTTTGAGGTGTTGCTTTGGTTTGAGGTGTTGCATTAGTTTGAGGGTTCCATTAGATTGAGTGTTCCATTAGTTTGACGGCAGCCTTAGTTTGAAATGTTGCCTTAGTTTGAGGTGTTGCATTAGTTTGAGGTGTTGCATTGGTCTGAGGTGTTGCCTGAGTTTGAGGTGTTGCCTTAGTTTGAGGTTTTGCCTTAGTTTGAGAATTTGCCTTCGTTTGAGATTTTGCATTAGTTCTAGGGTTGCCTTTGTTTGAGGTTCTGCCTTTGTTTGAGATGCTGCCTTTGTTTGACGTGCTGCTTTTGTTTGAGGTGTTGCCTGAGTATGAGGCGTTGCCTTTGATTGACGGTTTCCTTAGTTTAAGGTGTTGCATTAGTCTGAGGTGTTGCATTAGTTTGAGGTGTTGCATTAGTTTGAGGTGTTGCATGAGTTTGATGTGTTGCATTAGTTTGAGGTGTTGCATTAGTTTGAAGTGTTGCATTAGTTTGAGGTTTTGCATTAGTTTGAGGTGTTGCATTAGTTTGAGGTGTTGCATTAGTTTGATGTGTTGCCTTAGTTTGAGGTGTTGCCTTAGTTTGAGCTGTTGCATTAGTTTGAGGTGTTGCATTAGTTTGAGTTGTTGAATCAGTTTGAGGTGTAGCATAAGTTTGAGGTGTTGCCTTAGTTTGAGGTGTTGCCTCAGTTTGAGGTGTTGCCTTAGTTTGAGGGGCCGCCTTAGTTTGAGGGGCCGCCTTAGTTTGAGGGGCCGCCTTAGTTTGAGGTGTTGCCTGAGTATGAGGTGTTGCCTTTGATTGACGGTTTCCTTAGTTTGAGGTGTTGCATTAGTTTGAGGGGTTGCATTAGTTTGAGTTGCAGCCTTCGTTAGTGGGTTGCCTTTGTTTGAGGGTTCCCTTAGTTTGAGGGTTCCCTTAGTTTGAGGTGTTGCCTTAGTTTGAGGTGTTGCCTGAGTTTAAGAGGCTGCGTCTTTTTGAGGGGTTGCCTTAGTTTGAGGTGTTGCCTTAGTTTGAGGTGTTGTATTAGTTTGAGGTGCTGCCTTAGTTTGAGGTGCTGCCTTCGTTTCATGTGTTGCCTTAGTTTGACGTGTTGCCTTAGTTTGACGTGTTGCCTTAGTTTGAGGTGTTGCATTAGTTTGAGGTGTTGCATGAGTTTGAGTTGTTGCATTAGTTTGAGGTGTTGCCTTAGTTTGAGCTGTTGCATTAGTTTGAGGTGTTGCATCAGTTTGAGTTGTTGAATCAGTTTGAGGTGTAGCATAAGATTGAGGTGTTGCCTTAGTTTGAGGTGTTCCCTTAGTTTGAGGTGTTGCCTTAGTTTGAGGGGCCGCCTTAGTTTGAGGGGCCGCCTTAGTTTGAGGGGCCGCCTTAGTTTGAGGTGTTGCCTGAGTATGAGGTGTTGCCTTTGATTGACGGTTTCCTTAGTTTCAGGTGTTGCATTAGTTTGAGGTGTTGCATTAGTTTGAGTTGCAGCCTTCGTTAGTGGGTTGCCTTTGTTTGAGGGTTCCCTTAGTTTGAGGGTTCCCTTAGTTTGAGGTGTTGCCTTAGTTTGAGGTGTTGTCTGAGTTTAAGAGGCTGCATCTGTTTGAGGGGTTCCCTTAGTTTGAGGGGTTGCCTTAGTTCGAGGTGTTGTATTAGTTTGAGGTGTTGCATTAGTTTGAGGTGTTGCATTCGTTTGAGGAGTTGCATTAGTTTGAGGTGTTGCATTAGTTTGAGGTGTTGCATTCATTTGAGGTGTTGCATGAGTTTGAGGTGTTGCATTAGTTTGAGATGTTGCATTAGTTTGAGATGTTGCATTAGTTTGAGGTGTTGCATTAGTTTGAGGTGTTGCATTAGTTTGAGGTGCTGCATTAGCTTGAGGTATTGCTTTAGTTTGAGTTGCAGCCTTCGTTAGTGGTTTGCCTTTGTTTGAGGGTTCCCTTAGTTTGAGGGTTCCCTTAGTTTGAGGTGCTGCCTTAGTTTGAGGTGTTGCCTTAGTTTCAGGTGTTGCATTAGTTTGAGGTGTTTCCTCAGTTTGAGGTGTTGCCTTAGTTTGAGGTGTTGCCTTCGTTTGAGGTGTTGCCTTAGTTTGAGGGGCCGCCTTAGTTTGAGGGGCCGCCTTAGTTTGAGGTGTTGCCTGAGTATGAGGTGTTGCCTTTGATTGACGGTTTCCTTAGTTTGAGGTGTTGCATTAGTTTGAGGTGTTGCATTAGTTTGAGGTGTTGCATTAGTTTGAGGTGTTGCATTAGTTTGAGGTGTTGCATTAGTTTGAGCTGTTGCTTTAGTTTGAGTTGCAGCCTTCGTTAGTGGGTTGCCTTTGTGTGAGGGTTCCCTTAGTTTGAGGGTTCCCTTAGTTTGAGGTGTTGCATTAGTTTGAGGTGTTGCCTCAGTTTAAGGGGCTGCATCTGTTTGAGGGGTTTCCGTAGTTTCAGGTGTTGCCTTAGTTTGAGGTGTTGC
Organism: Heterodontus francisci; assembly: GCF_036365525.1. Classification (NCBI taxonomy): domain Eukaryota; kingdom Metazoa; phylum Chordata; class Chondrichthyes; order Heterodontiformes; family Heterodontidae; genus Heterodontus; species Heterodontus francisci. Next base: position 1,580,807 of record NW_027140818.1, on the reverse strand, counting down.
CTTAGTTTGAGGTGTTGCCTTAGTTTGAGTGTTCCATTAGTTTGACGGTTGCCTCAGTTTGAGGTGTTGCCTTACTTTGAGGTGTTGCCTTACTTTGAGGTGTTGCATTATTTTGATGTGTTGCATTATTTTGATGTGTTGCCTTAGTTTGAGGGGCTGCCTTAGTTTGAGGGGCTGCCTTAGTTTGAGGGGCAGCCTTAGTTTGAGGTGTTGCCTTCGTTTGAGGGGCCGCCTTAGTTTGAGGTGTTGCCTGAGTTTGAGGTGTTGCCTTAGTTTGAGGTGTTGCCTTAGTTTGAGTGTTCCATTAGTTTGACGGTTGCCTCAGTTTGAGGTGTTGCCTTACTTTGAGGTGTTGCCTTAGTTTGAGGTGTTGCCTCAGTTTAAGGTGTTGCCTTAGTTTGAGGTGTTGCATTAGTTTGAGGTGTTGCATTGGTTTGAGGTGTTGTCTGAGTTTGAGGTGTTGCCTTAGTTTGCCGTTTTGCCTTAGTTTGAGGATTTGCCTTAGTTTGAGGTTTTGCATTAGTTCTAGGGTTGCCGTTGTTTGAGGTTATGCCTTTGTTTGAGATGCTGCCTTTGTTTGACGTGCTGCTTTTGTTTGAGGTGTTGCCTGAGTATGAGGTGTTGCCTTTGATTGACGGTTTCCTTAGTTTCAGGTGTTGCATTAGTTTGAGGTGTTGCATTAGTTTGAGGTGTTGCATTAGTTTGAGGTGTTGCATTAGTTTGAGTTGTTGAATCAGTTTGAGGTGTAGCATAAGTTTGAGTTGTTGCCTTAGTTTGAGGTGTTGCCTCAGTTTGAGGTGTTGCCTTAGTTTTAGGGTTGCCTTAGTTTGAGGCGTTGCCTTAGTTTGAGGTGTTGCCTTAGTCTGAGGTGTTGCTTTAGTTTGAGGTGTTGCATTAGTTTGAGGTTTCCATTAGATTGAGGGTTCCATTAGTTTGACGGTTGCCTTAGTTTGAAATGTTGCCTTAGTTTGAGGTGTTGCCTTAGTTTGAGGTGTTGCATTCGTTTGAGGTGTTGCATTAGTTTGAGGTGTTGCATTAGTTTGAGGTGTTGCATTAGTTTGAGGTGTTGCATGAGTTTGAGGTGTTGCATTAGTTTGAGGTGTTGCATTAGTTTGAGATGTTGCATTAGTTTGAGGTGTTGCATTAGTTTGAGGTGTTGCATTAGTTTGAGGTGCTGCATTAGCTTGAGGTGTTTCCTTAGTTTGAGGTGCTGCATTAGCTTGAGGTGTTTCCTTAGTTTGAGGTGTTGCTTTAGTTTGAGATGTTGCATTAGTTTGAGGTGTTGCATTAGTTTGAGGTGCTGCATTAACTTGAGGTGTTTCCTTAGTTTGAGTTGCAGCCTTCGTTAGTGGTTTGCCTTTGTTTGAGGGTTCCCTTAGTTTGAGGGTTCCCTTAGTTTGAGGTGCTGCCTTAGTTTGAGGTGTTGCCTTAGTTTCAGGTGTTGCATTAGTTTGAGGTGTTTCCTTAGTTTGAGGTGTTGACTTAGTTTGAGGTGTTGCCTTCGTTTGAGGTGTTACCTTAGTTTGAGGGGCCGCCTTAGTTTGAGGGGCCGCCTTAGTTTGAGGTGTTGCCTGAGTATGAGGTGTTGCCTTTGATTGACGGTTTCCTTAGTTTGAGGTGTTGCATTAGTTTGAGGTGTTGCATTAGTTTGAGTTGCAGCCTTCGTTAGTGGGTTGCCTTTGTTTGAGGGTTCCCTTAGTTTGAGGGTTCCCTTAGTTTGAGGGTTCCCTTAGTTTGAGGTGTTGCCTGAGTTTAAGAGGCTGCATCTGTTTGAGGGGTTGCCTTAGTTTCAGGTGTTGCATTAGTTTGAGGTGTTGCCTTAGTTTGAGCTGTTGCATTAGTTTGAGCTGTTGCATTAGTTTGAGGTGTTGCATTAGTTTGAGGTGTTGCATTAGTTTGAGGTGTTGCCTTAGTTTGAGGTGTTGCCTTAGTTTGAGGTTTTGCCTTCGTTTCATGTGTTGCCTTAGTTTGAGGTGTTGCCTTAGTTTGAGGTGTTGCCTTCGTTTGAGGTGTTGCATTAGTTTGAGGTGTTGCATTGGTTTGAGGTGTTGCCTGAGTTTGAGGTGTTGCCTTAGTTTGAGGTTTTGCCTTAGTTTGAGGATTTGCCTTAGTTTGAGGTTTTGCATTAGTTCTAGGGTTGCCTTTGTTTGAGGTTCTGCCTTTGTTTGAGGTGTTGCCTTCGTTTGAGGTGTTACCTTAGTTTGAGGGGCCGCCTTAGTTTGAGGGGCCGCCTTAGTTTGAGGTGTTGCCTGAGTATGAGGTGTTGCCTTTGTTTGACGGTTTCCTTAGTTTAAGGTGTTGCATGAGTTTGAGGTGTTGCATTAGTTTGAGGTGTTGCATTAGTTTGAGGTGTTGCATTAGTTTGAGGTGTTGCATGAGTTTGAGGTGTTGCATTAGTTTGAGGTGTTGCATTAGTTTGAAGTGTTGCATTAGTTTGAGGTGTTGCATCAGTTTGAGGTTTGGCATTAGTTTGAGGTGTTGCATTAGTTTGATGAGTTGCCTTAGTTTGAGGTGTTGCCTTAGTTTGAGCTGTTGCATTAGTTTGAGGTGTTGCATTAGTTTGAGTTGTTGAATCAGTTTGAGGTGCAGCATAAGTCTGAGGTGTTGCCTTAGTTTGAGTTGTTGCCTCAGTTTGAGGTGTTGCCTGAGTTTGAGGTTTGCTTTAGTTTGAGGTGTTGTCTTAGTTTGAGGTGTTGCCTTAGTCTGAGGTGTTGCCTTAGTTTGAGGTGTTGCCTTAGTCTGAGGTGTTGCTTTAGTTTGAGGTGTTGCATTAGTTTGAGGGTTCCATTAGATTGAGGGTTCCATGAGTTTGACGTTGCCTTAGTTTGAAATGTTGCCTTAGTTTGAGGTGTTGCCTCAGTTAGAGGTGTAGCCTTAGTTTGATGTGTTGCATTATTTTGAGGTGTTGCCATAGTTTGAGGTGTTGCATTAGTTTGAGGTGTTGCATTAGTTTGAGGTGTTGCATTAGTTTGAGGTGTTGCATTAGTTTGAGCTGTTGCCTTAGTTAGAGGTGTTGCCTTAGTTTGAGGTGTTGCCTTAGTTTGAGGTTTTGCCTTAGTTTGAGGATTTGCCTTAGTTTGAGGTTTTGCATTAGTTTTAGGGTTGCCTTTGTTTCAGGTGCTGCCATTGTTTGAGATGCAGCCTTTGTTTGAGGTGATGCCTTTGTTTGAGGTGTTGCCTGAGTATGAGGTGTTGCCTTTGATTGACGGTTTCCTTAGTATAAGGTGTTGCATTAGTTTGAGGTGTTGCATTCGTTTGAGGAGTTGCATTAGTTTGAGGTGTTGCATTAGTTTGAGTTGTTGAATCAGTTTGAGGTGCAGCATAAGTTTGAGGTGTTGCCTTAGTTTGAGGTGTTGCCTCAGTTTGAGGTGTTGCCTTAATTTGATGGTTGCCTTAGTTTGAGGTGTTGCCTTAGTTTGAGGTGTTGCCTTAGTCTGAGGTGTTGCTTTAGTTTGAGGTGTTGCATTAGTTTGTGGGTTCCATTAGATTGAGGGTTCCATTAGTTTGACGGTTGCCTTAGTTTGAAATGTTGCCTTAGTTTGAGGTGTTGCCTCAGTTTGAGGTGTAGCCTTAGTTTGATGTGTTGCATTATTTTGAGGTGTTGCCATAGTTTGAGGTGTTGCATTAGTTTGATGTGTTGCATTAGTTTGAGGTGTTGCATTAGTTTGAGCTGTTGCCTTAGTTTGAGGTGTTGCCTTAGTTTGAGGTGTTGCCTTCGTTTGAGGTTTTGCCTTAGTTTGAGGATTTGCCTTAGTTTGAGGTTTTGCATTAGTTTTAGGGTTGCCTTTGTTTGAGGTGCTGCCTTTGTTTGAGATGCTGCCTTTGTTTGAGGTGCTGCCTTTGGTTGAGGTGTTGCCTGAGTATGAGGTGTTGCCTTTGATTGACGGTTTCCTTAGTATAAGGTGTTGCATTAGTTTGAGGTGTTGCATTCGTTTGAGGAGTTGCATTAGTTGGAGGTGTTGCATTAGTTTGAGGTGTTGCATTAGTTTGAGGTGTTGCATGAGTTTGAGGTGTTGCATTAGTTTGAGATGTTGCATTAGTTTGAGATGTTGCATTAGTTTGAGGTGTTGCATTAGTTTGAGGTGTTGCATTAGTTTGAGGTGCTGCATTAGCTTGAGGTATTGCTTCAGTTTGAGTTGCAGCCTTGGTTAGTGGTTTGCCTTTGATTGAGGGTTCCATTAGTTTGAGGGTTCCCTTAGTTTGAGGTGCTGCCTTAGTTTGAGGTGTTGCCTTAGTTTCAGGTGTTGCATTAGTTTGAGGTGTTTCCTTAGTTTGAGGTGTTGCCTTAGTTTGAGGTGTTGCCTTCGTTTGAGGTGTTTCCTTAGTTTGAGGGGCCGCCTTAGTTTGAGATGCTGCCTTTGTTTGAGGTGCTGCCTTTGTTTGAGGTGTTGCCTGAGTATGAGGTGTTGCCTTTGATTGACGGTTTCCTTAGTATAAGGTGTTGCATTAGTTTGAGGTGTTGCATTCGTTTGAGGAGTTGCATTAGTTGGAGGTGTTGCATTAGTTTGAGGTGTTGCATTAGTTTGAGGTGTTGCATGAGTTTGAGGTGTTGCATTAGTTTGAGATGTTGCATTAGTTTGAGATGTTGCATTAGTTTGAGGTGTTGCATTAGTTTGAGGTGTTGCATTAGTTTGAGGTGCTGCATTAGCTTGAGGTATCGCTTCAGTTTGAGTTGCAGCCTTCGTTAGTGGTTTGCCTTTGTTTGAGGGTTCCCTTAGTTTGAGGGTTCCCTTAGTTTGAGGTGCTGCCTTAGTTTGAGGTGTTGCCTCAGTTTCAGGTGTTGCATTAGTTTGAGGTGTTTCCTTAATTTGAGGTGTTGCCTTAGTTTGAGGTGTTGCCTTCGTTTGAGGTGTTGCCTTAGTTTGAGGGGCCGCCTTAGTTTGAGGGGCCGCCTTAGTTTGAGGTGTTGCCTGAGTATGAGGTGTTGCCTTTGATTGACGGTTTCCTTAGTTTGAGGTGTTGCATTAGTTTGAGGGGCTGCCTTAGTTTCAGGTGTCGCCTTAGTTTGAGGTGTTGAATTAGTTTGAGGTGTTGCATTACTTTGAGGTGTTGCATTAGTTTGAGGTGTTGCATTAGTTTGAGGTGTTGCATTAGTTTGAGGTGTTGCTTTAGTTTGAGTTGCAGCCTTCGTTAGTGGGTTGCCTTTGTTTGAGGGTTCCCTTAGTTTGAGGGTTCCCTTAGTTTGAGGTGTTGCATTAGTTTGAGGTGTTGCCTTAGTTTAAGGGGCTGCATCTGTTTGAGGGGTTTCCGTAGTTTCAGGTGTTGCCTCAGTTTGAGGTGTTGCCTTACTTTGAGGTGTTGCCTTAGTTTGAGGTGTTGCCTCAGTTTAAGGTGTTGCCTTAGTTTGAGGTGTTGCATTAGTTTGAGGTGTTGCATTGGTTTGAGGTCTTGCCTTAGTTTGCGGTTTTGCCTTAGTTTGAGGATTTGCATTAGTTCTAGGGTTGCCTTTGTTTGAGGTTCTGCCTTTGTTTGAGATGCTGCCTTTGTTTGACGTGCTGCTTTTGTTTGAGGTGTTGCCTGAGTATGAGGTGTTGCCTTTTATTGACGGTTTCCTTAGTTTCAGGTGTTGCATTAGTTTGAGGTGTTGCATTAGTTTGAGGTGTTGCATTAGTTTGAGGTGTTGCATGAGTTTGAGGTGTTGCATTCGTTTGAGGTGTTGCCTTAGTTTGAGCTGTTGCATTAGTTTGAGGTGTTGCATTAGTTTGAGTTGTTGAATCAGTTTGAGGTGTAGCATAAGTTTGAGGTGTTGCCTTAGTTTGAGGTGTTGCCTCAGTTTGAGGTGTTGCCTTAGTTTGAGGGTTGCCTTAGTTTGAGGTGTTGCCTTATTTTGAAATGTTGCCTTAGTTTGAGGTGTTGTCTTAGTTTGAGGTGTTGCATTCGTTTGAGGTGTTGCATTAGTTTGAGGTGTTGCATTAGTTTGAGGTGTTGCATTAGTTTGAGGTGCTGCATTAGCTTGAGGTATCGCTTCAGTTTGAGTTGCAGCCTTCGTTAGTGGTTTGCCTTTGTTTGAGGGTTCCCTTAGTTTGAGGGTTCCCTTAGTTTGAGGTGCTGCCTTAGTTTGAGGTGTTGCCTTAGTTTCAGGTGTTGCATTAGTTTGAGGTGTTTCCTTAATTTGAGGTGTTGCCTTAGTTTGAGGTGTTGCCTTCGTTTGAGGTGTTGCCTTAGTTTGAGGGGCCGCCTTAGTTTGAGGGGCCGCCTTAGTTTGAGGTGTTGCCTGAGTATGAGGTGTTGCCTTTGATTGACGGTTTCCTTAGTTTGAGGTGTTGCATTAGTTTGAGGGGTTGCCTTAGTTTCAGGTGTTGCCTTAGTTTGAGGTGTTGCATTAGTTTGAGGTGTTGAATTAGTTTGAGGTGTTGCATTACTTTGAGGTGTTGCATTAGTTTGAGGTGTTGCATTAGTTTGAGGTGTTGCATTAGTTTGAGGTGTTGCCTTAGTTTAAGGGGCTGCATCTGTTTGAGGGGTTTCCGTAGTTTCAGGTGTTGCCTCAGTTTGAGATGTTGCCTTAGTTTGAGGTGTTGCCTTAGTTTGAGTGTTCCATTAGTTTGACGGTTGCCTCAGTTTGAGGTATTGCCTTACTTTGAGGTGTTGCCTTAGTTTGAGGTGTTGCCTCAGTTTAAGGTGTTGCCTTAGTTTGAGGTGTTGCATTAGTTTGAGGTGTTGCATTGGTTTGAGGTGTTGCCTTAGTTTGCGGTTTTGCCTTAGTTTGAGGATTTGCCTGAGTTTGAGGTTTTGCATTAGTTCTAGGGTTGCCTTTGTTTGAGGTTCTGCCTTTGTTTGAGATGCTGCCTTTGTTTGACGTGCTGCTTTTGTTTGAGGTGTTGCCTGAGTATGAGGTGTTGCCTTTGATTGACGGTTTCCTTAGTTTCAGGTGTTGCATTAGTTTGAGGTGTTGCATTAGTTTGAGGTGTTGCATTAGTTTGAGGTGTTGCATGAGTTTGAGGTGTTGCATTCGTTTGAGGTGTTGCCTTAGTTTGAGCTGTTGCATTAGTTTGAGATGTTGCATTAGTTTGAGTTGTTGAATCAGTTTGAGGTGTAGCATAAGTTTGAGGTGTTGCCTTAGTTTGAGGTGTTGCCTCAGTTTGAGGTGTTGCCATAGTTTGAGGGTTTCCTGAGTTTGAGGTGTTGCCTTAGTTTGAAATGTTGCCTTAGTTTGAGGTGTTGCCTTAGTTTGAGGTGTTGCATTCGTTTGAGGTGTTGCATTAGTTTGAGGTGTTGCATTAGTTTGAGGTGTTGCATTAGTTTGAGGTGTTGCATTAGTTTGAGGTGCTGCATTAGCTTGAGGTGTTTCCTTAGTTTGAGGTGCTGCATTAGCTTGAGATGTTTCCTTAGTTTGAGGTGTTGCATTAGTTTGAGATGTTGCATTAGTTTGAGGTGTTGCATTAGTTTGAGGTGCTGCATTAACTTGAGGTGTTTCCTTAGTTTGAGTTGCAGCCTTCGTTAGTGGTTTGCCTTTGTTTGAGGGTTCCCTTAGTTTGAGGGTTCCCTTAGTTTGAGGTGCTGCCTTAGTTAGAGGTGTTGCCTTAGTTTCAGGTGTTGCATTAGTTTGAGGTGTTGAATTAGTTTGAGGTGTTGCATGAGTTTGAGGTGTTGCATTAGTTTGAGGCGTTGCATTAGTTTGAGATGTTGCATTAGTTTGAGGTGTTGCATTAGTATGAGGTGTTGCATTAGTTTGAGGTGATGCATTAGCATGAGGTGTTTCCTTAGTTTGAGGTGCTGCATTAGCTTGAGGTGTTTCCTTAGTTTGAGGTGTTGCATTAGTTTGAGATGTTGCAATAGTTTGAGGTGTTGCATTAGTTTGAGGTGCTGCATTAACTTGAGGTGTTTCCTGAGTTTGAGTTGCAGCCTTCGTTAGTGGTTTGCCTTTGTTTGAGGGTTCCCTTAGTTTGAGGGTTCCCTTAGTTTGAGGTGCTGCCTTAGTTTGAGGTGTAGGCTTAGTTTCAGATGTTGCATTAGTTTGAGGTGTTTCCTTAGTTTGAGGTGTTGCCTTCGTTTGAGGTGTTGCCTTAGTTTGATGGGCCGCCTTAGTTTGAGGGGCCGCCTTAGTTTGAGGTGTTGCCTGAGTATGAGGTGTTGCCTTTGATTGACGGTTTCCTTAGTTTGAGGTGTTGCATTAGTTTGAGGTGTTGCATTAGTTTGAGTTGCAGCCTTCGTTAGTGGGTTGCCTTTGTTTGAGGGTTCCCTTAGTTTGAGGGTTCCCTTAGTTTGAGGTGTTGCCTCAGTTTGAGGTGTTGCCTTAGTTTGAGGGGCCGCCTTAGTTTGAGGGGCCGCCTTAGTTTGAGTTGTTGCCTGAGTATGAGGTGTTGCCTTTGATTTACGGTTTCCTTACTTTGAGGTGTTGCATTAGTTTGAGGTGTTGCATTATTTTGAGGTTTTGCATTAGTTTGACGTGTTGCTTTAGTTTGAGTTGCAGCCTTCGTTAGTGGGTTGCCATAGTTTGAGGGTTCCCTTAGCTTGAGGGTTCCCTGCGTTTGAGGGTTCCCTTAGTTTGAGGTGCTGCATTAGTTTGAGGTGTTGCATTTGTTTGAGGTGTTGCCTTTGATTGACGGTTTCCTTAGTTTGAGGAGTTGCATTAGTTTGAGGTGTTGCATTAGTTTGTGGTATTGCATTAGTTTGAGGTGTTGCATTAGTTTGAGGTGTTGCTTTAGTTTGAGTTGCAGCCTTCGTGAGTGGGTTGCCTTTGTTTGAGGGTTCCCTTAGTTTGATGGTTCCTTTAGTTTGAGGTGCTGCCTTAGTTTGAGGTGTTGCATTAGTGTGAGTGTTGCCTTAGTTTCAGGGGCCGCCTTAGTTTGAGGGGCCGCCTTAGTTTGAGGTGTTGCCTTAGTTTGTGGTGTTGCCTTAGTTTGTGGTGTTGCCTGCGTATGAGGTGTTGCCTTTGATTGACGGTTTCCTTAGTTTGAGGTGTTGCATTAGTTTGAGGTGTTGCATTAGTTTGAGTTGCAGCCTTCGTTAGTGGGTTGCCTTTGTTTGAGGGTTCCCTTAGTTTGAGGGTTCCCTTAGTTTGAGTTGTTGCCTGAGTTTTAGAGGCTGCATCTGTTTGAGGGGTTGCCTTAGTTTCAGGTGTTGCATTAGTTTGAGGTGTTGCCTTAGTTTGAGGTGTTGCCTTAGTTTGAGGTGTTGCATTAGTTTGAGGTGTTGCCTTAGTTTGAGGTGTTGCCTTAGTTTGAGGTTTTGCCTTCGTTTCATGTGTTGCCTTAGTTTGAGGTGTTGCCTTAGTTTGAGGTGTTGCCTTAGTTTGAGGTGTTGCATTAGTTTGAGGTGTTGCCTTTGATTGACGGTTTCCTTAGTTTGAGGAGTTGCATTAGTTTGAGGTGTTGCATTAGTTTGTGGTGTTGCTTTAGTTTGAGTTGCAGCCTTCGTGAGTGGGTTGCCTTTGTTTGAGGGTTCCCTTAGTTTGATGGTTCCTTTAGTTTGAGGTGCTGCCTTAGTTTGAGGTGTTGCATTAGTGTGAGTGTTGCCTTAGTTTCAGGGGCCGCCTTAGTTTGAGGGGCCGCCTTAGTTTGAGGTGTTGCCTTAGTTTGTGGTGTTGCCTGCGTATGAGGTGTTGCCTTTGATTGACGGTTTCCTTAGTTTGAGGTGTTGCATTAGTTTGAGGTGTTGCATTAGTTTGAGTTGCAGCCTTCGTTAGTGGGTTGCCTTTGTTTGAGGGTTCCCTTAGTTTGAGGGTTCCCTTAGTTTGAGTTGTTGCCTGAGTTTTAGAGGCTGCATCTGTTTGAGGGGTTGCCTTAGTTTCAGGTGTTGCATTAGTTTGAGGTGTTGCCTTAGTTTGAGGTGTTGCCTTAGTTTGAGGTGTTGCATTAGTTTGAGGTGTTGCCTTAGTTTGAGGTGTTGCCTTAGTTTGAGGTGTTGCATTAGTTTGAGGTGTTGCATTAGTTTGGGGTGTTGCCTTAGTTTGAGGAGTTGCATTAGTTTGAGGTGTTGCATTAGTTTGTGGTATTGCATTAGTTTGAGGTGTTACATTAGTTTGAGGTGTTGCTTTAGTTTGAGTTGCAGCCTTCGTGAGTGGGTTGCCTTTGTTTGAGGGTTCCCTTAGTTTGATGGTTCATTTAGTTTGAGGTGCTGCCTTAGTTTGAGGTGTTGCATTAGTGTGAGTGTTGCCTTAGTTTCAGGGGCCGCCTTAGTTTGAGGGGCCGCCTTAGTTTGAGGTGTTGCCTTAGTTTGTGGTGTTGCCTGCGTATGAGGTGTTGCCTTTGATTGACGGTTTCCTTAGTTTGAGGTGTTGCATTAGTTTGAGGTGTTGCATTAGTTTGAGTTGCAGCCTTCGTTAGTGGGTTGCCTTTGTTTGAGGGTTCCCTTAGTTTGAGGGTTCCCTTAGTTTGAGGTGTTGCCTGAGTTTAAGAGGCTGCATCTGTTTGAGGGGTTGCCTTAGTTTCAGGTGTTGCATTAGTTTGAGGTGTTGCCTTAGTTTGAGGTGTTGCCTTAGTTTGAGGTGTTGCATTAGTTTGAGGTGTTGCCTTAGTTTGAGGTGTTGCCTTAGTTTGAGGTTTTGCCTTCGTTTCATGTGTTGCCTTAGTTTGAGGTGTTGCCTTAGTTTGAGGTGTTGCCTTAGTTTGAGGTGTTGCATTAGTTTGAGGTGTTGCATTAGTTTGGGTTGTTGAATCAGTTTGAGGAGTTGCACAAGTTTGAGGTGTAGCCTTAGTTTGAGGTGTTGCCTGAGTTTGAGGTGTTGCATTATTTTGAGGGTTCCATTAGATTGAGTGTTCCATTAGTTTGACGGAAGCCTGAGTTTGAAATGTTGCCTTAGTTTGAGGTGTTGCCTTAGTTTGAGGTGTTGCCTTAGTTTGATGTGTTGCATTATTTTGAGGTGTTGCCTTAGTTTGAGGTGTTGCATTAGTTTGAGGTGTTGCATTAGTTTGAGGTGTTGCATTAGTTTGAGGTGTTGCATTGGTTTGAGGTGTTGCCTGAGTTTGAGGTGTTGCCTTAGTTTGAGGTTTTGCCTTAGTTTGAGGATTTGCCTTAGTTTGAGGTATTGCATTAGTTCTAGGGTTGCCTTTGTTTGAGGTTCTACCTTTGTTTGAGATGCTGCCTTTGTTTGACGTGCTGCTTTTATTTGAGGTGTTGCCTGAGTATGAGGTGTTGCCTTTGATTGACGGTTTCCTTAGTTTAAGGTGTTGCATTAGTTTGAGGTGTTGCATTAGTTTGAGGTGTTGCATTAGTTTGAGGTGTTGCATTAGTTTGAGGTGTTCCATGAGTTTGAGGTGTTGCATTAGTTTGAGGTGTTGCATTAGTTTGAAGTGTTGCATTAGTTTGAGTTGCAGCCTTCGTTAGTGGGTTGCCTTTGTTTGAGGGTTCCCTTAGTTTGAGGGTTCCCTTAGTTTGAGGTGTTGCCTGAGTTTAAGAGGCTGCATCTGTTTGAGGGGTTGCCTTAGTTTCAGGTGTTGCATTAGTTTGAGGTGTTGCCTTAGTTTGAGGTGTTGCCTTAGTTTGAGGTGTTGCATTAGTTTGAGGTGTTGCCTTAGTTTGAGGTGTTGCCTTAGTTTGAGGTTTTGCCTTCGTTTCATGTGTTGCCTTAGTTTGAGGTGTTGCCTTAGTTTGAGGTGTTGCCTTAGTTTGAGGTGTTGCATTAGTTTGAGGTGTTGCATTAGTTTGGGTTGTTGAATCAGTTTGAGGTGTTGCACAAGTTTGAGGTGTAGCCTTAGTTTGAGGTGTTGCCTTAGTTTGAGGTGTTGCCTTAGTTTAAGGTGTTGCTTTGGTTTGAGGTGTTGCATTAGTTTGAGGGTTCCATTAGATTGAGTGTTCCATTAGTTTGACGGTAGCCTTAGTTTGAAATGTTGCCTTAGTTTGAGGTGTTGCCTTAGTTTGATGTGTTGCCTTAGTTTGATGTGTTGCATTATTTTGAGGTGTTGCCTTAGTTTGAGGTGTTGCATTAGTTTGAGGTGTTGCATTAGTTTGAGGTGTTGCATTAGTTTGAGGTGTTGCATTAGTTTGAGGTGTTGCATTGGTTTCAGGTGTTGCCTGAGTTTGAGGTGTTGCCTGAGTTTGAGGTGTTGCCTTAGTTTGAGGTTTTGCCTTAGTTTGAGGATTTGCCTTAGTTTGAGGTATTGCATTAGTTCTAGGGTTGCCTTTGTTTGAGGTTCTACCTTTGTTTGAGATGCTGCCATTGTTTGAGGTGTTGCACTAGTTTGAGGTGTTGCCTGCGTATGAGGTGTTGCCTTTGATTGACGGTTTCCTTAGTTTAAGGTGTTGCATTAGTTTGAGGTGTTGCATTAGTTTGAGGTGTTGCATTAGTTTGAGGTGTTGCATTAGTTTGAGGTGTTCCATGAGTTTGAGGTGTTGCATTAGTTTGAGGTGTTGCATTAGTTTGAAGTGTTGCATTAGTTTGAGGTTTTGCATTAGTTTGAGGTGTTGCATTAGTTTGATGTGTTGCTTTAGTTTGAGGTGTTGCCTTAGTTTGAGCTGTTGAATTAGTTTGAGGTGATGCATTAGTTTGAGTTGTTGAATCAGTTTGAGGTGCAGCATAAGTTTGAGGTGTTGCCTGAGTTTGAGGTGTTGCCTCAGTTTGAGGTGTTGCCTTAGTTTGAGGTTTGCTTTAGTTTGAGGTGTTGCCTTAGTTTGAGGTGTTGCCTTAGTCTGAGGTGTTGCTTTAGTTTGAGGTGTTGCATTAGTTTGAGGGTTCCATTAGATTGAGGGTTCCATTAGTTAGACGGTTGCCTTAGTTTGAAATGTTGCCTTAGTTTGAGGTGTTGCCTCAGTTTGAGGTGTAGCCTTAGTTTGATGTGTTGCATAATTTTGAGGTGTTGCCATAGTTTGAGGTGTTGCATTAGTTTGAGGTGTTGCATCAGTTTGAGGTGTTGCATTATTTTGAGCTGTTGCCTTAGTTTGAGGTGTTGCCTTAGTTTGAGGTGTTGCCTCAGTTTGAGGTTTTGCCTTAGTTTGAGGATTTGCCTTAGTTTGAGGTTTTGCATTAGTTTTAGGGTTGCCTTTGTTTGAGGTGCTGCCTTTGTTTGAGATGCTGCCTTTGTTTGATGTGCTGCCTTTGTTTGAGTTGTTGCCTGAGTATGAGGTGTTGCCTTTGATTGACTGTTTCCTTAGTATAAGGTGTTGCATTAGTTTGAGGTGTTGCATTCGTTTGAGGTGTTGCATTAGTTTGAGGTGTTGCATTAGTTTGAGGTGTTGCATTAGTTTGAGGTGTTGCATCAGCTTGAGGTGTTGCTTTAGTTTGAGGTTTTGCATTAGTTTGAGGTGTTGCATTAGTTTGAGATGTTGCATTAGTTTGAGTTGTTGCATTAGTTTGAGGTGTTGCATTTGTTTGAGGTGCTGCATCAGCTTGAGGTGTTGCTTTAGTTTGAGTTGCAGCCTTCGTTAGTGGTTTGCCTTTGTTTGAGGGTTCCCTTAGTTTGAGGGTTCCCTTAGTTTGAGGTGCTGCCTTAGTTTGAGGTGTTGCCTTAGTTTCAGGTGTTGCATTAGTTTGAGGTGTTTCCTTAGTTTGAGGTGTTGCCTTAGTTTGAGGTGTTGTCTTCGTTTGAGGTGTTGCCTTAGTTTGAGGGGCCGCCTTAGTTTGAGGGGCCGCCTTAGTTTGAGGTGTTGCCTGAGTATGAGGTGTTGCCTTTGATTGACGGTTACCTTAGTTTGAGGTGTTGCATTAGTTTGAGGTGTTGCATTAGTTTGAGTTGCAGCCTTCGTTAGTGGGATGCCTTTGTTTGAGGGTTCCCTTAGTTTGAGGGTTCCCTTAGTTTGAGGTGTTGCCTTAGTTTGAGGTGTTGCCTTAATTTAAGGGGCTGCATCTGTTTGAGGGGTTGCCTTAGTTTCAGGTGTTGCATTAGTTTGAGGGGCCGCCTTAGTTTGAGGTGTTGCCTTAGTTTGAGGTGTTGCCTTAGTTTGAGGGGCCGCCTTAGTTTGAGGGGCCGCCTTAGTTTGAGGTGTTGCATGAGTATGAGGTGTTGCCTTTGATTTGCGGTTTCCTTAGTTTGAGGTGTTGCATTAGTTTGAGGTGTTGCATTAGTTTGAGTTGCAGCCTTCGTTAGTGGGTTGCCTTTGTTTGAGGGTTCCCTTAGCTTGAGGGTTCCCTGAGTTTGAGGGTTCCCTTAGTTTGAGGTGTTGCATTAGTTTGAGGTGTTGCATTAGTTTGAGGTGTTGCCTTTGATTGACGGTTTCCTTAGTTTGAGGAGTTGCATTAGTTTGAGGTGCTGCATTAGTTTGAGGTGTTGCATTAGTTTGAGGTGTTGCATTAGTTTGAGGTGTTGCTTTAGTTTGAGTTGCAGCCTTCGTTAGTGGGTTGCCTTTGGTTGAGGGTTCCCTTAGTTTGAGGGATCCTTAGTTTGAGGGTTCCCTTAGTTTGAGGTGTTGCCTTAGTTTGAGGTATTGCCTTAGTTTAAGGGGCTGCATCTGTTTGAGGGGTTGCCTTAGTTTCAGGTGTTGAATTAGTTTGAGGTGTTGCCTTAGTTTGAGGTGTTGCCTGAGTTTGAGGTGTTGCCTTAGTTTGAGGTTTGCCTTGGTTTTAGATATTGCTTAGTTTGATGGGAGCCTTTATTTGAGGTTTTGCATTAGTTTGAGGTGTTGCATTAGTTTGAGGTGTTGCATTAGTTGGAGGTGTTGCATTAGTTTGAGGTGTTGCATTAGTTTGATGTGTTGCCTTAGTTTGAGGTGTTGCCTTAGATTAAGGGGCTGCATCTGTTTGAGGGGTTGCCTTCGTTTCAGGTGTTGCATTAGTTTGAGGTGTTGCCTTAGTTTTAGCTGTTGCCTTAGTTTGAGGTGTTGCCTTAGTTTGAGCGGCCGCCTTAGTTTGAGGGGCCGCCTTAGTTTGAGGTGTTGCCTGAGTATGAGGTGTTGCCTTTGATTGACGGTTTCCTTAGTTTGTGGTGTTGCATTAGTTTGAGGTGTTGCATTAGTTTGAGGTGTTGCATTAGTTTGAGGTGTTGCTTTAGTTTGAGTTGCAGCCTTCGTTAGTGGGTTACCTTTGTTTGAGGGTTCCCTTAGCTTGAGGGTTCCCTAAGTTTGAGGGTTCCCTCAGTTTGAGGTGTTGCATTAGTTTGAGGTGTTGCCTTAGTTTAAGGGGCTGCAAGTGTTTGAGGGGTTGCCTTAGTTTTAGGTGTTGCCTTAGTTTGAGGTGTTGCCGAAGTTTGAGGTGTTCCCTTAGTTTGAGGTGTTGCCTGAGTATGAGGTGTTGCCTTTGATTGACGGTTTCCTTAGTTTGAGGAGTTGCATTAGTTTGAGGTGTTGCATTAGTTTGAGGTGTTGCATTAGTTTGAGGTGTTGCATTAGTTTGAGGTGTTGCTTTAGTTTGAGTTGCAGCCTTCGTTAGTGGGTTGACTTTGTTTGAGGGTTCCCTTAGTTTGAGGGTTCCCTTAGTTTGAGGGTTTCCTTAGTTTGAGGTTTGCCTTAGTTTGAGATATTGCTCAGTTTGATGGGAGCCTTTATTTGAGGTTTTGCCTTAATTTGAGGTGTTGCATTAGTTTGGGGGTTGCTTAGTTTGAGATATTGCTTTGGTTGATGGGAGCCTTTGTTTGTGGTTTTGCCTTAGTTTGAGGTGTTGCCTTAGTTTGAGGTGTTGCCTTAGTTTGAGGTGTTGCATTAGTTTGAGGTGTTGTCTTCGTTTGAGGTGAGGCCTCAGTTTGAGGTGTTGCCTTCGTTTGAGGTGATGCCTTAGTTTGATGTGTTGCCTTAGTTTGAGGTGTTGCCTTAGTTTGAGGTGTTGCCTTAGTTTGAGGATTTGCCTAAGTTTGAGGTGTTGCCTTAGTTTGAGGGTTTCATTAGTTTGAGGTTTAGCCTTAGTTTGAGGTGTTGCCTTAGTTTGAGGGTTTTCTTAATTTGAGGTCTTGCCTTATTTTAAGTGGGCTGTCTCAGTTTGAGGTGTTGCCTTAGTTTGAGGTGTTGCCTCAGTTTGAGGTGTTGCATTAGTTTGAGGTGTTGCCTTAGTTTGAGGGTTTTCTTAATTTGAGGTGTTGCCTTATTTTAAGTGGGCTGTCTTAGTTTGAGGTGTTGCCTTAGTTTGAGGTGTTGCATTAGTTTGAGGTGTTGCATTAGTTTGAGGTGTTGCATTAGTTTGAGGTTTTGCATTAGTTTGAGGTGTTTCTTTAGTTTGAGTTGCAGCCTTCGTTAGTGGGTTGCCTTTGTTTGAGGGTTCCCTTAGTTTGAGGGTTCCCTTAGTTTGAGGGATTGCCTTAGTTTGAGGTGTTGCTTCAGATTAAGGGGCGGCATCTGTTTGAGGGGTTGCCTTAGTTTCAGGTGTTGCCTTAGTTTGAGGTGTTGCCTTAGTTTGAGGTGTTGCCTTCGTTTGAGGTGTTGCCTTAGTTTGAGGTATGCCTTAGTTTGAGATATTGCTTAGTTTGATGGGAGCCTTTGTTTGAGGTTTTGCCTTAATTTGAGGTGATGCCTTAGTTTGATGTGTTGCCTTAGTTTGAGGTGTTGCCTTAGTTTGAGTTGTTGAATCAGTTTGAGGTGTTGCATAAGTTTGAGGTGTTGCCTTAGTTTGAGGTGTTGCCTTTGTTTGAGGTGTTGCCTGAGTTTGAGGTGTTGCCTTAGTTTGAGGTGTTGCCTTAGTTTGAGGTGTTGCCTTAGTTTGAGGTGTTGCTTTAGTTTGAGGTGTTGCATTAGTTTGAGGGTTCCATTAGTTTCAGGGTTCCATTAGTTTGACGGTTGCCTTCGTTTGAAATGTTGCCATAGTTTGAGGTGTTGCCTCAGTTAGAGGTGTTGCCTTCGTTTGAGGTGTTGCCTTAGTTTGAGTTGTTGCCTTAGTTTGAGGTGTTGCATTAGTTTGAGGTGTTGCATTACTTTGAGTTGTTGATTCAGTTTGAGGTGTTGCATAAGTTTGAGGTGTTGCCTTATTTTGAGGTGTTGCCTTTGTTTGAGGTGTTGCCTGAGTTTGAGGTGTTGCCTTAGTTTGAGGTGTTGCCTTAGTTTGAGGTGTTGCCTTAGTTTGAGGTGTTGCTTTAGTTTGAGGTGTTGCATTAGTTTGAGGGTTCCATTAGTTTCAGGGTTCCATTAGTTTGACGTTTGCCTTCGTTTGAAATGTTGCCATAGTTTGAGGTGTTGCCTCAGTTAGAGGTGTTGCCTTCGTTTGAGGTGTTGCATTATTTTGATGTGCATTATTTTGATGTGTTGCCTTAGTTTGAGGTGTTGCATTAGTTTGAGGTGTTGCATTAGTTTGAGGTGTTGCATTAGTTTGAGGTGTTGCCTTAGTTTAAGGTGTTGCCTTAGTTTGAGGTGTTGCCTTTGTTTGAGGTATTGCCTTAGTTTGAGGTTTTGCCTTAGTTTGAGGATTTGCCTAAGTTTGAGGATTTGCCAGTTTGAGGTTTTGCATTAGTTTTAGGGTTGCCTTTGTTTGAGGTGCTGCCTTTGTTTGAGATGCTGCCTTTGTTTGAGGTGCTGTCTTTGTTTGAGGTGTTGCCTTTGTTTGAGGTGTTGCCTTTGTTTGAGGTGTTGCCTTAGTTTGAGGTGTTGCCTTAGTTTGAGGTGTTGCCTTAGTTTGAGGGTTGCCTTATATTGAGGTGTTGCCTTATTTTGATGTGTTGCCTCAGTTTGATGTGTTGCCTTAGTTTGATGTGTTGCCTTAGTTTGAGGAGCTGCCTTAGTTTGAGGAGCTGCCTTAGTTTGAGGGGCTGCCTTAGTTTGAGGGGCTGCCTTAGTTTGAGGGGCCGCCTTCGTTTGTGGTGCTGCCTGAGTTTGAGGTGTTGCCTTTGATTGACGGTTTCCTTAGTTTGAGGTGTTGCATTAGTTTGAGGAGTTGCATTAGTTTGAGGAGTTGCATTAGTTTGAGGAGTTGCATTAGTTTGAGCAGTTGCTTTAGTTTGAGGAGTTTCTTTAGTTTGAGCAGTTGCTTTAGTTTGAGCAGTTGCTTTTGTTTGAGGAGTTGCTTCGTTTGAGGTGTTGCTTTAGTTTGATGTGTTGCTTTGGTCTGAGGTGTTGCATTAGTTTGAGGTGTTGCATTAGTTTGAGGTGTTGCCTTAGTTTGTTTGAGGGTTGCCTTAGTTTGAGGGTTGCTTAGTTTGAGGGTTGCCTTAGTTTGAGGGTTCCCTTCGTTTGTGGTGGTGCCTTATTTTGATGGTTTACATAATTTGAGGTGTTGCCTTATTTTGATGTGTTGCCTCAGTTTGATGTGTTGCCTTAGTTTGATGTGTTGCCTTAGTTTGAGGAGCTGCCTTAGTTTGAGGAGCTGCCTTAGTTTGAGGGGCTGCCTTAGTTTGAGGGGCTGCCTTAGTTTGAGGGGCGGCCTTCGTTTGTGGTGCTGCCTGAGTTTGAGGTGTTGCCTTTGATTGACGGTTTCCTTAGTTTGAGGTGTTGCATTAGTTTGAGGAGTTGCATTAGTTTGAGGAGTTGCATTAGTTTGAGGAGTTGCATTAGTTTGAGCAGTTGCTTTAGTTTGAGGAGTTTCTTTAGTTTGAGCAGTTGCTTTAGTTTGAGCAGTTGCTTTTGTTTGAGGAGTTGCTTCGTTTGAGGTGTTGCTTTAGTTTGATGTGTTGCTTTGGTCTGAGGTGTTGCATTAGTTTGAGGTGTTGCATTAGTTTGAGGTGTTGCCTTAGTTTGTTTGAGGGTTGCCTTAGTTTGAGGGTTGCTTAGTTTGAGGGTTGCCTTAGTTTGAGGGTTCCCTTCGTTTGTGGTGGTGCCTTATTTTGATGGTTTACATAATTTGAGGTGTTGCCTTAATTTTCGTGGGCTGTCTTAGTTTGAGGTGTTGCCTTAGTTTGAGGTGTTGCCTTAGTTTGAGGTGTTGCCTTAGTTTGAGGTGTTGCCTTAGATTGAGGTGTTGCCTTAGTTTGAGGTGTTGCCTTAGTTTGAGGTGTTGCCTTAGTTTGAGTTGTTGCCTTAGTTTGAGTTGTTGCCTTTGATTGAGGGTTGCCTTAGTTTGAGGTGTTGCCTTAGTTTGAAGTGTTGCCTTAGTTTGAGGTGTTGCCTTTGATTGAGGGTTGCCTTAGTTTGAGATGTTGCCTTAGTTTGAGGTGTTGCCTCAGTTTGAGCTGTTGCATTAGTTTGAGGTGTTGCCTTAGTTTGAGGTGTTCCTTAGTTTGAGGTGTTGCCTTAGTTTGAGGTGTTGCCTTAGTTTGAGGTTTTCATTAGTTTGAGGTTTAGCCTTTGTTTGAGGTGTTGCCTTAGTTTGAGGTGTTGCATTAGTTTGAGGGTTCCATTAGTTTGAGGGTTGCATTAGTTTGAGGGTTGCATTAGTTTGAGTGTTGCATTAGTTTGAGGGTGGTATTCGTTTGACGGTTGTCTTAGTTTGAGTTGTTGCCTTAGTTTGAGGGTTTCATTAGTTTGAGGTTTAGCCTTAGTTTGACGTGTTGCCTTAGTTTGAGGGTTTTCTTAATTTGAGGTCTTGCCTTATTTTAAGTGGGCTGTCTCAGTTTGAGGTGTTGCCTTAGTTTGAGGTGTTGCCTTAGTTTGAGGTGTTGCATTAGTTTGAGGTGATGCCTTAGTTTGAGGTGTTGCCTTAGTTTGAGGTGTTGCCTTAGTTTTAGTTGTTGCCTTTGTTTGAGGGTTTCATTAGTTTGAGATGTTGCATTAGTTTGAGGGGCTACCTTAGTTTGAGGGGCTTTCTTAGTTTGAGGTGCTGCCTTAGTTTGAGGGGCTGCCTTAGTTTGATGAACTGCGTTATTTTGAGATGTTGCCTTATTTTGAGGGGTTGTCTTAGTTAGAGGGTTTATTTCGTTTTAGAACTTGCAATAGTTTGAGGTGTTGCCTTAGTTTGAGGGTCTGCCTTCGTTTTAGGTGTAGCTTAATTTTGAAGGTTGCCTTTGTCTGAGGCGCTGCATTAGTACGAGGGGCTGCCTTAGTATGAGGGGCAGCCTTAGTTTGTGGTGCTGCATTAATTTAAGGGCCTGCTTGAGTTTCAGGGCCTGCTTTAGTTTCAGGGCCTGCTTGAGTTTCAGGGCCTGCTTGAGTGTCAGGGGCTGCCTTAGCGAAAGGGGCTCCCTTAGTGAGAGGGGCTGTCTTAGTGAGAGGGGCTGCCTTAGTTTGAGGCGCTGCCTTAGTTAGAAGCGCTGCATTAGTTTGAGAATTGCCTTAGTTTGAGGGCCTGCCTTAGTTTGAGGGGCTGCTTTAGTTTGAGGGTTGCCTCACTTTGAGGGTTGCCTCACTTTGAGCGGCTGCCTTATTTTCAGGGTTGCCCCAGTTTGAGGGCCTGCCTCAGTTTGAGAATTGCCATAGTTTGAGGTCTGCCTTAGTTTGAGGTCTGCCTTAGTTTGAGGGTTGCCTAGTTTGAGGGGCTGCCTTTGTTTGAGCGGCTGCCTTAGTTTGAGGTGCTGCCTTAGTTTGAGGGGCTGCCTTCGTTTGAGGTGTTGCCTTAGTTTGTGGGGTTGCCTTAGTTTGAGGGGCTGCCTTCGTAGAGGGGTTGCCTTGGTTTGAGGGGTTGCCTTAGTTTGACGGAATGGCTTAGTTTGTGGGGAAGCCTTCGTATGAGGGGCTGAATTAGTTTGAGGGGTTCCCTTAGTTTGAGGGGATGCCTTAGTTTGTGGGGCAGCCTTAGTTTGAGGGGCTGCATTAGTATGAGGGGCTGCATTAGTATGAGGGGCTGCATTAGTAGGAGGGGCTGTCTTTCTTTGAGGGGCTGTCTTACTTTGAGGGGCTGCATTCGATTGAGGGTTGCCTTAGATTGATGTGCTACATTAACTTGGGGTGTTGCCTTTGTTTGAGGGGCTGCCTTAGTTTGAGGGTCTGCCTTAGTTTGAGGGGCTGCCTTAGTTTGAGGGGCTGCCTTAGTTTGAGCGGCTGCCTTAGTTTGAGGGGCAGCCTTAGTTTGAGGTGTTGCCTTAGTTTGAGGTGTTGCCTTAGTTTGAGGTGTTGCCTTAGATTGATGTGTTGCCTTAGATTGAGGTGTTGCCTTCGTTTGAGGTGTTGCCTTAGTTTGAGGTGTTGCCTCAGAATGACGTGTTGCCTTAGATTGAGGTGTTGCCTTCGTTTGAGGTGTTGCCTTCGTTTGAGGTGTTGATTTCGTTTGAGGTGTTGCCTTCGTTTGAGGTGTTGCCTTCGTTTGAGGTGTTGCCTTAGTTTGACGGAATGGCTTAGTTTGTGGGGAAGCCTTAGTTTGATGGGCTGCATTCGTCTGAGGGGCTGCAGTCGACTGAGGGGCTGCAGTCGACTGAGGGGCTGCAGTCGTCTGAGGGGCAGCCTTAGTCTGAGGGGCTGCATTAGTCTGAGGGGCTGCATTAGTATGAGGGTCTGCATTACTTTGAGGGGCTGCATTAGTTTGAGTGTTTGTTTAGTTTGAGGGTGTGTTTAGTTTGAGGGATGCCTTAGTTTGAGGGATGCCTTATGTTGAGGGATGCCTTAGTTTGAGTGTTGCCTTAGTTTGAGTGTTGCCTTAGTTTGAGGCGTTGCATTAGTTTGAGGCGTTGCATTAGTTTGAGGCGTTGCCTTAGTTTGAGGGGCTGCCTTAGTTTGAGGGGCTTCCTGAGTTTGAAGGAGTGCCTGAGTTTGAGGGAGTGCCTTAGTTTGAGGGAGTGCCTTAGTTTGAGGGGCTGCCTTAGTTTGAGGGTTGCCCTAGTGTGAGGGTTGCCGTAGTTTGAGGGTTTGCCCCAGTTTGAGGGGCTGCCTTAGTTTGAGGTTTTGCCTTAGTTTGAGGCGTTGCATCAGTCTGAGGCGTTGCATCAGTTTGAGGGGCTGCCTTAGTTTGAGGGGCTGCCTGAGTTTGAGGGGCTGCCTAAGTTTGAGGGAGTGCATCAGTTTGAGGGAGTGCATCAGTTTGAGGGAATGCATCAGTTTGAGGGGCTGCCTTAGTTTGAGGGGCTGCCTTAGTTTGAGGGTTGCCCGAGTATGAGGGTTGCCCGAGTATGAGGGACTGCCTTAGTTTGAGGGGTTGCCTTAGTTTGAGGGGTTGCCTTATTTTGAGGGGTTGCCTTAGTTTGAGGGTAGCCTCAGTTTGAGGGCGGCCTTAGTTTGAGTTGTTGCCTTAGTTTGAGTTGTTGCCTTAGTTTGAGGTGTTGCATTAGTTTGAGGTGTTGCATTAGTTTGAGTTGTTGAATCAGTTTGAGGTGTTGCATAAGTTTGAGGTGTTGCCTTAGTTTGAGGTGTTGCCTTTGTTTGAGGTGTTGCCTTGGTTTGAGGGTTGCCTTAATTTGAGGTGTTGCCTTAGTTTGAGGTGTTGCTTTAGTTTGAGGTGTTGCATTAGTTTGAGGGTTCCATTAGTTTCAGGGTTCCATTAGTTTGACGGTTGCATTAGTTTGAGGGTTGCCATAGTTTGAGGTGTTGCCTTAGTTAGAGGTGTTGCATTAGTTTGAGGTGTTGCCTTAGTTTGACGGTTTTCTTAATTTGAGGTGTTGCCTTATTTTAAGTGGGCTGTCTTCGTTTGAGGTGTTGCCTTGGTTTGAGGTGTTGCCTTAGTATGAGGTGTTGCATGAGTTTGAGGTGATGCCTTAGTTTGAGGTGTTGCCTTAGTTTGAGGTGTTGCCTTAGTTTGAGGTGTTGCCTTAGTTTTAGTTGTTGCCTTTGTTTGAGGGTTTCATGAGTTTGAGATGTAGCCTTAGTTTGAGGTGTAGCCTTAGTTTGAGGTGTTGCCTTAGTTTGAGGTGTTGCATTAGTTTGAGGGGCTACCTTAGTTTGCGGGGCTATCTTAGTTTGAGGTGCTGCCTTAGTTTGAGGGGCTGCCTTAGTTTGATGAACTGCGTTATTTTGAGATGTTGCCTTATTTTGAGGGGTTGTCTTAGTTAGAGGGTTTATTTCGTTTTAGATCTTGCAATAGTTTGAAGTGTTGCCTTAGTTTGAGGGTCTGCCTTCGTTTTAGGTGTAGCTTAATTTTGAAGGTTGCCTTTGTCTGAGGCGCTGCATTAGTATGAGGGGCTGCCTCAGTATGAGGGGCAGCCTTAGTTTGTGGTGCTGCATTAATTTAAGGGCCTGCTTGAGTTTCAGGGCCTGCTTTAGTTTCAGGGCCTGCTTGAGTTTCAGGGCCTGCTTGAGTGTCAGGAGCTGCCTTAGTGAAAGGGGCTGCCTTAGTGAGAGGGGCTGTCTTAGTGAGAGGGGCTGCCTTTGTTTGAGGAGCTGCCTTAGTTAGAAGCGCTGCATTAGTTTGAGAATTGCCTTAGTTTGAGGGCCTGCCTTAGTTTGAGGGGCTGCTTTAGTTTGAGGGTTGCCTCACTTTGAGGGTTGCCTCACTTTGAGCGTCTGCCTTATTTTCAGGGTTGCCCCAGTTTGAGGGCCTGCCTCAGTTTGAGAATTGCCTTAGTTTGAGGTCTGCCTTAGATTGAGGGTTGCCTAGTTTGAGGGGCTGCCTTTGTTTGAGCGGCTGCCTTAGTTTGAGGGGCTGCCTTAGTTTGAGGGGCTGCCTTCGTTTGAGGTGTTGCCTTAGTTTGTGGGGTTGCCTTAGTTTGAGGGGCTGCCTTCGTAGAGGGGTTGCCTTGGTTTGAGGGGTTGCCTTAGTTTGACGGAATGGCTTAGTTTGTGGGGAAGCCTTCGTATGAGGGGCTGAATTAGTTTGAGGGGTTGCCTTAGTTTGAGGGGATGCCTTAGTTTGTGGGGCAGCCTTAGTTTGAGGGGCTGCATTAGTATGAGGGGCTGCATTAGTATGAGGGGCTGCATTAGTAGGAGGGGCTGTCTTTCTTTGAGGGGCTGTCTTACTTTGAGGGGCTGCATTCGATTGAGGGTTGCCTTACATTGATGTGCTACATTAACTTGGGGTGTTGCCTTTGTTTGAGGGGCTGCCTTAGTTTGAGGGTCTGCCTTAGTTTGAGGGGCTGCCTTAGTTTGAGGGGCTGCCTTAGTTAGAGCGGCTGCCTTAGTTTGAGGGGCAGCCTTAGTTTGAGGGGCAGCCTTAGTTTGAGGTGTTGCCTTAGTTTGAGGTGTTGCCTTAGTTTGAGGTGTTGCCTTAGATTGAGGTGTTGCCTTAGATTGAGGTGTTGCCTTAGATTGAGGTGTTGCCTTCGTTTGAGGTGTTGATTTCGTTTGAGGTGTTGCCTTCGTTTGAGGTGTTGCCTTCGTTTGAGGTGTTGCCTTCTTTTGAGGGGCTGCCTTCGTTTGAGGGGCTGCCTTAGTTTGAGGGGTTGCCTTAGTTTGACGGAATGGCTTAGTTTGTGAGGAAGCCTTAGTTTGAGGGGCTGCATTCGTCTGAGGGGCTGCAGTCGACTGAGGGGCTGCAGTCGACTGAGGGGCTGCAGTCGTCTGAGGGGCAGCCTTAGTCTGAGGGGCAGCCTTAGTCTGAGGGGCTGCATTAGTCTGAGGGGCTGCATTAGTATGAGGGTCTGCATTACTTTGAGGGGCTGCATTAGTTTGAGTGTTTGTTTAGTTTGAGGGTTTGTTTAGTTTGAGGGATGCCTTAGTTTGAGGGATGCCTTATGTTGAGGGATGCCTTAGTTTGAGTGTTGCCTTAGTTTGAGTGTTGCCTTAGTTTGAGGCGTTGCATTAGTTTGAGGCGTTGCATTAGTTTGAGGCGTTGCCTTAGTTTGAGGGGCTGCCTTAGTTTGAGGGGCTGCCTGAGTTTGAGGGAGTGCCTGAGTTTGAGGGAGTGCCTTAGTTTGACGGGAGTGCCTTAGTTTGAGGTGCTGCCTCAGTTTGAGGGTTGCCCTAGTGTGAGGGTTGCCCTAGTTTGAGGGTCTGCCCCAGTTTGAGGGGCTGCCTTAGTTTGAGGTTTTGCCTCAGTTTGAGGTTTTGCCTTGGTTTGAGGTTTTGCCTTAGTTTGAGGGGTTGCCTCAGTTTGAGGCGTTGCATCAGTTTGAGTCGTTGCATCAGTTTGAGGGGCTGCCTTAGTTTGAGGGGCTGCCTGAGTTTGAGGGGCTGCCTGAGTTTGAGGGGCTGCCTAAGTTTGAGGGAGTGCATCAGTTTGAGGGAGTGCATCGGTTTGAGGGAATGCATCAGTTTGAGGGGCTGCCTTTGTTTGAGGGGCTGCCTTAGTTTGAGGGTTGCCCGAGTATGAGGGTTGCCCGAGGATGAGGGACTGCCTTAGTTTGAGGGGTTGCCTTAGTTTGAGGGGTTGCCTTATTTTGAGGGGTTGCCTTAGTTTGAGGGTAGCCTCGGTTTGAGGGCGGCCTTAGTTTGAGTTGTTGCCTTAGTTTGAGGTGTTGCATTAGTTTGAGTTGTTGCATTAGTTTGAGGTGTTGCCTTTGTTTGAGGTGTTGCCTTAGTTTGAGGTGTTGCCTTAGTTTGAGGTGTTGCCTTTGTTTGAGGTGTTGCATTAGTTTGAGTTGTTGAATCAGTTTGAGGTGTTGCATAAGTTTGAGGTGTTGCCTTAGTTTGAGGGGTTGCCTTAGTTTGAGGTGTTGCCTTAGTTTGAGGTGTTGCATTAGTTTGAGTTGTTGAATCAGTTTGAGGTGTTGCATAAGTTTGAGGTGTTGCATTAGTTTGAGGTGTTGCCTTTGTTTGAGGTGTTGCCTTAGTTTGAGTTGTTGCCTTTGTTTGAGGTGTTGACTTAGTTTGAGGTGTTGCATTAGTTTGAGTTGTTGAATCAGTTTGAGGTGTTGCATAAGTTTGAGGTGTTGCCTTAGTTTGAGGTGTTGCCTTTGTTTGAGGTGTTGCCTTGGTTTGAGGGTTGCCTTAGTTTGAGGTGTTGCCTTAGTTTGAGGTGTTGATTTAGTTTGAGGTGTTGCATTAGTTTGAGGGTTCCATTAGTTTGACGGTTGCCTTAGTTTGAGGTGTTGCCTTAGTTTGAGGTGTTGCCTTAGTTTGAGGTGTTGCATTAGTTTGAGGTGTTGCATTAGTTTGAGTTGTTGAATCAGTTTGAGGTGTTGCATAAGTTTGAGGTGTTGCCTTAGTTTGAGGTGTTGCCTTTGTTTGAGGTGTTGCCTTGGTTTGAGGGTTGCCTTAGTTTGAGGTGTTGCCTTAGTTTGAGGTGTTGCCTTAGTTTGAGGTGTTGCTTTAGTTTGAGGTGTTGCATTAGTTTGAGGGTTCCATTAGTTTGACGGTTGCCTTAGTTTGAGGTGTTGCCTTAGTTTGAGGTGTTGCCTTAGTTTGAGGTGTTGCCTTAGTTTGAGGGTTTTCTTAATTTGAGGTGTTGCCTTATTTTAAGTGGGCTGTCTTAGTTTGAGGTGTTGCCTTAGTTTGTGGTGTTGCCTGAGTTTGAGGTGTTGCATTAGTTTTAGTTGTTGCCTTTGTTTGAGGGTTTCATTAGTTTGAGATGTGTCCTTAGTTTGAGGTGTCGCCTTAGTTTGAGGTGTAGCCTTAGTTTGAGGTGTTGCCTTAGTAGAGGGGTTGCCTTAGTTTGATGGGTTGCCTTAGTTTGATGGGTTTCCTTAATTTGAGGGGCTGCCTTAGTTTGAGGGGTTGCCTTAGTTTGACGGAATGGCTTAGTTTGTGGGGAAGCCTGAGTTTGAGGGGCTGCATTCGTCTGAGGGGCTGCAGTCGTCTGAGGGGCTGCAGTCGACTGAGGGGCTGCAGTCGACTGAGGGGCAGCCTTAGTCTGAGGGGCTGCATTAGTCTGAGGGGCTGCATTAGTATGAGGGTCTGCATTACTTGGAGGGGCTGCATTAGTTTGACTGTTTGTTTAGTTTGAGGGTTTGTTTAGTTTGAGGGATGCCTTAGTTTGAGGGATGCCTTATGTTGAGGGATGCCTTAGTTTGAGTGTTGCCTTAGTTTGAGTGTTGCCTTAGTTTGAGGCGTTGCATTAGTTTGAGGCGTTGCATTAGTTTGAGGCGTTGCCTTAGTTTGAGGGGCTGCCTTAGTTTGAGGGGCTGCCTGAGTTTGAGGGAGTGCCTGAGTTTGAGGGAGTGCATCAGTTTGAGGGAGTGCATCGGTTTGAGGGAATGCATCAGTTTGAGGGGCTGCCTTTGTTTGAGGGGCTGCCTTAGTTTGAGGGTTGCCCGAGTATGAGGGTTTCCCGAGTATGAGGGACTGCCTTAGTTTGAGGGGTTGCCTTTGTTTGAGGGGTTGCCTTATTTTGAGGGGGTGCCTTAGTTTGAGGGTAGCCTCGGTTTGAGGGCGGCCTTAGTTTGAGTTGTTGCCTTAGTTTGAGGTGTTGCATTAGTTTGAGTTGTTGAATCAGTTTGAGGTGTTGCATAAGTTTGAGGTGTTGCCTTAGTTTGAGGTGTTGCCTTTGTTTGAGCTGTTGCCTTGGTTTGAGGGTTGCCTTAGTTTGAGGTGTTGCCTTAGTTTGAGGTGTTGCCTTAGTTTGAGGTGTTGCCTTAGTTTGAGGTGTTGCTTTAGTTTGAGGTGTTGCATTAGTTTGAGGGTTCCATTAGTTTGACGGTTGCCTTAGTTTGAAATGTTGCCATAGTTTGAGGTGTTGCCTTAGTTAGAGGTGTTGCATTAGTTTGAGGTGTTGCCTTAGTTTGAGGGTTTTCTTAATTTGAGGTGTTGCCTTATTTTAAGTGGGCTGTCTTAGTTTGAGGTGTTGCCTTAGTTTGAGGTGTTGCCTTAGTTTGAGGTGTTGCATTAGTTTGAGGTGATGCCTTAGTTTGAGGTGTTGCCTTAGTTTGAGGTGTTGCCTTAGTTTGAGGTGTTGCCTTAGTTTTAGTTGTTGCCTTTGTTTGAGGGTTTCATTAGTTTGAGATGTAGCCTTAGTTTGAGGTGTCGCCTTAGTTTGAGGTGTAGTCTTAGTTTGAGGTGTTGCCTTAGTAGAGGGGTTGCCTTAGTTTGAGGTGTCGCCTTAGTTTGAGGTGTAGTCTTAGTTTGAGGTGTTGCCTTAGTAGAGGGGCTGCCTTAGTTTGAGGTGTTGCAATAGTTTGACGGAATGGCTTAGTTTGTGGGGAAGCTTTAGTTTGAGGGGCTGCATTCGTCTGAGGGGCTGCAGTCGTCTGAGGGGCCGCAGTCGACTGAGGGGCTGCAGTCGTCTGAGGGGCAGCCTTAGTCTGAGGGGCTGCATTAGTCTGAGGGGCTGCATTAGTATGAGGGTCTGCATTACTTTGAGGGGCTGCATTAGTTTGAGTGTTTGTTTAGTTTGAGGGTTTGTTTAGTTTGAGGGATGCCTTAGTTTGAGGGAAGCCTTATGTTGAGGGATGCCTTAGTTTGAGTGTTGCCTTAGTTTGAGTGTTGCCTTAGTTTGAGGCGTTGCATTAGTTTGAGGCGTTGCATTAGTTTGAGGCGTTGCCTTATTTTGTGGGGCTGCCTTAGTTTGAGGGGCTGCCTGAGTTTGAGGGAGTGCCTGAGTTTGAGGGAGTGCCTTAGTTTGAGGGTTGCCCTAGTGTGAGGGTTGCCCCAGTTTGAGGGTCTGCCCCAGTTTGAGGGGCTGCCTTAGTTTGAGGTTTTGCCTTAGTTTGAGGTTTTGCCTTAGTTTGAGTGGTTGCCTCAGTTTGAGGCGTTGCATCAGTTTGAGGCGTTGCATCAGTTTGAGAGGCTGCCTTAGTTTGAGGGGCTGCCTGAGTTTGAGGGGCTGCCTGAGTTTGAGGGGCTGCCTAAGTTTGAGGGAGTGCATCAGTTTGAGGGAGTGCATCAGTTTGAGGGAGTGCATCAGTTTGAGGGAATGCATCAGTTTGAGGGGCTGCCTTCGTTTGAGGGCTGCCTTAGTTTGAGGGGCTGCCTTAGTTTGAGGGTTGCCCTAGTGTGAGGGTTGCCCTACTTTGAGGGTCTGCACCAGTTTGAGGGGCTGCCTTAGTTTGAGGTTTTGCCTTAGTTTGAGGTTTTGCCTTAGTTTGAGGGGTTGCCTCAGTTTGAGGCGTTGCATCAGTTTGAGGCGTTGCATCAGTTTGAGGGGCTGCCTTAGTTTGAGGGGCTGCCTGAGTTTGAGGGGCTGCCTGAGTTTGAGGGGCTGCCTAAGTTTGAGGAGTGCATCAGTTTGAGGTAGTGCATCAGTTTGAGGGAATGCATCAGTTTGAGGGGCTGCCTTAGTTTGAGGGGCTGCCTTAGTTTGAGGGTTGCCCGAGTATGAGGGTTGCACGAGTTTGAGGGACTGCCTTAGTTTGAGGGGTTGCCTTAGTTTGAGGGGTTGCCTTATTTTGAGGGGTTGCCTTAGTTTGAGGGTAGCCTCTGTTTGAGGGCGGCCTTAGTTTGAGTTGTTGCCTTAGTTTGAGGTGTTGCATTAGTTTGAGGTGCTGCATTAGTTTGAGTTGTTCAATCAGTTTGAGGTGTTGCATAAGTTTGAGGTGTTGCCTTAGTTTGAGGTGTTGCCTTAGTTTGAGGTGTTGCCTTAGTTTGAGGTGTTGCATTAGTTTGAGGGTTCCATTAGTTTCAGGGTTCCATTAGTTTGACGGTTGCCTTAGTTTGAAATGTTGCCATAGTTTGAGGTGTTGCCTTAGTTAGAGGTGTTGCCTTAGTTTGATGTGTTGCATTATTTTGATGTGTTGCCTAAGTTTGAGGTGTTGCATTAGTTTGAGGTGTTGCATTAGTTTTAGGGTTGCCTTTGTTTGAGGTGCTGCCTTTGTTTGAGATGCTGCCTCTGTTTGAGGTGCTGTCTTTGTTTGAGGTGTTGCCTTTATTTGAGGTGTTGCCTTAGTTTGAGGTGTTGCCTTAGTTTGAGGTGTTGCCTTAGTTTGAGGGTTTCCTTAGATTGAAGTGTTGCCTTATTTTGACGTGTTGCCTCAATTTGATGTGTTGCCTTAGTTTGATGTGTTGCCTTAGTTTGAGAAGCTGCCTTAGTTTGTGGAGCTGCCTTAGTTTGAGGGGCTGCCTTAGTTTGAGGGGCTGCCTTAGTTTGAGGGGCTGCCTTAGTTTGAGGTGCGGCCTTCGTTTGAGGTGCTGCCTGAGTTTGAGGTGTTGCCTTTGATTGACGGTTTCCTTAGTTTGAGGTGTTGCATTAGTTTGAGGAGTTGCATTAGTTTGAGGAGTTGCATTAGTTTGAGGAGTTGCTTTAGTTTGAGGAGTTGCTTTAGTTTGAGCAGTTGCTTTAGTTTGAGGAGATGCTTTCGTTTGAGGTGTTGCTTTAGTTTAAGGTGTTGCTTTAGTCTGAGGTGTTGCATTAGTTTGAGGTGTTGCATTAGTTTGAGGTGTTGCCTTAGTTAGTTTGAGGGTTGCCTTAGTTTGAGGGTTGCCTTAGTTTGAGGGTTCCCTTCATTTGTGGTGGTGCCTTATTTTGAGGGTTTACATAATTTGAGGTGTTGCCTTAGTTTTCGTGGGCTGTCTTAGTTTGAGGTGTTGCCTTAGTTTGAGGTGTTGCCTTAGTTTGAGGTGTTGCCTCAGTTTGAGCTGTTGCCTTAGATTGAGGTGTTGCCTTATTTTGAGGTGTTGCCTTAGTTTGAGGTGTTGCCTTGGTTTGAGTTGTTGCCTGAGTTTGAGTTTTTGCCTTTGATTGAGGGTTGCCTTAGTTTGAGGTGTTGCCTTAGTTTGAGGTGTTGCCTTAGTTTGAGGTGTTGCCTTTGATTGAGGTTTGCCTCAGTTTGAGATGTTGCCTTAGTTTGAGGTGTTGCCTTAGTTTGAGCTGTTGCCTTAGTTTGAGGTGTTGCCTTAGTTTGAGGTGTTGCCTTAGTTTGAGGGTTTCATTAGTTTGAGGTTTTACCTTAGTTTGAGGTGTTGCCTTAGTTTGAGGTTTTGCCTTAGTTTGAGGGTTGCATTAGTTTGAGGGTTGCATTAGTTTGAGGGTTGCATTAGTTTGAGTGTTGCATTAGTTTGAGGGTTGTATTCGTTTGACGGTTGCCTTAGTTTGAGGTGTTGCCTTAGTTTGAGGGTTTGCCTTAGTTTGAGGGTTTGCCTTAGTTTGAGGGGTTGCCTCAGTTTGAGGCGTTGCATCAGTTTGAGGCGTTGCATCAGTTTGAGGGGCTGCCTTAGTTTGAGGGGCTGCCTGAGTTTGAGGGGCTGCCTGTGTTTGAGGCGCTGCCTAAGTTTGAGGGAGTGCATCAGTTTGAGGGAGTGCATCAGTTTGAGGGAATGCATCAGTTTGAGGGGCTGCCTTAGTTTGAGGGGCTGCCTTAGTTTGAGGGTTGCCCGAGTATGAGGGTTGCCCGAGTATGAGGGACTGCCTTAGTTTGAGGGGTTGCCTTAGTTTGAGGCTTTGCCTTATTTTGAGGGGTTGCCTTAGTTTGAGGGTAGCCTCTGTTTGAGGGCGGCCTTAGTTTGAGTTGTTGCCTTAGTTTGAGGTGTTGCATTAGTTTGAGGTGCTGCATTAGTTTGAGTTGTTCAATCAGTTTGAGGTGTTGCATAAGTTTGAGGTGTTGCCTTAGTTTGAGGTGTTGCCTTAGTTTGAGGTGTTGCCTTAGTTTGAGGTGTTGCATTAGTTTGAGGGTTCCATTAGTTTCAGGGTTCCATTAGTTTGACGGTTGCCTTAGTTTGAAATGTTGCCATAGTTTGAGGTGTTGCCTTAGTTAGAGGTGTTGCCTTAGTTTGATGTGTTGCATTATTTTGATGTGTTGCCTAAGTTTGAGGTGTTGCATTAGTTTGAGGTGTTGCATTAGTTTTAGGGTTGCCTTTGTTTGAGGTGCTGCCTTTGTTTGAGATGCTGCCTCTGTTTGAGGTGCTGTCTTTGTTTGAGGTGTTGCCTTTATTTGAGGTGTTGCCTTAGTTTGAGGATTTGCCTTAATTTTGAGGATTTGCCTTAGTTTGAGGTTTTGCATTAGTTTTAGGGTTGCCTTTGTTTGAGGTGCTGCCTTTGTTTGAGATGCTGCCTCTGTTTGAGGTGCTGTCTTTGTTTGAGGTGTTGCCTTTATTTGAGGTGTTGCCTTAGTTTGAGGTGTTGCCTTAGTTTGAGGTTTTGCCTTAGTTTGAGGGTTGCCTTAGATTGAAGTGTTGCCTTATTTTGATGTGTTGCCTCAGTTTGATGTGTTGCCTTAGTTTGATGTGTTGCCTTAGTTTGAGGAGCTGCCTTAGTTTGAGGAGCTGCCTTAGTTTGAGGGGCTGCCTTAGTTTGAGGGGCTGCCTTAGTTTGAGGGTTGCCTTTGTTTGAGGTGCTGCCTTTGTTTGAGATGCTGCCTCTGTTTGAGGTGCTGTCTTTGTTTGAGGTGTTGCCTTTATTTGAGGTGTTGCCTTAGTTTGAGGGTTGCCTTAGATTGAAGTGTTGCCTTATTTTGATGTGTTGCCTCAGTTTGATGTGTTGCCTTAGTTTGATGTGTTGCCTTAGTTTGAGGAGCTGCCTTAGTTTGAGGAGGTGCCTTAGTTTGAGGGGCTGCCTTAGTTTGAGGGGCGGCCTTCGTTTGAGGTGCTGCCTGAGTTTGAGGTGTTGCCTTTGATTGACGGTTTCCTTGGTTTGAGGTGTTGCATTAGTTTGAGGAGTTGCATTAGTTTGAGGAGTTGCTTTATTTTGAGGAGTTGCTTTAGTTTGAGCAGTTGCTTTAGTTTGAGGAGATGCTTTCGTTTGAGGTGTTGCTTTAGTTTGAGGTGTTGCTTTAGTCTGAGGTGTTGCATTAGTTTGAGGTGTTGCATTAGTTTGAGGGTTGCCTTAGTTTGAGGGTTCCCTTCATTTCTGGTGGTGCCTTATTTTGAGGGTTTACATAATTTGAGGTGTTGCCTTAGTTTTCGTGGGCTGTCTTAGTTTGAGGTGTTGCCTTAGTTTGAGGTGTTGCCTTAGTTTGAGGTGTTGCCTTGGTTTGAGTTGTTGCCTTAGATTGAGTTGTTGCCTTTGATTGAGGGTTGCCTTAGTTTGAGGTGTTGCCTTAGTTTGAGGTGTTGCCTTAGTTTGAGGTGTTGCCTTTGATTGAGGGTTGCCTTATTTTGAGATGTTGCCTTAGTTTGAGGTGTTGCCTTAGTTTGAGCTGTTGCCTTAGTTTGAGGTGTTGCCTTAGTTTGAGGTGTTGCCTTAGTTTGAGGTTTTCATTAGTTTGAGGTTTAGCCTTAGTTTGAGGTGTTGCCTTAGTTTGAGGTGTTGCCTTAGTTTGAGGGTTGCATTAGTTTGAGGGTTGCATTAGTTTGAGGGTTGCATTAGTTTGAGTGTTGCATTAGTTTGAGGGTTGTATTCGTTTGACGTTGCCTTAGTTTGAGGTGTTGCCTTAGTTTGAGGGTTTCATTAGTTTGAGGTTTAGCCTTAGTTTGAGGTGTTGCCTTAGTTTGAGGTGTTGCATTAGTTTGAGGTGTTGCCTTAGTTTGAGGGTTTTCTTAATTTGAGGTCTTGCCTTATTTTAAGTGGGCTGTCTCTGTTTGAGGTGTTGCCTTAGTTTGAGGTCTTGCCTCAGTTTGAGGTGTTGCATTAGTTTGAGGTGTTGCCTTAGTTTGAGGGTTTTCTTAATTTGAGGTGTTGCCTTATTTTAAGTGGGCTGTCTTATTTTGAGGTGTTGCCTTAGTTTGAGGTGTTGCCTTAGTTTGAGGTGTTGCATTAGTTTGATGTGATGCCTCAGTTTGAGATGTTGCCTTAGTTTGAGGTGTTGCCTTAGTTTGAGGGTTTTCTTAATTTGAGGTGTTGCCTTATTTTAAGTGGGCTGTCTTATTTTGAGGTGTTGCCTTAGTTTGAGGTGTTGCCTTCGTTTGAGGTGTTGCATTAGTTTGATGTGATGCCTCAGTTTGAGATGTTGCCTTAGTTTGAGGTGTTGCCTTAGTTTGAGGTGTTGCCTTCGTTTTAGTTGTTGCATTTGTTTGAGGGTTTCATTAGTTTGAGGTGTAGCCTTCGTTTGAGGTGTTGCCTTAGTTTGAGGTGTTGCATTAGTTTGAGGGGCTACCTTATTTTGAGGGGCTATCTTAGTTTGAGGGGCTATCTTAGTTTGTGGGGCTGCCTTAGTTTGAGGGGCTGCTTTAGTTTGATGAACTGCGTTATTTTGAGATGTTGCCTTATTTTGAGGGGTTGTCTTAGTTCGAGGGTTTACTTCGTTTTAGATGTTGCAATAGTTTGAGGTGTTGCCTTAGTTTGAGGGTCTGCCTTCGTTTTAGGTGTAGCTTTATTTTGAAGGTTGCCTTTGTCTGAGGCACTGCATTAGTTTGAGGGGTTGCCTTAGATGGAGGGTCTGCCTTAATTTGAGGTGTTGCCTTAGTTTGAGGGGTTTCTCAGTTTGAGGTGTTGCCTAAGTTTGAGGTGTTGCCTCAGTTTGAGGTGTTGCCTTAGTTTGAGGTGTTGCCTTAGTTTGTGGGCTGCCTTAGTGTGAGGGGCTGCCTTCGTGTGAGGGGCTGCCTGAGTGTGAGGGGCTTCCTGAGTGTGAGGGGCTTCCTGAGTGTGAGGAGCTGCCTGAGTGTGAGGAGCTGCCTGAGTGTGAGGGGCTGCCTGAGTTTGCGGGGCTGCCTTAGTTTGCGGGGCTGCCTTATTTTGCGGGGCTGCCTTAGTTTGTGGGGCTGCCTTAGTTTGAGGGGCAGCCTTAGTTTGAGGGGCAGCCTTAGTTTGTGCGGCTGCCTCAGTTGGAGGGGTTGCCTTCGTTTGAGGGGTTGCCTTCGTTTGAGGGGTTGCCTTAGTTTGAAGTGATGCCTTTATATGAGGGGCTGCCTTAGTATGAGGG
Source organism: Heterodontus francisci (assembly GCF_036365525.1). NCBI lineage: Eukaryota > Metazoa > Chordata > Chondrichthyes > Heterodontiformes > Heterodontidae > Heterodontus > Heterodontus francisci. The sequence goes on along the minus strand of NW_027140818.1, from coordinate 1,546,749 downwards.
GCTGCCTTAGTATGAGGGGCAGCCTTAGTTTGTGGTGCTGCATTAATTTAAGGGCCTGCTTGAGTTTCAGGGCCTGCTTTAGTTTCAGGGCCTGCTTGAGTTTCAGGGCCTGCTTGAGTGTCAGGGGCTGCCTTAGTGAAAGGGGCTGCCTTAGTGAGAGGGGCTGTCTTAGTGAGACGGGCTGCCTTAGTTTGAGGCGCTGCCTTAGTTAGAAGCGCTGCATTAGTTTGAGAATTGCCTTAGTTTGAGGGGCTGCTTTAGTTTGAGGGTTGCCTCACTTTGAGGGTTGCCTCACTTTGAGCGGCTGCCTTATTTTCAGGGTTGCCCCAGTTTGAGGGCCTGCCTTAGTTTGAGAATTGCCTTAGTTTGAGGTCTGCCTTAGTTTGAGGTCTGCCTTAGTTTGAGGGTTGCCCAGTTTGAGGGACTGCCTTTGTTTGAGCGGCTGCCTTAGTTTGAGGGGCTGCCTTCGTTTGAGGTGTTGCCTTAGTTTGTGGGGTTGCCTTAGTTTGAGGGGCTGCCTTCGTAGAGGGGTTGCCTTAGTTTGAGGGGCTGCCTTAGTTTGAGGGGCTGCCTTAGTTCGAGGGGCCGCCTTAGTTTGAGGGTCCGCCTTAGTTTGAGGGGCCGCCTTAGTTTGAGGTGTTGCCTGAGTATGAGGTGTTGCCTTTGATTGACGGTTTCCTCAGTTATAGGTGTTTCATTAGTTTGAGGTGTTGCATTAGTTTAAGGTTTTGCATTAGTTTGAGGTGTTGCATTAGTTTGAGGAGTTGCATTAGTTTAAGGTGTTGCATTAGTTTGAGGTGTTGCATTAGTTTGAGGTGTTGCATTAGTTTGAGGTGTTGCATGAGTTTGAGGTGTTGCATTAGTTTGAGGTGTTGCATGAGTTTGAGGTGTTGCATTAGTTTGAGGTGTTGCTTTAGTTTGAGTTGCAGCCTTCGTTAGTGGGTTGCCTTTCTTTGAGGGTTCCCTTAGTTAGAGGTGTTGCCTGAGTTTGAGGTGTTGCCTTAGTTTAAGGGGCTGCATCTGTTTGAGGGGTTGCCTTAGTTTCAGGTGTTGCCTTAGTTTGTGGTGTTGCCTTAGTTTGAGGTGTTGCATTGGTTTGAGGTGTTGCCTTAGATTGAGGTGTTGCCTTAGTTTGAGGGGCCGCCTGAGTTTGAGCGGCCGCCTTAGTTTGAGGTGTTGCCTGAGTATGAGGTGTTGCCTTTGATTGACGGTTTCCTTAGTTTGAGGAGATGCATTAGTTTGAGGTGTTGCATTAGTTTGAGGTATTGCATTAGTTTGAGGTGTTGCATTAGTTTGAGGTGTTGCTTTAGTTTGAGTTGCAGCCTTCGTTAGTGTGTTGCCTTTGTTTGAGGGTTCCCTTACTTTGAGGGTTCCCTTAGTTTGATGGTTCCTTTAGTTTGAGGTGCTGCCTGAGTTTGAGGTGTTGCCTTAGTTTAAGTGGCTGCATCTGTTTGAGGGTTGCCTTAGTTTCAGGGTCTGCATTAGTTTGAGGGTCTGCATTAGTTTGAGCGTTGCCATATTTTAAGGGTTGCCTTTGATTGAGGTGTTGCATTAGTTTGAGGGGAGCCTAAGTTTGATGGTTTCTCAGTTTGAGGGGCTGCATTAGTTTGAGGGTCTGCATTAGTATGAGCATTGCCATATTTTAAGGGTTGCCTTAGATTGAGGCGTTGCCTTAGATTGAGGCGCTGCCTCAGTTTGAGGCGTTGCCTCAGTTTGAGGCGTTGCCTACGTTTGAGGCGTTGCCTTAGTCTTTGGGCTGCCTTAGTTTGAGGTGTTGCCTTAGTCTGAGGTGTTGCCTTAGTTTGAGGGTTCCCTTAGTTTGAGGGTTCCCTTAGTTTGAGGGTTGCCTTTGTTTGAGGGGTTGCCTTTGTTTGAGGGGCTGCCTTTGTTTGAGGGGTTGCCTTTGTTGAGGGTTGCCTTAGTTTGAGCGTTGCCTTAGTTTGAGGGTTGCCTTAGTTTGAGCGTTGCTTTAGTTTGAGGGTTGCCTTAGTTTGAGGGTTGCGTTAGTTTGAGGGATGCATTAGTTTGAGGGTTGCCTTAGTTTGAGGGTTGCCATAGTTTGAGGAATTGCCTTAAATGAGGAATTGCCTTCGTTTATGGGTTGCCTTAGTTTTAGGTGTTGCATTCGTTTGAGGGTTGTCTTAAATTGAGGGTTGCCTTGTATTGACTGCTGCCTCAGTCTGAGGTTTGCCTTAGATTGAGGATTGCCTTAGTTTGAGATATTGCTTAGTTTGATGGGAGCCTTTGTTTGAGGTGTTGGCCTATTTTGAGGTGTTGCCTTAGTTTGAGGTGTTGCCTTAGTTTGAGGTGTTGCCTTAGTTTGAGGTGTTGCATTAGTTTGAGGTACTGAATTAGTTTGAGGTATGGCATTAGTTGGAGGGTTGCCTTAGTTTGATGTGTTGCCTTAGTTTGATGTGTTGCCTTAGTTTGATGTGTTACCTTCGTTTCATGTGTTGCCTTAGTTTGATGTGTTGCCTGAGTTTGATGTGTTGCCTTAATTTGAGGTGTTGCCTTTATTTGACGGCTGCCTTAGTTTGAGGTGTTGCCTTAGTTTGAGGTGTTGCCTCAGTTTGAGGTGTTGCCTTAGTTTGAGGTGTTGCCTTAGTTTGAGGTGTTGCCTTTGTTTGAGGGTTGCCTTTGATTGAGGGCTTCCTTTGATTGAGGGTTTCCTTTGATTGAGAGTTGCCTCAGTTTGAGGTTTTGCCTTAGTTTGAGGTTTTGCCTTAGTTTGAGGTTTTGCCTTAGTTTGAGGTTTTGCCTTAGTTTGAGGTGTTGCATTAGTTTGAGGTGTTGCATTAGTTTGACGGTTCCCTTAGTTTGACTGTTGCCTTAGTTTGAGGTGTTGCCTTAGTTTGACTGTTGCCTAAGTTTGAAGTATATCCTTAGTTTGAGGTGTTGCCTTAGTTTGAGGTGTTGCCTTAGTTTGAGGGTTCCCTTAGTTTGAGGGTTCCCTTAGTTTGAGGGTTGCCTTTGTTTGAGGGGTTGCCTTTGTTTGAGGGGCTGCCTTTGTTTGAGGGGTTGCCTTTGTTGAGGGTTGCCTTAGTTTGAGCGTTGCCTTAGTTTGAGGGTTGCCTTAGTTTGAGCGTTGCTTTAGTTTGAGGGTTGCCTTAGTTTGAGGGTTGCGTTAGTTTGAGGGATGCAAAAGTTTGAGGGTTGCCTTAGTTTGAGGGTTGCCATAGTTTGAGGAATTGCCTTAGTTTGAGGAATTGCCTTCGTTTATGGGTTGCCTTAGTTTTAGGTGTTGCATTCGTTTGAGGGTTGTCTTAAATTGAGAGTTGCCTTGTATTGACTGCTGCATCAGTCTGAGGTTTGCCTTAGATTGAGGATTGCCTTAGTTTGAGATATTGCTTAGTTTGATGGGAGCCTTTGTTTGAGGTGTTGGCCTATTTTGAGGTGTTGCCTTAGTTTGAGGTGTTGCCTTCGTTGAGGTGTTGCCTTAGTTTGAGGTGTTGCATTAGTTTGAGGTACTGCATTAGTTTGAGGTATGGCATTAGTTGGAGGGTTGCCTTAGTTTGATGTGTTGCCTTAGTTTGATGTGTTGCCTTAGTTTGATGTGTTACCTTCGTTTCATGTGTTGCCTTAGTTTGATGTGTTGCCTGAGTTTGATGTGTTGCCTTAATTTGAGGTGTTGCCTTTATTTGACGGCTGCCTTAGTTTGAGGTGTTGCCTTAGTTTGAGGTGTTGCCTCAGTTTGAGGTGTTGCCTTAGTTTGAGGTGTTGCCTTAGTTTGAGGTGTTGCCTTTGTTTGAGGGTTGCCTTTGATTGAGGGCTTCCTTTGATTGAGGGTTTCCTTTGATTGAGAGTTGCCTCAGTTTGAGGTTTTGCCTTAGTTTGAGGTTTTGCCTTAGTTTGAGGTTTTGCCTTAGTTTGAGGTTTTGCCTTAGTTTGAGGTGTTGCATTAGTTTGAGGTGTTGCATTAGTTTGACGGTTCCCTTAGTTTGACTGTTGCCTTCGTTTGAGGTGTTGCCTTAGTTTGACTGTTGCCTAAGTTTGAAGTATATCCTTAGTTTGAGGTGTTGCCTTAGTTTGAGGTGTTGCCTTAGCTTGAGGTGTTGCCTTCGTTTGAGGTGTTGCCTTCGTTTGAGGTCTTGCCTTCGTTTGATGTGTTGCATTTGTTTGACGGTTGCCTTACTTTGAGGTGTTGCCTTAGTTTGATGTGTTGCCTTAGTTTGAGGTGTTGCCTTACTTTGAGGTGTTGCCTTAGTTTGAGGTGTTGCCTTAGTTTGACCGTTGCCTCAGTTTGAGGTGTTGCCTAAGTTTGAGGTGTTGCCTAAGTTTGAGGTGTTGCCTAAGTTTGAGGTGTTGCCTTCGTTTGAGGTGTTGCCTTTGTTGAGGGTTGCCTTCGTTTGAGCGTTGCCTTAGTTTGAGCTTTGCCTCAGTTTGTGGCGTTGCCTTAGTTTGATGTGTTGCCTTCGTTTGAGGTGTTGCCTTAGTTTGAGGTGTTGCCTTAGTTTGACTGTTGCCTCAGTTTGAGGTGTTGCCTTAGTTTGACTGTTGCCTCAGTTTGAGGTGTTGCCTTAGTTTGAGGTGATCCCTTAGTTTGTCTGTTGCCTCAGTTTGAGGTGTTGCCTTAGTTTGAGGTGTTGTCTTAGTTTGAGGTGTTGCCTTCGTTTGTGGTGTTGCCTTCGTTTGAGGTGTTGCCTTTGTTGAGGGTTGCCTTAGTTTGAGCGTTGCCTTAGTTTGAGCGTTGCCTTAGTTTGAGGGTTGCCTTTGTTTGAGGGTTGCGTTAGTTTGAGGGTTGCGTTAGTTTGAGGGTTGCGTTAGTTTGAGGGTTGCCTTAGTTTGAGGAATTGCCTTAGTTTGAGGAATTGCCTTCGTTTATGGGTTGCCTTAGTTTCAGGTGTTGCATTAGTTTGAGGGTTGTCTTAAATTCAGAGTTGCCTTGTATTGACTGCTGCCTCAGTCTGAGGTTTGCCTCAGATTGAGGATTGCCTTAGTTTGAGATATTGCTTAGTTTGATGGTAGCCTTTGTTTGAGGTGTTGCATTAGTTTTAGGTGTTGCCTTAGTTTGAGATATTGCTTAGTTTGATGGGAGCCTTTGTTTGAGGTGTTGGCCTATTTTGAGGTGTTGCCTTAGTTTGCGGTATTGACTTAGTTTGAGGTGTTGCCTTTGTTTGAGGTGTTGCATTAGTTTGAGGTATGGCATTAGTTGGAGGGTTGCCTTAGTTTGATGTGTTGCCTTAGTTTGATGTGTTGCCTTAATTTGAGGTGTTGCCTTTATTTGACGGCTGCCTTAGTTTGAGGTGTTGCCTTAGTTTGAGGTGTTGCCTTAGTTTGAGGTGTTGCCTTTGTTTGAGGGTTGCCTTTGATTGAGGGTTTCCTTTGATTGAGGGTTGCCTTAGTTTGAGGTTTTGCCTTAGTTTGAGGGTTGTCTTAGTTTGAGGTTTTGCCTTAGTTTGAGGTTTTGCCTTAGTTTGAGGTGTTGCCTTAGTTTGACGTTTTGCCTTAGTTTGAGGTTTTGCCTGAGTTTGAGGTATTGCATTAGTTTGAGTTGTTGCATTAGTTTGAGGTGTTGCCTGAGTTTGAGCTGTTGCCTTAGTTTGAGGTGTTGCCTCAGTTTGAGGGTTCCCTTAGTTTGAGGGTTTCCTTAGTTTGTGGGTTGCCTTTGTTTGAGGGGTTGCCTTTGTTTGAGGGGTTGCCTTTGTTGAGGGTTGCCTTAGTTTGAGCGTTGCCTTAGTTTGAGCGTTGCCCTAGTTTGAGCGTTGCCTTTGTTTGAGGGTTGCCTTAGTTTGAGGGTTGCGCTAGTTTGAGGGTTGCATTAGTTTGAGGGTTGCCCTTGTTTGAGGGTTGCCTTAGTTTGATGAATTGCTTTAGTTTGAGGAATTCACTTCGTTTGTGGGTTGCCTGAGTTTCAGGTGTTGCATTAGTTTGAGGGTTGTCTTAAATTGAGAGTTGCCTTGTATTGACTGCTGCCTCAGTCTGAGGTTTGCCTTAGATTGAGGATTGCCTTAGTTTGAGATATTGCTTAGTTTGATGGGAGCCTTTGTTTGAGGTGTTGGCCTATTTTGAGGTGTTGCCTTAGTTTGAGGTGTTGCCTTAGTTTGAGGTGTTGCCTCAGTTTGAGGTGTTGCATTAGTTTGAGGTACTGCATTAGTTTGAGGTATGGCATTAGTTGGAGGGTTGCCTTAGTTTGATGTGTTGCCTTAGTTTGATGTGTTGCCTTAGTTTGATGTGTTGCCTTAGTTTGATGTGTTGCCTTAATTTGAGGTGTTGCCTTTATTTGACGGCTGCCTTAGTTTGAGGTGTTGCCTTAGTTTGAGGTGTTGCCTCAGTTTGAGGTGTTGCCTTAGTTTGAGGTGTTGCCTTAGTTTGAGGTGTTGCCTTTGTTTGAGTGTTGCCTTTGATTGCGGGCTTCCTTTGATTGAGGGTTTCCTTGGATTGAGAGTTGCCTTAGTTTGAGGGTTGCCTTCGTTTGACGGTTGCCTTAGTTTGAGGTTTTGCCTTAGTTTGAGGTTTTGCCTTAGTTTGATGTGTTGCCTTAGTTTGATGTGTTGCCTTAGTTTGATGTGTTGCCTTAGTTTGAAGTGTTGCCTTCGTTTGATGTGTTGCCTTAGTTTGATGTGTTGCCTTAGTTTGATGTGTTGCCTTAATTTGAGGTGTTGCCTTTATTTGACGGCTGCCTTAGTTTGAGGTGTTGCCTTAGTTTGAGGTGTTGCCTCAGTTTGAGGTGTTGCCTTAGTTTGAGGTGTTGCCTTAGTTTGAGGTGTTGCCTTTGTTTGAGTGTTGCCTTTGATTGCGGGCTTCCTTTGATTGAGGGTTTCCTTGGATTGAGAGTTGCCTTAGTTTGAGGGTTGCCTTCGTTTTACGGTTGCCTTAGTTTGAGGTTTTGCCTTAGTTTGAGGTGTTGCCTCAGTTTGATGTGTTGCCTTAGTTTGAGGTGTTGCCTTAGTTTGAGGTGTTGCCTTCGTTTGAGGTGTTGCCTTCGTTTGAGGTGTTGCCTTAGTTTGAGGTGTTGCCTTAGTTTGACTGTTGCCTCAGTTTGAGGTGTTGCCTAAGTTTGAGGTGTTGCCTAAGTTTGAGGTGTTGCCTTAGTTTGAGGTGTTGTCTTAGTTTGAGGTGTTGCCTTCGTTTGAGGTGTTGCCATTGTTGAGGGTTGCCTTAGTTTGAGCGTTGCCTTAGTTTGAGCGTTGCCTTAGTTTGAGGGTTGCCTTAGTTTGAGGGTTGCGTTCGTTTGAGGGTTGCGTTAGTTTGAGGGTTGCCTTAGTTTGAGGGTTGCCTTAGTTTGAGGAATTGCTTTAGTTTGAGGAATTGCCTTCGTTTATGGGTTGCCTTAGTTTCAGGTGTTGCATTAGTTTGAGGGTTGTCTTAAATTGAGAGTTGCCTTGTCTTGACTGCTGCCTCAGTCTGAGGTTTGCCTTAGCTTGAGGATTGCCTTTGTTTGAGATATTGCTTAGTTTGATGGTAGCCTTTGTTTGAGGTGTTGCATTAGTTTTAGGTGTTGCCTTAGTTTGAGATATTGCTTCGTTTGATGGGAGCCTTTGTTTGAGGTGTTGGCCTATTCTGAGGTGTTGCCTTAGTTTGCGGTGTTGCCTTAGTTTGAGGTGTTGCCTTAGTTTGAGGTGTTGCATTAGTTTGAGGTATTGCATTAGTTTGAGGTATGGCATTACTTTGCGCTGTTACCTTAGTTTGATGTGTTGCCTTCGTTTGATGTGTTGTCTCAGTTTGATGTGTTGCCTTCGTTTGATGTGTTGCCTTAGTTTGATGTGTTGCCTTAGTTTGATGTGTTGCCTTAGTTTGATGTGCTGCCTTAATTTGAGGTGTTGCCTTTATTTGACGGCTGCCTTAGTTTGAGGTGTTGCCTTAGTTTGAGGTGTTGCCTTAGTTTGAGGTGTTGCCTTTGTTTGAGGGTTGCCTTTGATTGAGGGTTTCCTTTGATTGAGGGTTTCCTTTAATTGAGGGTTGCCTTAGTTTGAGGTTTGCCTTAGTTTGAGGGTTGCCTTAGTTTGAGGTTTTGCCTTGGTTTGAGGTTTTGCCTTAGTTTGAGGTGTTGCCTTAGTTTGAGGTTTTGCCTTAGTTTGATGTTTCGCCTTAGTTTGAGGTGTTGCATTAGTTTGAGGTGTTGCATTAGTTTGACGGTTCCCTTAGTTTGACTGTTGCCTTAGTTTGAGGTTTTGCCTTAGTTTCACTGTTGCCTAAGTTTGAGGTGTTTCCTTAGTTTGAGGTGTTGCCTTAGTTTGAGGTGTTGCCTTCGTTTGAGGTGTTGCATTATTTTGATGTGTTGCATTATTTTGATGTGTTGCCTTAGTTTGAGGGGCTGCCTTAGTTTGAGGGGCTGCCTTAGTTTGAGGGGCAGCCTTAGTTCCAGTCGCTGAACATAAGCATGCAAGTGCAGGAGGCAGTAAACAATGGCAAATGGTATGTTGGCCTTCAGAGCAAGAGGATTCGAGTACAGGAGCAAGGATGTCTTGCTGCAATTACACAAGGCCTTGGTGAGACCACTTCTTTAGTATTGTGCGCATATTTAGTCTCCTTCGCTGAGCAAGGGTATTCTTGCTATGGAGGGCGTGCAGCGAAGGTTCACCAGACTGATTCCTGGGATGGCAGGAATGACTTATGAAGAGAGCTTGTGTCGATTAGGCTTGTGTTTCCTCGAGTTTAGAAGAATGAGAGGGGATCGCATAGAAACCTGCAAAATTCTAACAGGACTGGGCTGTCTAGATGCAGGAAGGATGTGCCCGATGGCGGGGGAGTCCAGGACCAGGGGTCATAGTCTAAGGATAAGGGGTAATCCATTTAGTTCTGAGATGAGGAGAGATTTCTTCACCCAGAGAATGGTGAACCCGTAGAATACTCCACAAATGGAAAGCAGGTGGGGGAAAATCATTAAATATATTCAAGAAAGAGTTAGACATAGTCCTTAGGTCTAATGGGATCGAGGAATACGGGGAGATAGCGGGAACAAGTTACTAAGTTTGGATGATCGGCCATGATCGTATTGAATGGTGGAGCAGGCTCGAAGGGCCGAATGGCCTACTCCTGCTCCTATTTTTCTATGCTTCTATGTTTATTCCATCACTTTGCTGATGACCGACAGCACACTGATGTGGTCGTAATTAAGTGGGTTCAATTGTTCCTCCTTTTTGTGGAGAGGGCATACCTGGACAGTTTTCCACATTGAAATGTAGCTGCCAGCTGTTCTGGAACCACTTGTTCGTGGCATAGCCAGTTACATATGAACATACGAATTAAGAGCAGGAGTGGGCCATTCGGCCCCTAAAGCCAGCTGCACCATTCAATAAGTCCATGGATGATCGATTTGTATCTCAACTCCACATTCCCGCCTACCCTGAATAATATTTTGCCCTCTTGCTTATCAAGAATCTATCAACCTCCACCTTAAAGAATATTCAAAGACTCTGCTTCAACCGCCTTTTGAGGAGGAGAGTTCCAAAGACTCACAAACTTTTGTGAGAAAATAAAATCCCCTCATCTGTGTAATAAATGGGCGATTCCTTATTTTCAACAGTGATTCGTGTTCTAGATTCTCCCACAAGTGGAAGCTTCATTTCCACACTGTCAAGATCCCTCAGAATCGTTTATGTTTAAATCAAGTCGCCACTTATTTTTCTTAAATCCGGCCGATACAAACCTATCTGTCCAACCATTCTTCATTAGACAGCTCGCCCATTCCAGGTATAAGTCATGAAAACCTTCTGTCGTCTGCTTACAATGCGTTTACGCCCTTCCTTAAATAAGGAGACCAATACTGTGCAGAGCAATCCAGATGTGGTCGCACCAATGCCCTGGAAAGCTGACGCATAGCATTCTTACTTCTGTATGCAGTTCCCCTCGCAATAAATGATAAAAGTCTTTCAGCTTTCCTTATTAATTGCTGTACCTGCATACTAATCTTTTGTGATTCATGCACGAGGCCACCCAGAGCACTTTGCAATTTCTCACCATTTAGATAAATGATTATTTTTTATTTAATCTGCCTAAATGGACGATTTCACATTTTTTCTCGTTAACTCCATTTGTTGGATATTTGACCACTCGTTTAACCTATCCATGTCGCTTTGTAGCCTCCTGATGTCCTCTTTGCAGCTTATTTTCCTACCTATCTTTGTGCCACCAGTAAATTCAGAAAACATATCATCGGTCCCTTGATCCAAGTCATTTATATAAATTGTGAAACGTTGATGTCCCAGCACTGATCCCTTTGGCACGCCATTCGTTCCATCTTGCCAACAAGAAAATGGCAATTTTATGCTACTCTCTGTTTCCTGTTAGCTTGCCAATCTTCTATCCATGCCATAATGTTACCCCCTACTCTATGAATTTTTAAATTCCACGGAAACCTTTGATGTGCCACCTTATCATATGCCTTCTGCAAATCTAAGTACGGTGCAACCACAGGTCCATCTTTATCCACAGCACGTGCTACTTCTTCAAAGAACTCCAATAAATTGGTTAAACATGATTCCCTTTTCAGCAAACTATGTTGACGGTGCCTGATTCCCTTGAATTTTTCTTAGTGCCCTCGATAACGTCTTTAAGAATAATGTATAACATCTTCCCTATGACAGATGATAAGCTAATTGACTTATAGTTTCCTGTTTTCTGTCTCCCTCCTTTTCCGAATAAATGAGTTACGTTGGATATTTTACAGTCTAATATAATCTTCCCCGAATGTAGGGAATTTGGCGAAATGAAAATCAACGCATCAATTATCTCACGAGCCACTTCTTTTAAAGACCCGAGGATGAAGTCCATCAGGACCCGAGGACTTGTCATTCCGCAACTCCAACAATTTGTTCTGCACCACTCCCCTGGTGTTTGTAATTTTCTCACGTTCTTCCTTCCTTTCCATTTCCTGATTTACAGCTATTTCTGGGATGCTGCTTGTATCTTTTATTGTAAAGACCAATGCAAAGTATCTGTTCAATTCATCTGCCATCTCCTTATTTTCCCTTATTGTTTCCCTATAAACACTTTCCATAAGACCAATGATCTTTTGGTTGAATCTTTTTTTTTAAACATAAACGTTTTCTATCTGTCTTAATATTTCTCGTCAGCTTTCTCTTGTGCTCTATTTTCCCCTCTTTATTAATTTTAGTCGTTCTTTGCTGCTTTTTATATTCTGTCCAATCTTCTGACCTGTTACCCAACTTTGCACAATTATATGTTTTTTTTTCCTTTCAGTTTGATACTATCTTTAACGGTTTTTGTTAACTACTGATGGTGGGTCCTCCCCTTGGAATTTGTTTTTTTCTCGTTGGAGTGTATCTATTCTGTATATTCTGAAATACCACCTTAAAGTTCTGTAACTGCAACTCTGCAACTGCATCGCCCTTGACTTGCACCTAATCTGCTTTGCTACTTCACCTTTGCTAGCTCTGTTTCCATGCCCTCATAATTGTTCTTATTTAAGTTTCAAATACTTGTCTTCGACCCACTCTTCTCTCCGTCACGCTGAGTGTAAAAATCAATCATATTACGCTCGCTGCTGCCTCGTGGCCACTCCACGATGATTTCATTAATTAATCCTATCTTGTTGCACAATACCAGGTCTAGTATAGCCTGCTCTCTGGTTGGCTCCAGAACGTGCTGTTGTAAGAAACTATCCTGAAGACATTCGATGAACTTTTCGTCTTGGATACCTTTGCCCACCTGATTTCTGTTCCAATCTATATGTAGATTAATTTCTGCCCTTAAATATCGCCATACCTTTCTGACAAGCACCGAATATTTATTTCTTTATAGGCCGTCCTACATTGGAGTTACTGTTCGGGGAGCTGTTCAACTCTCCCACTGGTGACTTTTTGCCTTTACCGTTTCTCATTTCCACCTAAACCGCGACTACATCCTAGTTTCCTGAGCATAGGTCATTCATATCACATGTGCTAATACCAACATTAATTAACAGAGCTATCCTTCCACATTTTCCTAACTTCCTGTTCTTCCTAAATGTCATGTCCCCTTCAATATTCAGATTCCAGGCTATGTCATCCTGCACCCATGTCTCCATCATGGTTATCAGATTGTTTAGTTAATTCTATTTGCGATATCAGTTCATCTGTTTTGTTTTCAAATGCTACGTGCATTCAGATACGCAACCTTTAGTTTTGTCCTGTTATTATTTTTGTAAACTCCAGCCTTGTCTGCCGATTTACGCTTAGATTTGTCATTACTGTCCAATCCTGTCACAGTCTGTTTATCTTTTCCATATTCATCCCTTTCTCTCTTGCCTTGTCTCTACTCTTTGATTGAGCACATCATTCCTTGCCTCAACTCTTTAGTTTGCAACCTTCTCTACTTTCCTAGTTATGCGATTCGCTAGAGCTATGGGCCCAGCATGGTTCAGGCGCAGACTATCGATACAGCCCCCTCTTTCCCTCGTTCTGGTGTCAAAGTCCATGGATAGGAATCCACTTCGCCAACAGTCTTTGAGCCACACATACATTTCTCTGATCTCATTTGACCTAAATTTGTTTGCACATGGCGCAGGTAATAAGCCTGACATTAGTACATTTGTGGTTCTGTTTCATAATTTGTTGCTTGGCTCCTCATACTGACTAAGCAGAAGCTCTTTCCTTGTCCTCCTTATTTTGTTAGTACCTACATGGACCACGATCAGTGGATCCTCCCCCTCCCACTGTAAGTTACTCTCCAGCCCTGAGAAGAGTCCAGAACCCCGACACCAGAAGGCAACACAGCTTTCTGAACTCTCCCTCTTTGCTGCAGAGAACAATGTCCACCCCCTCACTATACTGTCCCCTTTACAACTGCATTCGATTTTGCTCCCGCCACTTGAACGGTTTAATGTACCATGGTGCCACGGTCAGCCAGCCAATCCAAACTACAGCCCTCGCTGCAAGAACCTCAAACTTGTTTGCCAATTGCAAGGGCCGAGGATCTAGCATTGCTACCTTCTTGACCCCCTTCCCTGTCTGACTTGCAGTCACACTCTCCTTGATCAGTGACCAAAACAGGTGACCCCATCTATAGGGACTGCCTTCTGGAACAAAGTGTCTAGGTAACTTTTCCCTTCACTGATGCATCGTAGACTCTGCAGCTCGGCCGCCCGCTGAAGGATATGAGCATAGCACCTCACGCAGCAGACACTTACTACAGATGTAGTTGCCGTGGATTTCCGTGGCACCCAGAAGCTCCCACACACTGCAGCTGTGACATATCACCTGTCTTGCCATCTTTAGTGTTAATATGATAACATTTATTTTCTTTTAATTAATTTGTAGTTTCCCTTCTCACCGAACTCCATCACTTAACAAACTGCCTTTTTCACACTCTGTGCCCTCCAGCAGCAATCAATGCAAACACGCAACTCTGAGACTCCAGTGAATTTACACTCTCTGAAAACAATGATCTGTCAGCTTTGCTGGAGCTCAGAAAGCAGTTTAAGCTAGCTACCTAATTAACTAGCTACAGCTTCTCTTAGAGAGCTTGCACATCCCTGGTTAAAATTGTAAGAAACCTCACTTGCCTCTTAACTTAAACAGCAATTTCAATTAATTGCCAAATGTAAACACAATTAAAACTAGACTTTAAAGATTTTAAGCCTTAAAATCTACTCACTTACCAAACTCCCTTCTTTACACCTTGCGCCCTCCAGCAACATTCAATAGAGGCTAAAGGGCTGCAAAGATGAGTAAATTACCATCAATTGTTATGAAGGATATTAAGGGTTACAAAGGATTAAAAAGTATTAGAAAGGATTATAAAGGAAGCTTAAGATTTTTGAAGGATTCTGAGGGATTATAAACAATTTGAAAGATTAGAAAAGTTTCGAAAGATTCTGAAGTTTTACCATGCTGTATAAAGGCTGCAGCCATTATAAAGTGTTAAACTGTGCTATAACTATTTAAGAAGGATTATAGAGTGCCATAAAGGGTTACAGTGTGTTATGAAGTGTCTGAACGGCTATAAAGGATTAAAAAGAATTTTAAAGGATAGTAGAAGATTATAAAGGCTGACAAAATGTTACAATGGATTAGAGCATGTCATAATGCGTTACAAAGAATTGCAAAGTGTTACAAAGAATTATAAAGTGTTCTAATGTGTTCGAGATGATGATGAAGAATTCAAGCTGAAGATTCCCACTATATTTTCTATTTCAGTTGTTTTTTTATCCTCGTTGCTATGGAGACAGCTGGTAGGTGGGGCCGCTCCTGACGCGATCCCCTCGCGCAGTCCCTCTGCTCCAGTGCATGAGCACGGTGGGCGGTGCTGGGGACCTCAGACCCTGTCCCTTCTGCCTTCACCATTGGGAACAGTCCCTGCTCCACTCCTGGTCACCAAGGTAACAGGACTCGCCCCCACTCACCCGTTAACAGGGGAAAATGAACCTGCAACAAAGCCCCATCACCAAGTGGAACATATCCCACCCCCACGCCCCGTCACCATGTGGAACATCCCCGAGCCCATTCCCGCATCACTTTGGAGAACATGTTCCGCGGTCATGACCCGATCACCTTGGGAAAGAGAACCCTTCCCTGCAATGTCACCAAATAATGACTGGTCCTGCACTCGCTCTTTTCCTATCACAAACCGCCCCACTCCACGCCCCTGTCAGCATGCAAAACAATATCCACCAACTACCCCGTCAGCATGTGGAAGGGGCCCGAGCAAACTACCCCATTAGCGGGAGCAACAATCCCCGGCCAACTACCCCTTCCACTTGTGAAACAGGCCCTGCCCAAATACCCCGTTACCTTGTAAACAGAGCCTGCCCTTGCTGTGACACCACTGCGGCAAGTCCGACCCGCTCTGCAATTATAGTGACAGACCCAACCCCCGGCTGTTTGAAAAAGTGAAATAAAACGAGAATCTCTCAGAAACGGTCAGTGATTACAGTCCCTCTTATCATTGAATGAACTTAGCAATTCGTGTAAAGGGATATTGCAGCATTTTCTTCAACTGCTCTCTGAACTGAGTCTGGGTCACGGCATAAATCACAGTGTTTGTGCAGCAGCTCAGGAGCTGCAGCATGAAGGCCATTTCCCGCACAGAACCAGGAAGTGGAGTCACAGACCCAGCACGAAAGTTCATATAATGTATTCTGGTGCATATCAAAACCACCATTAACATTGCCCATAAAAGTATGAAATTGGCTGAGATAACTAACAGTAAAATGATAGATTTCCGTCGGCTCTCCATCTCTGGGTCTCTCTGGCTCTCGGCACTGCTGTGAGCCCGGAGTCTCCTGCGCCCTCTGCTGCTCACCAAAACATGTCTGATGGTGAGAATATTTAGCAGGAGAATCACCACAAATGGGACCCCCGGGGTTAGAATGTTATGGAGGAACTCGATTGCTGCCCAAACCAGAGAGAAGAGAGCATCATCTGTTATATCACAAAACCAGGGTTGGTTGTACATCATATACTGACCTGTTAACATAAAAAACCAGAAAACGTTCTTTAAACAGCTCAGCACAGTCACTGTTCCCAGAACCACAGCTGCCGTTTTCCCGGTGCAATATTTTATTTTCAACTTCTGGCAGCAAATGGCCACAAATCGATCAAAGGTGAAAGTGACGGTGAACCAGACAGAACAGTCTGTGGCTGCATAAAGCAGGATGGCATGGATATTGCAAACGTGGATGGAATCCCGGAAATAAAACTGTTCATTGTAAACAACGGGAATGTGCCTCAGTATCAGGTCGAATATAATGACCAGTAGATCCGCTGCTGCCATGGCCACCAGATAGTGAGTGACACATTTGGAAAGACCGCACTTGCCTCGAGACAGGATGACAATCGTCACCAAGTTAACTTTGAGGAAGGGAAATAAACAGACACATTATTTATCAGGCTGGGAGCAAAGTTACCAGCTTCATTGAGGACTGACTGAGATTTTCAAATGTGTTACTGTGTCCGGCAATCCTACACATGATTGACATTGAAGGAAAAACTTAGAAGGTCTGTGACAAGTTGGAAGGAAGGAGAGATTAAAAGACAAAAGGATGATGCTGAAATTGTTGAACTCGTCGCTAATCAGAATCCTGCTCATTTGGCCTTTTCCCTGCTTGGGTTGAAAATTGTTCCATCTCAAAGAACTCGCAGTCCTGATAAAGGGTCAGCGACCTAAACGATTAAGTCTGTTTCTCCCTCCACAGATGCTACCGGACGTGCTGAGCATCTCCAGCACTTACTGTTTTTATTTCAGCTTTCCAGCAGCCTCTGCACTTTGGTCTTGTATAGAACGTTCAGTGCTGGATTGATTGAGGGATTCCCTTGCCTGTGACAAGCAGCACTGAATTCAATGATTTCAAAACAATAATTGGAAATGAGTCCACTGCAAATTCAATGAAACAAATAATCCTAATTATCACTAAGTTAGCTACAAAGAAGATAAACGTAACACTAGTTTGGAAATAACAGCAGCAGCTTGAAGAAGTATGGGTGACATTTGTAGATTTGTTACACACTCAGTGATGCACTCAATTACTATACCTTTGACAGAGCTTTCTGTTAGAGACAGCCGCTGAATTTAGTGGAGCCAACGAGGGTCCAAATGACAGGACAAAAAGGTGAACGAAACCCCACCGCGGTCTTTTGGACAATCCCACAACTCAGTTGAACGGCACTAGGGCAATTAACTGCCCGGTGCCTGGTCCCGATCTATTTAATCAAGGAGATCCCGCCTGCTTAAACGACTTAAACAGTCACAGGACCAATAGCTCAGTACTATTGGCAATGCCACTGGAAGCAGTGGAGCTGCTGGCACTACAGCAGGCCTGTGATGACAACTATCCCTGGAGACCAGACTACAGATAAATGTGTCAGCACCACTGCGACCCATCAGGTAGCGGCGTCACTAACTATACTACACCAAACATGGGAACAGGTGAGAGTAGCAGAGTCACTGGGGCCTGTGAGTGAGTTGGGGCCATTTTTGTACTGGGATAAAGATTACTGCTGAAGTTCAGGCCCCAGATAATGGGATGCGGTCACCAGGGTCAGTCAGGGTACAGGCAATTCTACCATTAGAGCACTAGGCCTAGGAGCAGGACAGTCGCTGGAGGCCAGGACCACTACCGGTACTGAACTTGAGAACAGGACCATCGTGGTGACCTGAACTCCAGGTAAATATGGCAAAGTCACCGGAGCCAGACAGGGAATGGCCGAATGCTCGAGACGACACCAGACCTGGAATTTGATACATCGCTGGAGCCATGGACCGTAGAAAAGTGAGACAGATTTTCTGGGAACAGTAGGGGGTGGGTACTGCCATCACTAAACCAGGATTGAGGCCAAGAGCATTTCTGGAGACACGGAACCCAGGTAAGTGAAGGAAGGGGGCCGGGAACCATCAGGGTGCAGGGTAACCACTGTTGGCACCAGACGAGGCCCGTTACCAGGACTATAGCTGGAATCTCGACTTCAGTTAAGTGACGCAGGATCAGCAGCGACAGTCAGGAATAGGAGGCCACTGGCCATATTGGACCAGCCCTTGGAGAAAATCCAGAAAAGGAGCGACAGACTTCGGTTGAGTACCGCAGCATCTCCAGGGCTATACAGGGTTTAGGTCATAAAAGCAAGAAATGCTGGTCTGGCAGCATCTGTGCAGAGAGAAGAAGAGTTAACGTTTCAGGTTCGGGACACTTCTTCAGAATTGGGATTGGGACCACTGCAGGCACTAAACCAAGCCTGGGACCAGGACTATAGCTGCAGAACCAGACCATTGATAAGTGTGGTGGTGTCACTGGGGCCTGTTCGGCGTTGGAGCCATTGCCATTACTGCAGCAGGCCTGGAACCAAGACCATTTCTGGGCATATGAATCCCCGATAAATGTTGTAGGGATGCCAAAAAGCAACCGCCGAGCAGCAGCCACTGACGATGCTACATCAGCCCTCAGAACCAGGTCTATCACTGGAGTCCCAAACAGCAGGTGTGGCGTGTCACCTGGATCAGTGTGGGAGTGGGACCCATTACTGATTCGACACCAGGCCTGGAGGCAGGAACATTGCTGCAGACCTGGACCTCAGCTAAGCATGGCGGGTTCGCTGAGGCCAGTCACTGAACGGCATTACTGATGTTACTGAACCAGGCCTGGGACCAGGCCATCACTGGAGCCGCAGTTACTATGACTTTGCATTGTGATTACCAGAGCCAATCTGGGATAGGCGGCCGCTGCCGGTACTACACCAGGTCTGGGAGCATCCATTTGTCTGGAGACCCAGTACCAGGTAAGGGTGGCGGGGATGGCGGGAAAGACAGGAAGCAGGCCCTATTTCTTGTACTACACCAAGCCAGGGACCAGACCCATCGCTGGATCCCCAGACAAGTAGTGTGGTCAGTCACTGAGGGAGGGGGGCCACAGTCAGTACTACACCAGGACTTGTACCAGGTCAATGGCTGGAGACTCAGATGCCTCTTAAGTATGATGGTGTTCCGTTGACATTCAGGGTGCATTGCGTGTCCTACACCTTATCTGGAACCATAACCATCGCTGGACACCCGATCTCCAATGATTGCAGCAGGGTCAGCGAGCACAGATAGGGAAGGCTAGCCCTTGATATTAATTAAGAGATGTCCTTCTTTTTCTTTCATTAAATAAAGCTTAGAGTTTAAAACGTACAAGCATTTCAAAACAAATCAAAAATAAATTCCATATTCTACAACAAGCATCGCATTGATTTTTGTAAGAAATTTGACAAGGTCTCACATGGCACACTGATCAGTGAAATGAACGCCTACGGGATTCAGGAGAATGCCGCACGTTGGATCCATAAGTGGCTCAGAGATAGGAAACAAAGGCTAGACTTTGACGGTTGTTGTTGATAATGGAAAGCTGATTGCAGTGGCATTCCACAGGGCTCAGTGTTGGGACCTTTGCTGTTTGCGGTATATATTAATGATTTGGAATTAAATGATTGGGAAATTTGCCGATGGCACAAGAATTGGGAGTCGATAGTGGAGAGGATAGTCATAGACTCCTGAAAGATATCAGTGGTTTGGTTGAGTGGGCAGAAAAGTGGCATATGGAATTAAACCCAGATAAGTGTGAGGTAATGCATTTGGGGAGGGCAAATAAAGCAAGAAAATATATAATAAACGTGAGGATATTGAGAGGATTAGAAGAGGTGAGAGACGTTGCAGGTCGCTGATGGTGTAGATAGATCGGTAGATAGAGTGGTGAAGTAGGCACATGGAATGATTTCCTTTATTGGTCAGGTATAGAATACAACAACAGGGATATAATGCTCCCACAGTATAAAAGACTGGCTAAGTCACAGCTGGAGTACTCCATACTGTTCTGATCACCACATGGCAGAAAGGACATAATTGCTCTGGAAGATGTCCAGAGGAGATTTACAAGAATGTTGCCAGATCTTGAAAGTTTGAGCTATGAGGAAAGATTAGATAGGCCAGGTTTGTTTTCTTTAGAACAGAGAAGGCTGTGGGGTGAATTAATTGACGTGTGCATAATGATGAGGGGCCTAGATAAAGCAGACAGGAAGGACCTGGTTCCGCTAGTGGAGAGGTCAATTACCAGGGGAACAGATTTAAGTTGATTGGTAGAAGGATTAGTGTGGACATGAGGAACGATTTTCACCCAGAGGGTGGTAGTTGTCTAGAGTTCACTGCCAGGAACGGTAGTGGAGGCAGAAAGCATCAATTCTTTTAAAAGGTACGTGGACAAGCATCTGAAGTGCTGGAACGTGCAAGGCTATGGACCAGGTGATGGAAGGTGGGATTAGATTGGGCGGCTAGTTTTTTTTTGGGCAGGCACAAACACAATGGGCTGACTTGCCTCCTTCGGTGCTGTAATTTTTCGATGGTTCTTTGCCAGACACCTCTAGGACGAAGGAAAATGTCTTTGTACAGGCGGTGGAGGCAGGGTGTTGAATATTATTCAAGGCGAGGTGGATAGATTACTGTTAGATGAGGAAATCAACGGTTATCGGGGTCGATGAGATTGTGGAATTCGAGACAGAAACAGATCATCCCTGATCTTATTGAATAGTGGAGCAGGCTCGAGGAGCCGCTTGGTCTACTTCTATTGTTAATTCTATTCCTGTGATGGAGCGTATCTGATGTCCCCTCTTACTCTTACTCTTGCTGAATGGGTGAGTCATTGGTGCAAGAAAAAAGTTATCCCATTTGTACTGGAGTGTTGTCAGGAACTTTCTCACAACTTGTCTGGGTTAAAGGGATCCAGATAATATCCTCCTCCTCCTCCACTGCATGAGTGGGCTTCCGATTTCTGTGTTGCCATGATGGCAATGATATGAAGGGTGCATCAGAAAACCACAAAGTTGTGCACCTGTTCCAGCGTGTACTGGAGTGCGCGCCCTGGGCGGTTCACGCATTGGAAGCAGTGCTTCATCACGCCGATTGTTTGCTCCACGATGGATCTGTTGGCTCCATTTTTAACGTTAAAGATGTGCTATTTTTGCATGGTTGGTTGGCGACAAAAGGGTGGGTGTATGGGCGAGGAGAATTCATTAGCTATGGATCGAGTTGGTGGTCTTTGTCTCTGGAAAACCACATTTTGGTTCTCCTTGGAGGGTCGAAGACGTTGGGAATACCCACTGCTTCGAATGAAGGTATCATGGCTGCTTCCAGACTAGTGGACATTCACCGAAATGATATATTGTGCATGGTCACACGGCAGCTGGACAATAATGGAGTGAGAGTTCTTTCAGATCCTTTACCTTTCCCCATCGACATGCGAAGCTCCACAGAGCCACGTACACCATTGGGAATCCCGCTGTCCTGGCAAAGCCCTGGGACCTCACATCGTGCTGCTCCCTGCAGAGGGAGAAAACAATATATTCGCCTCACCCAGTATTAGATGACATCTGTCATCTCCCGGACGCAACGATGAACAGTATACAGTGAAACACTGGATCCGTTGCCGGCTCCTGCCTGCATAGCTCGGAGTGCAGAGAAGTTCAATGAAACTGTAACAGTAAAGGCCACTGGCTGCGCCATCCTTGCCCTGGTACGCATCTCCTGGTCGTTTTGCAGAAGGTGAAACAGCTCTGTGACTACCTCCTTATTGAATCAAAGAGAATTGATGAATGCTTAAAGGGGGACAACTTGTAGGAATATGGGAAGCGGATAGGGGAATGGGATTAATTGGAGGGGGAGGCCATGTATGGATTCAAACACAAGACTAAGAGTATTAAAACTGAGGTTCTGCTGGATGGGGAACCATTGTAGTTCAGTCAGCACAGGAGCGACTGTCGATTGGGATTTGTTGTGAGCTGGGATACGGGCAGTACATTGTTAGGTGGGCTGTAATTTATGAAGGTAGTATCTGGGAGGGTGCACAGGGAAGCATTGGGAATCTGTATTAAGCAAATGTTTGGATGATGATTTGTGCAGCAGACAGGTTTATGCAGAGGTGGAAACGGGTGATATTATGTAGGTGGTAGTAGATATAATGGGTACTGAAGAGGATATAGGATCAGAACTCAGTTGCGGGTCATAGAGATCGTCGAGGTTGTGAACAGTCTGGTTCAGCGTCAGTCATTGGTCTAGTGGGGGGATGGCGACAGTAGATAGGGAAAGGAATTTGTGATGTTGACCAAAGCCACTGTGCTAAATGGGATAGATATAGAACAGATAGAGAAATGCAAAACTGGGCATACATGAGGCGCCGTGGGCCAGCAACAGGAGCAGAATTGTACTCAACCACAATCTATAACCTCATGGTCCGGCGTATCCCCCAGTCTGCAATTACCATCAAGCCAGAAGACTGGTTCAATGAAGAGTGCAGGAGAGCATGACAGGAGCAGCACGAGGCGTACCTCAAAATGAGGTATCAACCTCGTGAAGCTGCAACACATGACTTCTTGCGTGCCAAACTGTGTAAGCAGCATGTGATAGACAGATATAAGTAGTCCTATAACCAGCGGATCAGATCGAAGCTCAATAGTCCTGCCACATTAAGCCGTGACTGGTGTTGGACAATTAAACAACTAACTGGAGGAGGTGGCTGCACAAATATCCCGATCCTCAATGATGGGGGAGCCCAGCACATCAGTGTGAAAGATAGGGCTGAAGCATTTGCAACAATCTTTAGCCAGAAATGCCGAGTTAATCATCCATCTTGGCCTCCTCCTGATCTCCCCAGCGTCACAACTGCCAGAATTCAGCCAATTCACTCCACACGATATCAAGAAATAACTGAAGGTACTGGATACTGCAAAGGCTATCGGACCTGACAATATTCTGGCAATTGTACTGAACACCTGTGCTCCAGAACTTGCTGCACCCCTAGCCAAGCTGTTCCAGTACAGCTACAAAATTGGCATCTACCCGGCAATGTGGAAAATTGCTCAAATATTTCCTCTACGCAAAAAGCAGGACAAGTCCACCCGGTCAATTACCACACCATCAGTCTACTCTCAACAATCAGTAAAGTGATAGATGCTGTCATCAAAGGTGCCATCAAGCAGTACTTGCTTCGCAATAATCTGATCAGTGACGCTCTGTTTGGCTTATACCAGAGCCACTCAGCTCTTTATCTCTTTGCAGCCTTGGTTCAAACATGGACACAAGAGCTGAACTCAAGAAGTGAGGTGAGAGTGACTGCTCTTGACAACAAGGCAGCATTGGTCCGAGTATGGCATCAAGGTGTCCTCGCAAAACTGAAGTCATTGGGAATCAGAGAAAAAAAAATATCCGCTGGTTGGAGACATACCCAGCACAAAGGACGATGGTTATGGTTGTTGGAGGTCAATCATCTCAGCTCCAGGACATCACTGCAAGAGTTCTTCAGTATAGTGTCCTGGGCAAAACTGTCATCAGCTGCTTCATCAATGACCATCCTTCAATCATAAGGTCAGAAGTGGGGATGTCTGTTGATGATTGCACAATGTGCAGCACCACTCGCGACTTTTCAGATACTGAAACAGTCCATGTAGAAATGCAACAAGACCCGGACAATATCGATTCTTGGGCTGATAAGTGGCAAGTAACATTCACGCCATCCAAGTGCCAGGCAATGCCCATATCCAACAAGAGAGAATCTAACCATTTCTTCCTGACATTCAATGGCATGACAATCGATGAATCCCCCACCATCAACATCCTAGGGGCTACCATTGAGCAGAACCTGAACCGGATTAGCCATATAAATATCGTGGCTACAGGAACAGGTCGGAGGCTAGGAACCTGCGCGAGTAACTCAATCTCCTGACTCCCAAAACCTGTCCTTCATCGACAAGGCACAAGTCAGACTGTGATGGCGTGCTCTCCGATTACTGGATGGGTGCAGCTCCGACAACACTCAAGAAGCTCGACACCATCCCGGACAAACAGCCCTCTTGAATGGCACCCCATCCACTGCCATTCATTCCCTCCACCACCGACGCTCAGTGGCAGCAGTGTGTACCATCTACAAGATGCACTGCAGCAATGTACCAAGACTTCTAAGAAAGCACCTTCTAAAACTACGACCTCTACCAACTAGAAGGAGAAGGGCAGCACCTGCATGGAAACACCACCACCTGAAATTTCCCCTCCAAGTCACACACCGTCCTGACTTGGAACTATGCAGCCATTCCTTCACTGTCGCTAGATCAAAGTCCTGGAATCTCCCTTGCTAACAGCACTGTGGATGTACTTGTGGTTCAGCAAGATAGCTCACAACTACCTTCGCAAGGGCAATATGGGATGGGTACTAAATGCTGGCCTAGCCAGCGACGCCCACATCCCATGGATGAATAAATAAAAAAACAAAATAAATACAAAGCTTAGATGAGAAGAACAGTAATTCCATGAAATGTGGTCTGCACAGATAATGAATCAGTTTTAAAGGGCTAATAGCTGCATATAGAATATTAGCAGAGACACCAACAGTAGTAAAGATGAGAGTATATTAGAACAGTATATTAGAAGTACAGTTGGCAATGTTTTTTAGAGTTAAGAGCCATATGCAGAGACTTATCAGGAATAACAACAACAAGGAGGGCAGAGTAAATGGCAGGAGAAGTAATACAGTTAAACATGGTTTATAAAATCAATAGCTGGATAGTGAAGCTTACCAGGGACAGCAACAATAGCCAGGATGGGGTAATAAAAGTATTGAATAATCGCAAGTGCGAGCATAATCCGCCAGTCTAGAGATAGCTGATCATAATATGCAGAAAGATAGACAAACTCCCAGGAGAAACTCCTATCCATTGTTGTAGCATTCCGATCTATTGTTCTCAGATTATGGCCCATTGTTGTAATATTCCAATCTATTGTTCTCAGATTCTGACCCATGGTTGAAGCATTAAAATCTATTGTTCTCAGATTCCAATGTATTCCCTCCCTCTCTGTGATGCCGCTGAACGCTATTAGTGCAGAGGCGATGTTCCCTCTGACATGATGGCGCAACACATTGAAAGGTGTCCCTTGTTAATAGAAGAGGTAAAACTTCCAGTTACACAATTTGGGTCCATGGAGACTGAAATTAATCACAGTCACTGAACAAACAGGTTCAGTTAACTCCTTCCAATCCAGCACAGTTTGTACCACAATAAAGTGGGCGTGGTGCTGGAGGGCTGGGGGTTGCAAATGTTAAGCACTGTTTAACAAAACAGTAGCGATAGGATACACCATGTAATTACAGCCCCATTCGGCAAACCTCGTGAAATGTTGGGGCAATTCTTCGCGTCTATAATCTGGGACTAGATAATTGCGGTTTACTAAAAGCATGAGATTATAAATGAGAAGCAACACAGATATGTTCATGGTAAATCATGTCTGTCAATGGCGGTGTAGTCGTTTGCTGTCGCATTGGAGGGAGTTGATGAGGATTGCACTGTTGATGCTTTTTATATGGACTATGAAAAGCCGTGGAATCAAGTAACATTTAATCAACTCATTGGGAAGTCTGAACTTCGTGGATTAAAGGGGCAGTGAGGGTATGGAGATGATATTGGCTGAGGAACATAATACAGAGAGAAGCGGTGAACATTTGTTGTTCCGACACTAGAGGGGTGAGTATAGAGCCTAGGCATCAGTATTAGAAGCACTGCATAGACTGATATCGAACGGGTATAATTTAAAATTCCTCAGACGATAAAGAATCAGGAATATAAAAGAAAATGTGAATGAAATGTGGGAAGAAAGAGGATGAGGTCCTGAAAGCAGATTTTTAGGGAGCGAGGAAGGATATGAACAGGCAGGACCTCAAAATAAGTAATCTCAGTATTACTCCCAGTCCCACGTGCAAGTAAGCATAATAATTGAAGAATCCAACGATTCAACACGTGGCTGGAGAACTTGTATAGAAGGGAGGACATCAGATTTCTGAGACATTGGGTGTGCTCCTGGAGCAGATGGGACCAGTACCTTGTACCTGCACAAGGTTGCATCTTAGCAGGACTGGGACGATTATCCTGGCAGGGAGATTTGTTAGTGCTGTTGGGAAGGGTTTAATTTAAATTGTCAGTGGGATGCGAGCGTGAGAGAGAGCTCAGGAAAGGAGAACTGGTAACTTGACTGGGATTGGGAAACAGGAGCAAGTATCAGAGAGGAATACCAAGGAGCACAGAATACTGGGGAGATAGATAGCACGAGAGGAGCGAATAATACATTATTAGGTGGGTTAGAGTAAGGGACACAGTAATCAAGTCTGAATCAGGTTTAATGTGCACGTATGTGAATCCCCGGAGTGTAATTAATAAGCCTGGTTAGGTACAGGCGCAGATTTCTTTTTGGAAATATGATGTTGTGGCTGTAACAGAGACCTGGCTCAATGATGGGCAGGACAGGGTGATAAATATAACCTGATACAAGGTGTTCAGTAAAGGTAGGAAAGGGATAAAAGAGGCCGGAGTAGTGGTATTGATTAAGGTGGGCATTGTCGTGCTGGAGAAAAAGGATGTCCTAGAGGGGTCGAGGGCAGAATCAATTTGGCTGGAGCTCTGGCACAAAACAGGTTCAATTATATTGCTCAGTGACTTCTACAGGCCACCAGTTAGTAGGAAGGAGGTGGAGGAACAAAACTCCAAGGAAATTACAGAGAAGTGCAAAAATTATAGGGTAGTTTTAATGGGGGACTTTAATTAACCAGCATAGACTGGGAGAATCGTCGTGTCAAGGGCAATGAGGAGCAAGAGTTCCTGGAGTGTGTTGATGAAAATTTTCTTCAACAGTATGTTGCTAGTCCAACAAGAAAGGATCACTGCTAGACCTGGTTCTTGGGAATGAGTGGACCAAGCGGATCAAGTGTCAGTCAGAGAGCATTCAGAAGATAGTGATCATTGTATCATAATGGTTAGGCTGACTATAGAAAAGGACAAAGAGCAATCCAGGGTAAGAATAACTAATTGGGGGAAGGCCAATTTCAATGGGGTAAGAATGAAGCTGAGTCCAAACCTGGCAGGAAAACCGATGCATCAACAATGTGCTAACGTGGATGAAGAAATAGTTCAGACACAGTCAAGGTGTCTTCCTTCGAGGGGGAAAATTAGGGCAAACAAACCCAGAGCTCCTTGGATGACAAAAGAGGTAGAGATTAAGATAAAGAAGAGAAGGGTGTTTGTGACAAATGCCAGGTAGAAAACAATATTGAGAACCAGGCCGAATATAAAAGGTCCACAGGGGAAGTCGAAAAGTAATGAAGAGAAGCAAAGAGATAGCATGAAAAGAGACTGACAGCTCGCATTATAGGAAATGTCCACGTTTTCTATAGTCAACGGGTGGTGAATTGAGGAGTGGTGCCATTTACTGACCAGAAAGGGGATTTATACATGGAAGCAGAGGGCACAGCGAAAGTATTAAATGAATTCTTTGCATCTGTCTTTACCAAGGAAGAAGATGCAACCAAGGCAGTGTTGAAAGAGGAAACAGGTCAGACACTAGAGGGGTTTAAAATTGATAAAGAGGAAGTATTAGATAAGCTGTCTGTACTTAAAGTGGCTAATGCACCAAAGCCGGATGAAGTGCATCCGAGGATACTGAGGGAAGTGAGCGTGGAAATCGTAGAGGCACTTGCCATAATTTTTCAGTCTTCCTTAGACTCTGGGGTGCTGCCAGATGATTGAAGAATTGTAAATGTTGCAGCTTGTTCAGAAAAGGGTGTAAAGATAAGTAGAGCAACAGCAGGATATCAGTTTAACTTTGGTGGTGGGAAAACTTCTTGAAAAATATTTTGGAACAAAACCAATAGTCACATGGACAAATGCGAGTTAACTAAGGAAATCCAGCAAGGATTTCTTAAAGGGAAATCATGTTTAACTAACTTGCTGGAGTTGTTTTTACGGAGGGAACAGAGCGAGTTGATGAGGACAATGATGTTGATGTGGTGTACATGCACGTTCCAAAGGCATTTGATACAGTGCCACATAAAATGAATTGTGAGAAAACTGTATCTCATAGAATAACAAGGTTGGTAGCAATATGGATGCAAAATTGGCTGAGTGACAGCAAGCAAGTGGATAATGGATGTTATTCTGGCTGATTCCTGGTATGAAGGGGTTGACTTATCAAGGAGGGCCAGAAATGTTAGGCCGTTATTCATGACTGTTTAGAAGGATGAGGGGTGATCTTATTGAAACGTACTAGATTCTGAGGGGGCTTGACAGGGTAGATGTTGAGAAGATGGTTCCACTAGCGGGGGAATCTCAAACTAGGGGACATAGTTACAGAATGAGGGGACAATCATTTAAAACTGAGATGCGAAGAAATTTCTTCGATCAGAGGGTAGTGAACGCCTGGAATTGTTGTGGAAGCTAGATCATTAAAAATATGTAAAGAGGAGGTAGATAGATTTATTGAAATATCGGGAAGTTGAGGGCGAAGAGGAGCTGGCACAAAAGAGGAGCTGAGGTCTGGGGTAGGTCAGCCACGAACTTATTGAATGGTGGGGTAAACTTGCGGGGCAAAATGGGCTATTTCTGCTCCTATGTTTATTTTCTTAGATAAGTATTTTCCTATAGTCCACAGGCAGGTGAGGTCGAAGTTTCAAAATGTCTGCTTTTTGTCCAACTCACTGGTTTATAAAAGTCCAAAGTGAAAACAAAAAGCCGTCAATAGACGATCACGTGACCAGGCACAGTGTCTCCACTGTCATTCAAAATGAGTTTTTGAGGAGGTCAATCCCCGCCCCGCCCCCCCCCCCACACCCCCCGGCCCGGTTGACTTCTTTGTAACTGCTTGCTGTCCTATTATTGTGTACAAAGCCATCATCCAAAATGTGCAGCTATTTGTAAGTCCACTGAAAATCGTTTTTCTCCTCCTTTTTTAACACACCGAAGTCGACGATTTTAGAACAAAAATAACACTTTATTTTTAGCAGAGTTCTGTTCATGAATGGTCACAGATAAAGAGGGCAGCCACATCACAGAGAGCAATAGATCAGTCCTGAGAGAGACACCATAACATTTGGTGTGCAATTAATGGTGTGTAATTAATGAATAGACACAATTGTAGAGCACAGCCACAATGAAGGGTGCAGTAGAGAGGCCCTGAAATAGACACCCTAACAGCTGGAATTCAGTAACTAAATGGACACAGTTGAAGAGTATAACCACATCACATAGTGCAATGGAATAGATCTGAGAGTGGCATTATAGCCTTTGAAATTTACTTGATGAATTATCATGGTTGAATTAGACAGCCACATCCCAGAGTGCAGTTGATCAGTTCAGAGAGGGACACTCTAACATTTTTACTATAATTACTGAACGAAAGCAGGCAGAGGGCAGCCACATCGCAGAGGGCAGTGGAGCAGCTCTGAGAGAGGCACTCTCACATTTGTAGTTTAATTGCTGACAGATAACAGTCAAAGAGGACACCCACACCCACAGTGCAGTCGAAAAGCACGGAGGGGGACCCTCTAATATTTTTTAATTAATTGCCCAATGAACAGAGTTAAAGAGGGTAGCCACATCCAAAATTGCAGTCGATCAGTCCGGAAAGAGACACTCCCACTTTTGGAATTTAATTATGGAGTGATCACAGTTGCAGAGAGGAGCGACATTTCTTAGTATAGTAGAACAGCCATGAAAGAGACACTTGACCATTTGAAATTTCATTACTGAATTGCAAATGTTAAAGAGGACAGACACATCCCAGAGTGCAGTAGATCTGTTCTGAGGGAGGCATTCTAATATTAGGAGACTAATTACCGAATACAAGCAGGTACAGAGGAGAGCCACATATACTCATAGAGTTATAGGGTTAGAGAGCACAGTAACAGGAATTTCGGCCCATCGTGTCTGTGCTGGCCATGAAGCACCCATTGTGATCCCATTTTCCAGCCTTTTACGACACAGTTGAGGGAGGGGCAGTACCGGCAGCTCAATATTTCAGCGTGCAGGATCTTCAGCCATGACAGGGGAAGAAACAAAAGAGGTTGTGGCATTGCACTGTAGATCAAGGAGTCAATTACTGCAGTAGGGAGGGATGAGACCTTGGAAGGTTCTTCAAATGAGGCCAAAAGGGTAGAACTTAAAAACGAAAA
Source organism: Heterodontus francisci (assembly GCF_036365525.1). NCBI lineage: Eukaryota > Metazoa > Chordata > Chondrichthyes > Heterodontiformes > Heterodontidae > Heterodontus > Heterodontus francisci. The sequence continues at coordinate 1,517,372 of NW_027140818.1, read as the reverse complement.
GGGGCAATCATTTGGCTGGGAATGTACCACAGGCCTCCAAACAGTCAGGGAGAGATAGAGGAGCAAATATATAGGCAAATCCCAGAGATGTGTAAAAATAATCAGGTATTATTTGTTGGGGATTTCAACTTACCTAATATTAACTGGGATAGTCTTCGTGTAAAAAGGTTTAAAGGGGGCAGAATTCTTAAAATGCTTACAGGAGATATTTTTTCAGCCAGTACGTAGAAAGTCCTACAAGGGAAGGGGCAATACTGGACCTAATCCTAGGGGATAAAGCCGGGCAAGTGGTAGAAGTGTAGTGTTGGTGGGAGGGGTGTGGGGGTGGGTTGGGGGGGGGGGTTGTGTCGGGGGGCACTTCGGGGATAATGAACTTAACTCTGTAAGATTTAAGGTATTTATGGAAATGGACAAAGCCGGGCCGGAAATCAAGGGACTGAATTGGGGGAAGGTCGATTTCCAAATGGTAAAACAGTATCTGGCCAGACTGGACTGGGAGCAACTACCTGTAGGAAAGTTTACATCAGACCAGTGGGAGTCATTCAAAGAGGAATTAGTGAGGGATCTAAGCCAACGTGAACCCGTTAAGGCGAAGGGAAGGACGAACAAGTCCAAGGACCCCTAGATGTCAAGGTAGATAGATAATTGGATCTTGGAAATAAAGGAGGCTTATGGCACATTCGGAGCACTGAAAACAGCGGAGGCATTAGAGGAGTATAGAATGTGCAGACGGGTAACAAAAAAAAGCTGTTAGGAGAGCGAAGAGGGGACATGCAAAACAATGGAAAACAAGATAAAGGACAATCCTAAGGCGTTTTATAAGTGTATTAAGGGCAAGAGGATTACCAGGGAAAGAGTGGGACCCATTAGGGACGAATTTGGCAATCTGTGTGTGGAGACAGAGGATATAGGTGAGGTTTTAAATGGTTATTTTTCATCTGTGTTCACTATGGAGAGGGACGATGTGGGGAAAGGGGATTGTAAAATATTCGAACAAATTAGCATTGGAAGGAAGCAGGGATTAGCTGGTTTAGCGGGCTTAAAAGTGGATACTGTCCTAGACCCAGATGAGATCTATCCCAGGCTGTTATGTGAGGCAAGGGATGAGATAACAGGGACTCTGACACATATTTTCATATCCTCTCTGGCCGCAGGAGAGGTAACAGATAATACAGCGTTGCATTATTCGCTGCTGCCTGAACAGGTCTATATTTGATCTGCCTTCCGGGCTGACATAGCTTCTCTTCTATATTTGACTATGCATCACCCTCTACTCTACCTCCAGCCGATATCCCATCCTCCTGTCAAATTAGATTAACCGCTCACCACCCCCAACCACACCCGGACCAACAGCATGAGCAAATCTCTCAGCAAGAATGTTGGTTCCATTCTGGTTCAGGTACAACACATCCAACCTGCACAGGTCCCACATTTGGCAGAAACAGACCGAGTAATCCAGGAATCTAAAACTCTCTCTCCTGCACCATCTTTTCAGCCTCGCATTCATATGCCCCTATCCTCCCATTCGTACCCTCACTAGCACGCGGCACGGGGAGTATTCCAGAGATTACAAGCTTTGAGGTCCTGCTTTTTAATCTGCTACCTAGCTCCCCAAATTCTTGTTGCAGGACCTCATACTTCTTTCGACCGATGTCGTTGTTACCAATGCGAACCACGACCTCGGACTGTTAACCATCCCCCTTCAGAATGTCCTGCAGCCACTCCATATCCATGAGTGTAGAAGAACAGCCCTGAAACAGACACACAAATAGTTGGAATTTACTTACTCAATGGCCGTGTATACCGTGGAGAGCCACATCACCAAGTTCTGTCGATCAGCTCTGAGAAATAAACTAACATGTGGATTTTACATAATTAAAGGACACAGTTAACATGCACAGCCACATCCCACACATAATCTACCTCTCAAGAATTGCCTTCACAGCCATCAACTAAGGTACAACAAGAGAAGACATCCCACTTAAATGGATTGTTTGCTGCTTGTCCATCACCTTTCTTAGATAGAAAGATGCTAACCATTATAAAGGATGCGATATCTAGATATTAAGAAAATAATGATATGATTGGGAAAAGTCAGCATGCGGTTATGAACGGGAAATCATGTTTGTCATACCTGTTGGAGTTTCACGAGGATGTTGCTTGTAAGATTGATAAAGGAGAATTAGTTGATGTGGTGTATATTGGATTTTCAGTAACTGTTTGATAAGGTCCCACACAGCAGGTGAGGTAATAAAATTAGAACATATGGGATTGGGATAATATACTGCAATGGACTGAGAATTGGTTAACAGACAGAAACGGAGAGTAAGAATAAATGGTTCATTCCCAGGATGGCAGGTTGTAACTAGTTCTGTATCACAAGAATCAATTCTGGTGCCACAGCTATTCATCGTCTCTAAAAAATAATTCGGATATGGTGACCAAATGTAATATCTAAGAAATTGATGACACAAAACTAGTTGGAAATGTAAGTTATGAGGATCATAGAAGGAGACCTCAAGGAAACTTGGACAGGCGAAGTGAATGGACAAGAACTGGACAAATTTAATATAATATGAGCGCGTGTATTTGTCCTCTTTGATAGAAAAAACAGAAAGGTAGAGTATTTCCTAAAAGGTGAGAGGTTGGAAAATGTTGATGTCCAAAGGGAAATGGGTGTTGTTGTTCAGGAGTTAGGAAAAGCTAGCATGCGGGTGTAGCAAGCAATTAATTAGGCAAATGGCACATTGACCTTCATCACAAAAGGGTTTTGAGTACAAGAGAAAATATCAAAGATTGTTTGTAAGACTCAGCAGGTCTGTGGAGAGCGAAGCAAAGCTAACATTTCAGGTCTGTGACCTTTCATCAGAAATGGCAAAGGTTAGAAAATAATTCACATTTTATTTTTTAACCATGTGCCTGCTTTTCATGTAGTCAGAACTGCTCAGTATTCTGCTATTAACACTCTCTCTGGACTAATGCTTTGTCTTTCACCACAAGCACTAAGACACTCCTTGCCTTTGTCCCAGGACTGCTTTGTTATTTAATCTCTCCTACCCTCTGTCCTATCGAACACCTTCACCTTTGTTCTTCCACCCACCGCAATCCCGTGCACTTGCTTGCAACCTAATTCTTTTCGAACCTTTGCCAGTTCTGATGAAAGGTCACAGACCTGTAAAGTTAACTTTGCTTCTCTCTTCACAGATGCTGCCAGACCTGCTGAGTATTGCCAGCACTTGTTGATTTTATGTTAGATTTTCAGAAACTGCAGTATTTTGCTTTTATTTTAGTGTTTAATTCACAGCCACCTCTTTTCCAGGAATGCCTACGTTGAAGAACTTCTGCTCTTCTCTCCGGTGGATTTCCGTTTGTCACTTTTACCTTGTTCACCTTCCTTGTGTTCTATTTCACTCCTGGTATTTGATAAGTTCTCGACCAAAACACGTTTTCACAACCACATCTCCTTCCTCAGTGAATGTCTCCGGTTCAGAAGTATTCCACGTGTATTCCAAATGAAGTTTCATCCTTCATGTTTTGAATCCACCGAAGAGTACAGCCATCTGTGAGAAATACAGCATTCCTCGGACTGCTGTGCTTGCCGCATCCTGAGTTCCACAAGCAGTGCTATGTGCTGCCACATGTGCACACTGGACCTCTCTCTCTCCTGAAGCACCACCTCACCTTTTCTCAAAGCTGTTCTATTCCGCCGTTTCATTTCATCCTTCATCGTATCCGACGCATTAACAAAAACTTGTTTTCTTCCTTTCAGGTGGAAGCTCCAACAGCTGATGGGGACTAATGCACCTCCAGATCCTTCTTCCCCTACACTCCCCTCTGACCACACCCTTTTTGATCTGACCCCTTGCCATGTATTCACTGTACCCTCTGACCTTCCTCTCCGTAACGCTGAAACTTCTGCAGTCCGGAAAGGTCTCAGCTCTGTCCTCCGACGCCCCTATCTCAATGAATTTCGCGCTTGACATGTCTTTGAAATCTTCTTCCATCGCCTTCGCCTCTGGGCTCACTTCCTTGACCAGGAGTCTTCCCCCACCCCACCCCACCACCGACCAGCAGACCCTTTCACATGCCTCCAGCATTTTCCCTCCTCCTGGACACCTCCCTCCGACCTCTTACCCGCTCTTGATCTTTGTTTGAATAATATCGGCTAGACATTGACCATCTCAATTTCTCGATGCCCTCCCTCCCTCACTCACTCTAACCCGTCCTCCTCTGAACTTGCTGCTCTCCGTTCTCTCACGTCTCACCCCGACATTGTCATCAAAACTGCAGACAAGGGTGGTGCTGTTGTTGTTTGGCGCACCGACCTCCTCCTTGCAGAGGCTCAGTGCCAACTTTCAGACTGGTATTTCTTCCCACTTCCTCCTGGACCATGACCCCACCACTGAACATCGAGCTACTGTCCACAGTACTGTCCATAGGACTGTCACTGGCCTCATAGCCTCAGGAGATCTTTCCTCTACAGCTTCTGACCTCATAGTCCTGCAACCCTGGACAACCCTCTTCTACCTCCTTCCTAATTTCCAACAACAGGACTGTCCCAGCAGAGCCATTGTTTCAGCCTGTTCCTGCCCCACTGAACTTATTTCATCCTATCTTGACTCTATCTTTTCTCCCCAGATCCAGTCGATTCCAACCTGCATCCGTGACCCTTCTGATGCACTACATCAGTTTGGCAATTTCCAGTTTCCTGGCCCAAACCGCCTGCTCTTCACTATGGACGTCCATTATTTTCTACACCTCCATCCCCCACCAGGACGGTTTGAGGGCCCTCTGCTTCTTCCTTGAACAGTGGTCCAACCAGTCTCCATCAGCCACCACCCTCCTCCGCTTGGCTGAACTTGTTCTCCCATCGATCAACTTCTCCTTCAACTCTTCTCATTTTCTTCAAGTAAAAGGTGTTGCTATGGTTAACCGCATGGCTCCCAGTTATGCCTGTCTTTTTGTGGAGAGTGTCGAACATTCCTTTTTTCCAGTCCTAATCAGGATTCCTCCGCCAACTCTTTTTCTGGTAAATTGATGACTGTATCGTTGCCGTTTCCTGCTTCCGCCCCGAACTGCAAAACTTCATCAACTTTGCTTCCAATTTCCGCCCTTCTTTCACCTTTACATGATCCATCTACGACACCTCCATTCCCTTCCTCGACCTCTCTGTCTCCATCTCTGGGAATAGACTGCCTACTAATATTCATTATAAGCCCACCGAACCATAGCCACATCGTCTACACGTCTATACACCCTGCCTCCTGCAAAGATTTAATTCCATTTCCGAGCTTCTCTGGATCTGGAACAGCAGCTCTGGTGATTCAACCTTCCACGATCGTGCTTCTCATATACCTTGTTTTTTCCTCAGCAGAGGATTCCACCCCACCACCCCGCCTCCCCCTGCCTTTGATTGACAAGGCCGTCAACCATGTCCAGCACATTTCCCACACCTCTACCCTCACCCCTTCTTCTCCCTCTCAGAACCACGACAGTGTTTCTCTTGTCCTCACGTACCAGCCCACCAGCCTCCACATATGAAGGGTCACCCTGCACCATTTCCATCATGCCACGACATCATGGCATGATTCCACGACCAATCACAACATCCCCCCTCCCCTGTCAATATTTCTAAGGGATCATTCCCTCTGCGAGACCCTGGTCCACTCCTTCATTACTCCCACCACCTCGTCCCCTTCCCACGGCACATTCCCATGCAATCGCAGGAAGAGTAGCACCTGCCCTTTAACTCCTCTCTCCTCACTATCCCAGGCCCCAAACACTCCTTTCAGGTGAAGCAGCGATTTACTTGTACTTCTTTCAATTAATATATTGTATTCTCTTCTCACAATGTGGTCTCCTCTACAGTGGTGAGACCAAAATGAGATTGGGTGACCGCTTTGTGGAACACATCTGCTCAGTCCAAAAGCATGACCCCAAGCTTCCGGTTACTTGCCATTACAAGCCGCCCCCCCCCCCAACACCCCCACAACAAACCCCCCCCCCCTCCAAACCCCGCTTTCATGCCCACTTATCTGTCCTGGGTTTGCTGCAGTGTTCCAGTGAACATCAATGTAAGCTCGAGGAACGGCACCTCATTTACCGATTAGGCACGGGACAGCCTGCTGGAGTGAACATTGAGTTCAATAATTTCAAAGCATAATGGGCCCCCTTTTTATTTTAGTTATTTTTTGTATTTTTTCTTATTCATTATTTTAATTTGTTTATTTTATTTTAGTTTGTTTCATCATTAATTTTTACCATGTGCTTACCCACGGTTTCTTTCATGTTTTTGCTTTAGGTTAGAGCTGTTCATTTGTCTGTCAATTAACACCCTCGCTGCACGAATGCTTTGTCTTTCAGCATCCGTTTGCCTTTACTCCATAACCTTCTGGTCTGTTATTTTCTGTGACCCTCTGTCCAACCAACACCTTACCTTTTGTTATCTGTTGACCCACCCCCGCTGTATTTGCTTAAAACCTATTGCATTTCTAATATTTGCCAGTTCTAATGAAAGGTCAGTGACCTGAAACGTTTACTCTGTTTCACTCTCCACAGATGCTGCCAGACTTTCTGTGTATTTCCAACAGTTCTTGTTTTTATTTCAGCTTCCCAGCATCTGCAATAGTTTGCTTTTATTTCAATGATTCTGTAGGGATAAGCTAGGATGTACAACCTTAGCAGCACATGATGTGAATATAGGGAAATCTTCTACTTTATAACAGCATCCTTACCGCTAAAGTCCAGACAAACAGTCCCAAGGAGAAACAGAAATCCAATGCATGCTGGAAAAAAATAATTGAACCGAGTCAAAGCAGCTGAAGTTCACCAATAGTCTTCGTGCATAAACATGATGGGGAAACCGGACTTTGCATAGATTACAGAAAAGACAATGCAGTAACGAAGGCAGACTCCTGCCCAATTCTCGCTGTATTGACAGGACGGGCAGTGCCTTGTTTTGTACAAAGATAGGTTAGTTAAAGGGATACTGGCAGGTTCCTTTGAGACCACAAGCTAAAGAAATATCAGCTTTTGTCACTCCAGATGGTCTTTATCAATGCTGGCTGAAGCCATTCGGGCTGTAAAATGCGCCAACAACTTTTCAGAGACGAATGGATCAAGTTATAGCCAGTTTTCCCAATTATGTCGTGTATCTTGATGCTGTACTAATATACAGTAAACCTTGGAAGGAACACTTAAAACTTGAAACCCTGTTTATAGAATTAAAAGCCGCTGAACTAAAGGTAAATCTGGCGCAAAGTGAATTTGGAAAAGTCAGAGTAACCTACCTCGGACATACGGTGCGGCAAGGACAAGTGCTGCCAAGAACGGCAAAAGTACAAGGCTTAGTGGAGTTCCCTATCCCTAAAATTAAGCGTGAAATCATGAGGCTTTTGGGGATGTGTGGTTTCTACAAAAATGTTCTACCCAAGCTTAACGCTGTAGCTATTCCACTAACCGATTTGCGACTGAAAAAGTAAACCATGGTAGAATGGTCAGTTGAATGCCAGGCAGTTTGTGAAAAGATAGAGGCAATCTTAACGAAGGCTACTGCAAATTTTGATGAACCCTTAAGTATAGTGATTGATGCTAGCGACCTGGGGGTTGGTGCAGCCCTGTGGCAGGATGACGAATCGGGCATAGAAAAAACAGTCAGGTACATTTCAAGAAAACTGAATAGGCACCATAAAAGTGTTCCACTGTGGAAAAGGAAACATTAGGAATATTTATGGCTCTTAAACATTTTGCAGTATGCGTCCGCCACGACTACAAAGAAAGGCTGATAGACACTGACTATAACCAGTAACCTTTGTGGCAAAATTGAAACGCCAAAATGCCAGAAAAAGATGAAGTTTATTGTTACAGCCTTATCACTTGGAAAGTGTACATATTTCGGGTACAATGAAAATGTTAGCACAGATGTTTTATCACGACTTTAAATTCACATGTGTAATCATGGTACCAAAAAATTGTTAACTACCAGCATAGCGAGTGCGTGGCATGAGTGCTAAAAATGTGTAAAATGTTTTCAATTTACGTTATACATTGTAATAAAATGCATTCAAGAATAATATTTCATTTCGCCAAGGACGGCCGTGTGACAAAATGTTTTTTTTGTACTAAAATCTTGAACTTCTATGTGCTTCAAAAACAAAATGAAAGAAGTATGTTTGTCAGTGAAAGACACCAGCGAAAATAACTTCCACTTCTGCAATATTTCGAAAGGAAGTTCCAAACAAAGAGGTCAACTTTATGGGTGTTTTGAAAGGAAATTAAACGTGTAAAAGAGCAGAAAGGGCAACAGTTTCAAAGGAATCTCAGGGGTTTGAACTTTCTTCAGAGACACTTGACTGGCAAGGGGCAACATTGTGTCTGGACATATGGTCAAGTTCAGGAAGGTGTTTATGTTCATTTTAGACCCTTTAAAAGCCGATGAATTGGACAAAGAGAAGACAGTTACATTTTTTCCTTGATCTGCTTGTCACAAGAGAAAAAAGGCTCAGAAAAGTGTTTCCGCTCTCTCTGTAAAGGAGACTCGCATCTCATGAAAAGGAATTCTGTGAATGAAAGGTAGCGGATTGCTGTTACCTCTTTGCTCTGAAGAATTTCTGCATCCACTGAGGTTCCTGCTGTCTCCTGTGTTCTCAGAAAATCCTGAAACCTGAAGAATATTTCAACTGCTAGTCTGTTGTTTCAAAACCCAAGCAGACCTATTGTTACACCCTGATGAAAGACCTATGTCACGCTTGCCGCAGTGAAATTGCCATGAACACCTACCCATCACAGACTGTTCATCAAACCCTGAGAGAGACTTTGAGTGGCATCCGACTATTTGACTCTGGGACATCTTACCAAACCAGAAACATCCTGCCAGAACGGGAACCTCATTTTTTGTTTCATTCTTTCTTCTATTCCTAAGAAACATTTATCACACAAATCCCCCTTGTGAAACCAGTTAACCGCTTCTTTTTGAATGTATGTGTGTGTTCGTGCATGAGGTTAGGGGATAAGGGTTTTCCATGTATAGATTTATCTCGTTAGTAGTTAAGACCTATTATTTATTTTCTAATAAATAGGTAATGTTGTTGCTGTTTAAAGGGACCTGGTTTGGTATGCTTTACTCTCGGGGAAAATAGAGCGTTTAATTTGGCTAGTCTTGGGTCGCTGGAAAACTTTATTTGACCATATGTCCAGACACAATGTTGCCCCTTGCCAGTCAAGTGTCTCTGACCTGTGGGACTGAATTAACAGTGCATTACTCCCACCTGGTCGTAACAGCATTAACAGGCTGTTACAGAATGCGGAAAAGAACAAATCACCCATCTCCCAGTAACAATCCAGTCACATCTTTCTGACCCTGATAACGGCCAGTTCCACAATGCTGGAATGGGTAAATCCCCGTCCTTATTGGACAATACCAGCTGCTCTCTCTGACCCAACTACCAGAAAATTAAACAATGTGGCAATGAGCAAATCCCTCATCTCCATTTAACAATCTCAGCTACTCTCTCTGACCTAGATAATAGGCAGTTCTGCAATGCAGGATAAATCGTGACCCCATCTGCATTTCACAGTCACAGTCCTCTCTCAGGCCTGGATAACAGACTGTTCCACAATCTGGGAATGAACAAACCCCCAATCTCCATTGAACAAGCCCAGCTCCTCGCTCTTGCCCAGATAACATGCAGTTGAATAATGCAGAAATGAACAAATCCCTCATATCAATTCAACAATCACACCTCCTCTCTGTCACCAGAAAACAGGCCATTCTACAAAGTGGAATGCAAAGATACTATCCCCATTTAAAATTCCCTGCTCCTCTCACTGGCCTGGACAGCAGGCAGTTCAACAATGCGGGAATGAACAATTCCGCAGTTTTCTCTGAGTAATCCCAGCTCCTCTCTCTTTCCTTGATAACATTCAGTTCCACAAGGCGGGAATGAAAATCTCTATCTACAGTGACCAGTCGCAGCTCCTCTTTCTGAAACAGAAGACAGGCAGTTCCGCCTCTCAGAATGAACAAATCACTTCGTACAATTGAACAAACCCAGCTCCTCTCCCTAGCCCATTAACACACAGTCTTCCAAAGCGGGAATGAACATATCCCCACCTGCAGTGAGCAATCCCATCTCATTTCTCTGACCTGAAAAACAGGCAGTTGCACCATTCGCATCTGAACATGTCCCCGTCTCCATTTCAAGATCCCAGATTCTCTCCCTGACACCGATTATAACAGTTCCACAATGTAGGAATGGATAAAACCCCCATCTTTATTGAACTGTCCCAGCTCAACTCTCTGGCCTGGATAATAGGCGTTCCTCAGAGTCGGATTGAAAAGATTCCCGCCTCTCAATTGAACACACCAAGCTCCTCTCCCAGGCTGGATAACAGGCAGTTCTGCAATGTCGGAATGAAAATAAATTCCCCATCTCCATTGAACAATGCCAGCTCCTCGATCTGTCCCAGAAAACAGGCAGCTCCACATTGTGGAATGAACAGATCCCCATTTCCACAGACCGATCCCAGCTACTCTTTCTGGACTGGACAACAGGCAGTTCCACAATGTAGAAATGAACGAATACCTACCTCTCTCTCAGGCATGGATAATAGGCAGTTGCACAATGAAGGAAAGAATAAATACCCCATCTCCATTGAACAAGCTCAGCTGCTCCCACTGGCCTGCATTGCATATCCCAACCCCCATTGAACAACACTAGGTCCTCACTCTGGCCTGGAGAACATACAATTCAACAGTATGTTGAACCTACAAATCCCCATCTCCATTGAGCAAGTCCAGCTTCTTTCTGTGACCGGACAGCAAGCAGCTCTATTAAGTGCGAATGAACAAATCCCATCTCCACTGAACTTTCCCAGAACCTCTCTCTGGCCTGGAAAGCACTTCTCCAATGCAGGGATAAACATATTCCACTCTGCATTGAACAAGCCGTGCTCCTCTGTCTGGTGCAGATAACAGGCAGTTTCACGATGCAGGCATGAGCAAATACCCCAAATCCTTTGAAAAATCCAGCTCCTGTCTATGGACTGGATATCAGGCAGTTCCACATTGTGGAAATGAACAAATCACACATCTCCATTGCATACTTCCAGCTCCTCGCTCTGGCCTTAATAGCAGGCAGTTGGACGATGCTGGAATGAACATTTGTCCCGTCTCTGTTGAACATGCCTAGCTTCTTGTTCAGAACATTATAGCAGGCAGTTCTACAATGAAATGGATTCAACAAATCCCCTTCCTTATTAGACTATATCTTCTCCTGTCTCCGACCCGGATAACAAGCATTTCAACAATGCAGGAATGAACAAATCACCATATCCATTGAAAATTCACAGCTCCTGCCTCTGACCAGATAATAGGCAGCCCCCAATGTGTGAATGAAACAATTCCCCATCTGCAGCGAACAATCGCAGCTCCTAGCTCTGGCCTTAACAACAGTTATTTCCACAATGGCTGAGCCAACCAACCCCCATCTCCGCTGGACAATCTCAGCTTCTCTCGCTCTCTGCCCTGGATGACAGGCAATTTCACAATCCAGGAATTAACAGATCCCCCATCTCCACTGAACAACCACAGCTTCTTGCACTCTGCTTAATAGAATACAATTCCAAAATGCAGAATGAACAAATGCCCATCCTTATTGGAGAATCCCAGCCCCTCTATCAGATAACAGGCAAATCCACAATGTTAGAATGTGAAAAAAACAACATCTCCACTGAACATTCACAGCAGATCCCTCTGACACAGATAGCAGACAACACCAATGCGTGAATGAACATGTCCCCATCTGCAGTGAACAATCCCAGCTTCCCTCTCACACACGGAATACAGGCATTTCCGCAATGCCCGATTGATCAAAATCGTAATATCTATTGAGAATTGACACCTCCTCCCTCTAAACCGGATAAGTGGCAGTCCCCCAATGTGGGAATGAACATATCCCTACCTACAGTGAACACTATCAGCTCATCTTTGTGACCCAGAAAACATCCATTTCTCAATTCGTAACTGAACATACCCCCATATGAATTGCAAGATCCCAGATTCGCTCCCTGACACCGATTGCACGCAGTTCCACAAAGCAGGAATGAATAATTCCCCGAAAAAACTCAGCTCCTCCCTGTTGCCTGGAGAACAGGCAACTCCACAATTTTGGATTGAAAATACCCTATCCCAAATGCACAATCCCAGCTGCTCTCTTTGGCATGGAATGCCAGCTATTCCACATTGCGGGTAACAACAAATCACCCACCTCTATTGAAGAGTCTTTGCTCTTCTTTCTGACCTGGATAGCAGGCCATTGTAGAATGGGAGAATGAGTAAATCCTCCCTCTCCATTGAACAATCCAAGCTGCTTTCTCTGGCCCAGTTAACTGCCCAGGTAACTGGCACTTGCACAATGCGGGAACTAAAATGTTGTCCATTTCCATTCGACAATCATCACCCGCCTCTGTGACCGAGTTAACTGGTAGTCCCAGATGTTGAAATGAGCAAGTCGCCATATCAGATGTACAATCCAAGCTCCTGGCTATGATCCGGGTAACAGGCAATTCCACAATGCTGGTATGAACAAATGCCCCATCTGCTTCATTGAGCAATTCCAGCTCATCTGTGAGACCCAGATCGCACAGAGTCTCACAATGCAAATGTGAACAAATATCCCATCTCCAATGAACAATCCCAGCTCCTCTCTCTAACGCGGCTCCCAGCTCCTCTTACTGACCCGGATAGCAGATAGTTTCACAACTCTGGAATTAACAGAACCCCATGCGCATTCGACAATTCCAGCTCCTCTCTTTGGCGCAGATCACAGACAGCTCCACAATAAGAGAAAGAAGAAATTCCTCATCATAACAGAGCAATTTCATTTCCCCTCTCTGACACGAATATCAAGCAGTTCAACAATGTGGGAATGAGGAAATCCACGAGCTCCATTGAATCCTTGCTCCTCTCACTGACCCGGGTAACAGGAAGTTCCACAAAGTAAGAATGAACAAATCCCCTAACTCCATTAAACACTGCCAACTGCATCCTCTGACAGATGTAAGTCAGTTCCATAATTTGACAAGAAACATTTATCCATCTGCAATGAAAAATACCTGCTGCTCTCTCGGACCCAGATAACAGGCTGTTGCACAATGTGAGACTGAACAATTCCACCAACTTGCATTGAACAAACCCAGATCTTATCCCTGGCTCGGACAACTGGTTCCACAATGTGTGAATGCTCAAGTCCCTCATCTCAATTGAACAATTCCAGCTGCTATATCTTGGCGGCATCACAGGCAGTTCCACAATGTTAGATTGAATAGATGTCACATCGCTATTGAATAAACCCAAATCCTGTCTCAGGACCGGGAAATTGGCAGTTCCACAATGCGAGAATGAAGGAAATCAAGATCCCCATTGAACAATCTCAGCTCCTCTCCCTCTCCCTCTTCCAATAGCGGGCACAATGCGGGAATGAAAGAATCCTGGTCTCCATTGTGCAGATCCATCTCCTCACTCTGAAACCAATAACAGGCATTTCTATAAGGTGGGAATCAACAAATCCCCATGTACAGTAATCTATCCCAGCTCTTTCTCTGGCCAGAATAACAGGCGGTGCCCTAATGCAGAAATTAATACGTCCCCATATAATAAGTCCCCGTAGTAGTCGCAGGCACGTATTGCAGGAGTCTCCTGTGGCCATCCCCCTCTCAAACAGATATACTGCTTTGGATTCTGTTGGGGGATATGACCTCCCAGGGGAAAGCAGCAACAGCCACGTCCGTGGCACCACGGAGGTCGCTGCTGCACAGCAGGGGAGGAAAAGCCGTGGAAGAACTATAGTGATAGGGTACTCGATCGTAAGCGGTGCAGCTTGGCGTTTCTGTGGCCACAAACGAGACTCCAGGATGGTATGTTGACTCACTGGTGCGAGGGTCAAGGATGTCTCGGAGCCGCTGCAGCACATTCTGAAAGGGAAGGATGAGCATCCAGAGGTACCAAAATCATTAAGAGGAAGAGAGATATGGTCCTGCGAAGTGAATATAGGGAGTTAGGCAGAAGTTTAAAAATCAGGACCTCGTGGGTTGTAATCTCAAGATTACTCCCTCTGCCACGTGCTGGTGAGGGTAGGAATAGGAGGATAGAACAAATGAATGCGTGGCTGAAGTGTTGGTGTAGGCGGGACAGCTTCAAATACTTGGATCATTGGGATCTCTGCTGGTGCAGGGGTGACCAGTACAAGAGGGACGTGTTGCATCTGAACTGGAAGGGGCCAATATCCTTGCGGGAAGGTTTGCTATTACTACCCAGGAAGGTTTAGACTAGTCTGGCAGGGGTGTGGGACCCAAAGTTGTAGTCTCTCCGATGAGATAGTTGAGACAAATGTAGAGGCTAAAGCAAGAAAGTCCTGTAGGCAGGTCGGGCGGGGGCAATACAGGGAGCGTGGATGGTCTGGTAGTCTAAACTGCATTTACTTTAATGCAAGAAGCCAAACAGGTAAGATAGTTGAACTCAGAACATGGATCAGTACATGGGATTGTGATATTATAGCTATTACGGAAACGTGGTTGAGGGATGGGCAGGACTGGCAGCTCAATGTTCTGGGGTACTGATGATTCCGAGGTGAGGTGGAGTTAAGAGAGGAGGGTCAGTTGCACTATTGATTAGGGAGGACATCACGGCAGTACTTAGCGAGGATATCCCGGGTGGGGGGGGGGGGGGAGATGTCCAGCGAGGCCACATGGGTAGAGCTTAGCAATAAGAAAGGGGCGATCACATTGATGGGATTATACTATAGGCCCCCGAATAGTCAGAGGGAATTGGAGGAGCATATATGCAGGGAAATCACAGATAGGTGTATGAATTATAGAGTTGTAATAGTAGGTGATTTTAACTTACCTAATATTGACTGGGACTGCCTTAGTGCTAAGGGATCAAATGGGGAAGAATTTTTTAAGTCTGTCCAGGATAGCTGGCTGAGGCAGTATGTGGATGGACAAGAGTTACTCTTAATACTTAGTACATACTTTATACTGAGGCAGTATGTGAATCCTCTGCTGAGGATAAAACAAGGTATATGAGAAGCACGATCGTGGAAGGTTGAATCACCAGAGCTGCTGTTCCAGATCCAGAGAAGCTCGGAAATGGAATGGAATCTTTGCAGGAGGCAGGGTGTAAAGACGTGTAGACGATGTGGCTGTGGTTCGGTGGGCTTATAATGAATATTAGTAGGCAGTCTATTCCCAGAGATGGAGACAGAGAGGTCGAGGAAGGGAATGGAAGTGTCGTAGATGGGTCATGTAAAGGTGAAAGAAGGACGGAAATTGGAAGCAAAGTTGATGAAGTTTTGCAGTTCCGGGCAGAAGCAGGAAACGGTAACGATACAGTCATCAAGTTACCAGAAAAAGAGTTGGCGGAGGAATCCTGATTAGGACTGGAAAAAAGGAATGTTCGACATACTCCATAAAAAGACAGGCATAACTGGGAGCCATGAGGGTAACCATAGCAACACATTTTACTTGAAGGAAATGAGAGGTGTTGAAGGAGAAGTTGTTCGATGGGAGAACAAGTTCAGCCAAGCGGAGGAGGGTGATGGTGGATGGGGACTGGTTGAACCTCTGTTCAAGGAAGAAGCAGAGGGCCCTCAAACAGTCCTGGTGGGGGATGGAGGTGTAGAACATAATGGACGTCCATAGTGAAGAGCAGGCGGTTTGGGCCAGGAAACTGGAAATTGCCAAACTGATGTAGTGCATCAGAAGGGTCACGGATGTAGGTTGTAATCGACTAGATCTGGGGAGAAAAGATAGAGTCAAGATAGGATGAAATAAGTTCAGTGGGGCAGGAACAGGCTGAAACAATGGCTCTGCTGGGACAGTCCTGTTGTTGGAAATTAGGAAGGAGGTAGAAGAGTGTTGTCCAGGGTTGCAGGACTATGAGGTCAGAAGCTGTAGAGGAAAGATCTCCAGAGGCGACGAGGCCAGTGACATTCCTATGAACAGTACTGTGGACAGTAGCTCGATGTTCAGTGGTGGGGTCGTGGTCCAGGAGGAAGTGGGAATAAATACCAGTCTGAAAGTTGGCACTGAGCCTCTGCAAGGAAGAGATCGGTGCGCCAGACAACAACAGCACCACCCTTGTCTGCAGTTTTGATGACAATGTCGGGGTGAGACGTGAGAGAAAGGAGTGCAGCAAGTTCAGAGGAGGACGGGTTAGAGTGAGTGAGGGAGGGAGGGCATCGAGAAATTGAGATGCCCAATGTCTAGCCGATATTATTCAAAAAAAGATCAAGAGTGTGTAAGAGGTCGGAGGGAGGTGTCCAGGAGGAGGGGAAATGCTGGAGGCATGTGAAAGGGTCTGCTGGTCGGTGGTGGGGTGGGGTGGGGGAGGACTCCTGGTCAAAGAAGTGAGCCCAGAGGCGAAGGCGATGGAAGAAGAACTCAAAGTCATGTCAAGCGAGAAATTCATTGAGATAGGGGCGTCGGAGGACAGAACTGAGACCTTTCCGGAGTGCAGAAGGTTCAGCGTTACAGAGAGAAAGGTCAGAGGGCACAGTGAATACATGGCAAGAGGTCAGATCAAAAAGGGTGTGGTCAGAGGGGAGTGTAGGGGAAGAAGGATCTGGGGGTGCATTAGTCCCCATCAGCTGTTGCAGCTTCCACCTGAAAGGAAGGAAACACGTTTTTGTTAATGCGTCGGATACCACGAAGGATGAAACGAAACTGCGGAACAGAACAGCTTTGAGATCAGGTGAGGCGGTGCTTCAGGAGAGAGAGAGAGGTCCAGTGTGCACATGTGGCAGCACATAGCACTGCTTGTGGAACTCAGGATGCGGCAAGCACAGCAGTCCGAGGAATGCTGTATTTCTCACAGATAGCTGTACTCTTCGGTGGATTCAAAACATGAAGGATGAAACTTCAGTTGGAATCCACGTGGAATAATTCTGAACCGGAGACAATCACTGAGGAAGGAGATGTGGTTGTGAAAACGTGTTTTGGTAGAGAACTTATCAAATACCAGGAGTGAAATAGAACACAATGAAGGTGAACAAGGTAAAAGTGACAAACGGAAATCCACCGGAGAGAAGAGCAGAAGTTCTTCAACGTAGGCATTCCTGGAAAAGAGGTGGCTGTGAATTAAACACTAAAATAAAAGCAAAATACTGCAGTTTCTGAAAATCTAACATAAAAACAACAAGTGCTGGCAATACTCAGCAGGTCTGGCAGCATCTGTGAAGAGAGAAGCAAAGTTAACTTTACAGGTCTGTGTCCTTTCATCAGAACTGGCAAAGGTTCGAAAAGAATTAGGTTGCAAGCAAGTGCACGGGATTGCGGTGGATGGAAGAACAAAGGTGAAGGTGTTTGATAGGACCGAGGGTAGGAGAGATTAAATAACAAAGCTGTCCTGGGACAAAAGCAAAGAGTGCGTTAGTGCTTGTGGTGAGAGACAAAGCATTAGTCCAGAGAGAGTGTTAATAGCAGAATACTGAGCAGCTCTGACTACATGAAAAGCAGGCACATGGTTAAAAAATAAAATGTGAATTATTTTCTAACCTTTGCCATTTCTGATGAAAGGTCACGGACTTGAAAAGTTAGCTTTGCTTCGCTCTCCACAGACCTGCTGAGTATTTCCAGCAATCTTTGATATTTGCTCTTGTACTCAAAACCCCTTGTGATGAAGGTCAATGTGCCATTTGCCTAATTAATTGCTTGCTACACCCGCATGCTAGCTTTTCCTAACTCCTGAACAACAACACCCAGTTCCCTTTGGACATCAACATTTTCCAACCTCTCACCTTTTAGGAAATACTCTACCTTTCTGTTTTTTCTATCAAAGTGGACAAATACACGCGCTCATATTATATTAAATGTGTCCAGTTCTTGTCCATTCACTTCGCCTGTCCAAGTTTCCTTGAGGTCTCCTTCTATCATCCTCATAAATTACATTTCCAACTAGTTTTGTGTCATCAATTTCTTAGATATTACATTTGGTCACCATATCCGAATTATTTTTTATAGACTATGAATAGCTGTGGCACCAGAATTGATTCTTGTGATACAGAACTAGTTACAACCTGCCATCCTGAGAATGAACCATTTATTCTTGCTCTCCGTTTCTGTCTGTTAACCAATTCTCAGTCCATTGCAGTTTATTATCCCAATCCCATATGTTCTAATTTTATTTCCTCACCTGCTGTGTGGGACCTTATCAAACAGTTACTGAAAATCCAATATACACCACATCAACTAATTCTCCTTTATCAATCTTACAAGCAACATCCTCGTGAAACTCCAACAGGTATGACAAACATGTTTTCCCTTTCATAACCGCATGCTGACTTTTCCCAATCATACCATTATTTTCTTTATATCTAGTTACTGCATCCTTTATAATGGTTAGCATCCTTCCATCTAGGAAAGGTGATGGACAAGCAGCAAACAATCCATTTAAGTGGGATGTCTTCTCTTGTTGTACCTTAGTTGATGGCTGTGAAGGCAATTCTTGAGAGGGAGATTATGTGTGGGATGTGGCTGTGCATGTTAACTGTGTCCTTTAATTTAGTAAAATCCATATGTTAGTTTATTTCTCAGAGCTGATCGACTGAACTCTGTGATGTGGCTGCCCACGGCATACACGGCCATTCAGTAAGTAAATTCCAACTATTTGTGTGTCTGTTTCAGGGCTGTTCTACTACACTCATGGACGTGGAGTGGCTGCAGGACATTCTGAAGGGGGAGGGTGAATAGTCCGAGGTCGTGGTTCGCATTGGTACCAACGACATCCGTCGAAAGAAGGATGAGGTCCTGCAACAAGAATTTGGGGAGCTAGGTAGCAGGTTAAAAAGCAAGACCTCAAAGCTTGTAATCTCTGGAATACTTCCCGTGCCACGGGCTAGTGAGTGTACGAATAGGAGGATAGGGACATCTGAATGCGAGGCTGAAGAGATGGTGCAGGAGGGAGAGATTTAGATCCCTGGATTACTGGGTCAGTTTCTGGCGAATGTGGGACCTGTGCAGGTTGGATGGGTTGCACCTGAACATTCCAGAATTGTACATTCCAGAATTGAACCAACATCTTTGCTGGGAGATTTGCTCATGCTGCAGGTACGGGTGTGGGTGGGGGTGGCGAGCAGTTAATCTAATTTGACAGGAGGATGGGTTGCAGGCTGGAGGTAGAGTAGCGGGTGATGCACAGTCAAATACAGAAGAGAAGCTAAGTCAGCCTGGAAGGCAGATCAAATATAGACCTGTTAAGGCACAAGCGAATAATGCAACGCTGTATTATCTGGTACCTCTTCTGTGGGCAGAGAGCATATGAAAATATGTGTCAGAGTCCCTCTTATCTCCTCCCTTGCCTCACATAACAGCCTGGGAGACATGTCATCTGGGCAGAGGACTGTATCCACTTTTAAGCCCGCTAAACCAGCTAATACGTCCTTCCTTCCAATGCTAATTTGTTCGAATATTTCACAATCACCTTTCCCTACATCGTCCTTCTCCATAGTGAACATAGATGAAAAGTAACCATTTAAAACCTCACCTATATCCTCTGTCTCCACACACAGATTGCCACATTGGTCCCTAATGGTTCCCACCCTTTCCCTGGTAATCCTCTTGCCCTTAATATACTTATAAAACGTCTTAGGATTGTCCTTTATCTTGCCTTCCAGTGTTTTTGCATGTCGCCTCTTAGCTCTCCAAATAACTTTTTTTAGTTACCCGCATACACATTCTATACTCCTCTAGTGCCTCCGCTGTTTTCAGTGCTCCGAATGTGCCATAAGCCTCCTTTATTTTCCTGATCCAATTCTCTATCGACCTTGACATGCAGGGTTCCTTGGACTTGTTCTTCCTTCCCTTCACCTTAACGGGTTCACATTGGCTCAGATCCCTCACTACTTCCTCTTTGAATACTCCCACTGGTCGGATGTAAACTTTCCTACAGATAGCTGCTCCCAGTCCAGTCTGGCCAGATACTGTTTTCCCATTTGGAAATCGACCTTCCCCCAATTCAGTCCCTTCATTTCCGGCCCGGCTTTGTCCTTTTCCATAACTACCTTAAATCTTACAGAGTTGTGTTCACTATCCCCGAAGTGCCCCCCATCCCCCACTGCACTTCTACCACTTGCCCGGCTTTATTCCAGAGGATTAGGTCCAGTACTGCCCCTTCCCTTGTGGGACTTTCTAAGTACTGGCTGAAAAAGATCTCTTGTAAGCATTTTAAGAATTCTGCCCCCTTTTAAACTTTTACACGAAGACTATCACAGTTAATATTAGGTAAGTTGAAATCCCCAACAAATATTACCTGATTATTTTTACACATCTCTGGGATTTCCCTTTGTATCTGCTCCTCTATCTCTCCCTGACTGTTTGGAGGCCTGTGGTACATTCCAAGCCAAATGATTGCCCCCTTTCGTTTTTAAGTACTACCCTTTTGGCCTCATTTGAAGAACCTTCCAAGGTCTCATCCCTCGCTACTGTAGTAATTGACTCCTTGATCTACAGTGCAATGCCACAACCTATTTTGTTCCTTCCCCTGTCATGGCTGAAGATACTGCACACTGAAATATTGAGCTGCCAGTCCGGCCCCTCCCTCAATTGTGTCTTTAAAATTGGAAAATGGGATTGCAATGGGTGCTTCAAGGCCAGCACAGACACGATGGGCCGAAATTCCTGTTACTGTGCTCGATAACCCTATAACTCTATGAGTCTATGTGGCTCTCCTCTGTACCTGCTTGT
The DNA here is from genome assembly GCF_036365525.1 of Heterodontus francisci. Taxonomy (NCBI): domain Eukaryota; kingdom Metazoa; phylum Chordata; class Chondrichthyes; order Heterodontiformes; family Heterodontidae; genus Heterodontus; species Heterodontus francisci. Next base: position 1,496,633 of record NW_027140818.1, on the reverse strand, counting down.
ATTCGGTAATTAGTCTCCGAATATTGGAGTGCATCTCTCAAAACAGATCTGCTGCACTCTGGGATGTGGCTCTCCTCTTTAACTTTTGCAATTCAGTAATGAAATTTCAAATGGTAAAGTATCTCTTTCATGGCTGCTCTACTACACTATGGGATGTCGCTCTTCTCTATCACTGTGATCACTCCATAATTAAATTCCAAATGTTCGAGTGTCTGTTTCCGGACTGATCTACTGGAATTTGGGATGTGGCTACCCTCTTTAACTCTGTTCATTGGGCAATTAATTTACAAATATTAGAGGGTCTCCCTCCGCGCTTTTCTACTGCACTGTGGGTGTGGTTGTCCTCTTTGACTGTGATCTTTCAGCAATTAAACTACAAGTGTGAGAGTGCCTCTCTCAGAGCTGCTCCACTGCACTCTGCGATGTGGCTGCCCTCTTCGCCTGCTTTCGTTCAGTAATTATAGTAAAAATGTTAGAGTGTCCTCTCAGGACTGACCTGCTGCACTCAGGGATGTGGTTGTCTTCTTCAACCATGATCATTCATCAAGTAAATTTCAAAAGCGAGAGTGTCACTCTCAGAACTATTCCATTGCACTATGTGATGTGGTTATACCCTTCAACTGTGTCCATTTAGTTACTGAATAACAGCTGTTAGGGTGTCTATTTCAGGGCTTCTCCACTACACCCTTCATTGTGGCTGTGCTCCACAATTGTGTCTATTCATTAATTACACAACATCAATTGCACGCCAAATGTTAGGGTTTCTCTCTCAGGACTGACCTATTGCTCTCTATGATGTGGCTGCCCTGTTTATCTGTGACCATTCATTCACAGAACTCTGCTAAAAAGAAGTTTTATTTTTGTTCTAAAATCTTAGACTTCGGTGTGTTAAAAAAGGAGGAAAAAAACGATTTTCAGTGGACTTGCAAATAGCTGGACTTTTTGGATTATGGCTTTGTAAGAAATAATAGGAAAGCAAGCAGTTACAAAGAAGTCAACCGCGCCGGGGGGTGGGGGGGGGGGGGGCGGGGCGTTAGTTGACTTCCTCAAATACTCATCTTGAATGACAGTGGAGACACTGTGCCTGGTCACGTGATCGTCTATTGAAGGCTTTTTGTTTTCACTTTGGACTTTTATAAAGCAGTGAGTTGGACAAAAAGCAGACATTTTGAAACTTCGACCTGACCTGCCTGTAGACTATAGGAAAATACTTATATAAGAACATAAGCATAAGAGCGGGAATAACCCATTTCGCCCCTCAAGCTTACCCCACCATTCAATAAGTTCGTGGCTGACCTACCCCAGACCTCAACTCCTCTTTTGTGCCAGCTCCTCATCGCTCTCAACTTCCCGATATTTCAATAAATCTATCTACATCCTCTTTACATATTTTTAATGATCTAGCTTCCACAACAATTCCAGGCGTTCACTACCCTCTGATCGAAGAAATTTCTTCGCATCTCAGTTTTAAATGATTGTCCCCTTATTCTGTAACTATGTCCCCTAATTTGAGATTCCCCCGCTAGTGGAACCATCTTCTCAACATCTACCCTGTCAAACGCCCTCAGAATCTAATACGTTTCAATAAGATCACCCCTCATCCTTCTAAACAGTAATGAATAAAGGCCTAACCTTTCTGGTCCTTCTTGATAAGTCAACCCCTTCATCCCAGGAATCAGCCCCAATAACATCCATTATCCACTTGCTTGCTGTCTCTCAGCCAATTTTGCATCCATATTGCTACCATCCTTTTTATTCCATGAGATACAGTTTTCTCACAATTCATTTAATGTGGCACTGTATCAAATGCCTTTGGAACGTGCATGTACACCACATCAACAGCATTGTCCTCATCAACTCGCTCTGTTACCTCCGCAAAAACAACTCCAGCAAGTTAGTTAAACATGATTTCCCTTTAAGAAATACCTGCTGGATTTCCTTAGTTAACTCGCATTTGTCCATGTGACTATTGGTTTTGTTCCAAAATATTTTTCAAGAAGTTTTCCCACCACCAAAGTTAAACTGATGGCCTGCAGTTGCTCTGCTTATCTTTACACCCTTTTCTGAACAAGCTGCAACATTTACAATTCTTCAATCATCTGGCAGCACCCCAGAGTCCAAGGAAGACTGAAAAATATTGGCACGTGCCTCCACGATTTCCACGCTCACTTTCCTCAGTATCCTCAGATGCACTTCATCCGGCTTTGGTGAATTATCCACTTTAAGTACGGACTGCTTACCTAATACTTCCTCTTTATCAATTTTAATCCCCTCTAGTGTCTGACCTGTTTCCTCTTTCAACACTGCCTTGGTTGCATCTTCTTCCTTGGTGAAGACAGATGCAAATAATTCATTTAATACTTTAGCTGTGCCCTCTGCTTCCATGTGTTAATCCGCTTTCTGGTCAGTAAATGGCACCACTCCTCCTTTCACCACCCGTTGACGAAAGAAAACGTGGACATTTCCAATAATGCGAGCTGTCAGTCTCTTTTCATGCTATCTCTTTGCTTCTCTTCGTTATTTTTCGACTTCCCCTGTGGACATTTTATATTCGGCCTGGTTCTCAATATTGTTTTCTACCTGGAATTTGTCACAAACACCCTTCTCTTCTTTATCTTAATCTCTACCTCTTTTATCATCCAAAGAGCTCTGGGTTTGCTTGCCCTAATGTTCCCCCTCAAGGGAACATACCTTGACAGTGTCTGAACTATTTCTTCATTCACAGTAGCCCATTGTTCATGCATCGGTTTTCCTGACAGGTTTGGACTCCAATTTATTTGCCTCAGCTCCATTCTTACCCCATTGAAATTGTCCTTCCCCCAATTAGTTATTCTTACCCTGGATTGCTCTTTGTCCTTTTCTTTAGTCAGCCTAACCATTATGATACAATGATCACTATCTTCTGAATGCTCTCTAACTGACACTTGATCCACTTGGTCCACTCATTCCCAAGAACCAGGTCCAGCAGTGCCTCCTTTCTTGTTGGACTAGCAACATACTGTTGAAGAAAATTTTCATCAACACACTCCAGGAACTCTTGCTCCTCATTGCCCTTGACAAGACTATTCTCCCAGTCTTTGTTGGTTAATTAAAGTCCCCCATTAAAACTACCCTATAATTTTTGCACGTCTCTGTAATTTCCTTGCCGTTTTTTTCCTCCACCTCCTTCCTACTAACTGGTGGCCTGTAGACATCACCGAGCATTATAATTGAACCTGTTTTGTTCCAGAGCTCCAGCCAAATTGATTCTGCCCTCGACCCCTCTAGGACATCCGTTTTCTCCATCACTATAATACTAACCTTAATCAATACCACTACCCCGGCCTCTTTTATCCCTTTCCTACCTTTACTGTACACCTTGTATCTAGTTATATTTAACACCCAGTCCTGCCCATCATTGAGCCAGGTCTCTGTTATTGCCACAACATCATATTTCCAAAAAGAAATCTGCGCCTGTACCTAACCAGGCTTATTAATTACACTCCGGGGATTCACATCCGTGCACATTAAACCTGATTCAGACTTTATTACGGTGCCCCTTACTCTAACCAACCTAATAATGTGTTATTCTCTACTCTTGTGCTATCTATCTCCCCCAGTATTCTGTGCTCCTTGGTATTCCTCTCTGATACTTGCTCCTGTTTCCCAAACCCCAGACAAGTTACCAGTTCTCCTTCCCTGAGCTCCCTCTCACGTTCGCATCCCCCTGACAATTTAAATTAAACCCTTCCCAACAGCACTAACAAATCTCCCTGCCAGGATAATCGGCCCAGTCCTGCTAAGATGCAACCTTGTGCAGGTACAAGGTACAGGTCCCACCTGCTCCAGGAGCACACCCAATGTCTCAGAAATCTGATGTCCTCCCTTCTCTGCAAGTTCTATTCTTATGCTTACTTGCACGTGGGACTGGGAGGAATACTGAGATTACTGATTTTGAAGTCCTGCCTGTTCATATCCTTCCTCGCTCCCGAAAAATCTGCTTTCAGGACCTCATTCTCTTTCTTACCACATTTCATTCACATTTTCTTTTATATTCCTGATTCCCTATCGTCTGAGGAATTTTAAATTATTCTCGTTCGATATCAGTCTATGCACTGCTTCCAATACTGACGGCTCGGCTCCATACCCACCACTCTAGCTTCTGAACAACAAATGATCACCGCTTCTCTCTGTATTATGTTCCTCAGCCAATATCATCTCCATACCCTCACTGCCCCTTTAATCCACGAAGTTCAGACTTCCCAATGAGTTTATTAAATGTTACTTGATTCCACGGCTTTTCATAGTCCATATAAAAAGCATCAACAGTGCAATCCTCATCAACTCTCTCCAATGCGACAGCAAACGACTACACCGCCATTGACAGACATGATTTACCATGAACATATCTGTGTTGCTTCTCATTTATAATCTCATATTTTTTGTTCTTTTTCTTTTGGGCCTCCTTATCTCGAGAGACAATGGATACGCGCCTGGAGGTGGTCAGTGGTTTGTGAAGCAGCGCCTGGAGTGGCTATAAAGGCCAATTCTGGAGTGACAGGCTCTTCCACAGGTGCTGCAGAGAAATTTGTTTGTTGGGGCTGTTGCACAGTTGGCTCTCCCCTTGCGCCTCTGTCTTTTTTCCTGCCAACTACTAAGTCTCTTCGACTCGCCACAATTTAGCCCTGTCTTTATGGCTGCCCGCCAGCTCTGGCGAATGCTGGCAACTGACTCCCACGACTTGTGATCAATGTCACACGATTTCATGTCGCGTTTGCAGACGTCTTTATAACGGAGACATGGACGGCCGGTGGGTCTGATACCAGTGGCGAGCTCGCTGTACAATGTGTCTTTGGGGATCCTGCCATCTTCCATGCGGCTCACATGGCCAAGCCATCTCAAGCGCCGCTGACTCAGTAGTGTGTATAAGCTGGGGATGTTGGCCGCTTCAAGGACTTCTGTGTTGGAGATATAGTCCTGCCACCTGATGCCAAGTATTCTCCGAAGGCAGCGAAGATGGAATGAATTGAGACGTCGCTCTTGGCTGGCATACGTTGTCCAGGCCTCGCTGCCGTAGAGCAAGGTACTGAGGACACAGGCCTGATACACTCGGACTTTTGTGTTCCGTGTCAGTGCGCCATTTTCCCACACTCTCTTGGCCAGTCTGAACATAGCAGTGGAAGCCTTACCCATGCGCTTGTTGATTTCTGCATCTAGAGACAGGTTACTGGTGATAGTTGAGCCTAGGTAGGTGAACTCTTGAACCACTTCCAGAGCGTGGTCGCCAATATTGATGGATGGAGCATTTCTGACATCCTGCCCCATGATGTTCGTTTTCTTGAGGCTGATGGTTAGGCCAAATTCATTGCAGGCAGACGCAAACCTGTCGATGAGACTCTGCAGGCATTCTTCAGTGTGAGATGTTAAAGCAGCATCGTCAGCAAAGAGGAGTTCTCTGATGAGGACTTTCTGTACTTTGGACTTCGCTCTTAGACGGGCAAGGTTGAACAACCTGCCCCCTGATCTTGTGTGGAGGAAAATTCCTTCTTCAGAGGATTTGAACGCATGTGAAAGCAGCAGGGAGAAGAAAATCCCAAAAAGTGTGGGTGCGAGAACACAGCCCTGTTTCACACCACTCAGGATAGGAAAGGGCTCTGATGAGGAGCCACCATGTTGAATTGTGCCTTTCATATTGTCATGGAATGAGGTGATGATACTTAGTAGCTTTGGTGGACATCCGATCTTTTCTAGTAGTCTGAAGAGACCACGTCTGCTGACGAGGTCAAAGGCTTTGGTGAGATCAATGAAAGCAATGTAGAGGGGCATCTGTTGTTCACGGCATTTCTCCTGTATCTGACGAAGGGAGAACAGCATGTCAATAGTCGATCTCTCTGCACGAAAGCCACACTGTGCCTCAGGGTAGACGCGCTCGGCCAGCTTCTGGAGCCTGTTCAGAGCGACTCGAGCAAAGACTTTCCCCACTATGCTGAGCAGGGAGATTCCACGGTAGTTGTTGCAGTCACCGCGGTCACCTTTGTTTTTATAGAGGGTGATGATGTTGGCATCGCGCATGTCCTGGGGTACTGCTCCCTCGTCCCAGCACAGGCATAGCAGTTCATGTAGTGCTGAGAGTATAGCAGGCTTGGCACTCTTGATTATTTCAGGGGTAATGCTGTCCTTCCCAGGGGCTTTTCCGCTGGCTAGGGAATCAATGGCATCACTGAGTTCCGATTTGGTTGGCTGTATGTCCAGCTCATCCATGACTGGTAGAGGCTGGGCTGCATTGAGGGCAGTCTCAGTGACAGCATTCTCCCTGGAGTACAGTTCTAGGTAGTGCTCAACCCAGCGGTCCATCTGTTTGCGTTGGTCAGTGATTATGTCCCCCGATTTAGATTTGAGGGGGGTGATCTTCTTGATGGTTGGCCCAAGAGCTCTCTTCATGCCATCATACATTCCTCTGATGTTTCCGGTGTCTGAGGCCAGCTGAATATGACTGCATAGGTGTTGCCAGTAGTCGTTTGCGCAACGCCTAGCTGTTCTTTGTGCAGTACTTCTGGCTGCTTTAAGTGCTGCGGATGTTAAATCGCTGGGGGCTTTCTTGTAGTTCAAAAGTGCAATGCGCTTAGCGGCTATGACAGGTTCCAGCTCTTCATTATGAGATTGAAACCAGTCTGCATTTCTCTTCGCACTTTTGCCGTAGGTGGTCAAAGCTGACTCATAGATGGCGTCTCTGATGTGGGCCCACTTGGTCTCAGCATCCCCTGTGGGAGTGTTTTGAAGGGCTGTTACAAGTGAATTTAGAAATTTTTGTAACAGCTGTGGGTGAGAAATTCTGCTCGTGTTGATGCGCGGGTGGCCCTTCTGCTTGGAATGATGCAACTTCTTTGGTCTGAGTCTAACCTTGCTGCACACCAGGGAGTGGTCGGTGTCGCAGTCCGCACTGTGGAAGCTGCGTGTGATTTGAACACTGTTTAAGGCAGCTCGCCTTGTGACAATGAGGTCTAGCTGGTGCCAACGACGTGATCTTGGGTGCCTCCATGAAACCTGGTGACAGGGTTTAGTGTGAAAGAACGAGTTGGTGATGCAGAGGTTATGATAGGTACACAACTCAAGCAGTCTCTGCCCGTTCTCATTCATCCTTCCAACGCCATAGCGCCCAAGGCAGGAGGGCCATGAGTCATGATCGGCCCCAACCCTGGCATTAAAGTCCCCCAGCAGGAATAGGTGTTCGGTGTTGGGGATGCTGCTAATGATGTTATGGAGTTGTTCATAGAACTGGTCTTTAGCTTCAGGTGCGGAACAGAGTGTTGGAGCATAGATGCTGAGTAGGTGTACTGGACCAGAGGTGGTGAGCAGTCGGATGGACAGTATGCGTTCCGAGCCATTTGAGGGAGGCTCTATCATGCTGAGCAAGGAGTTTCTGATGGCGAAGCCCACTCCATGCTGTCTTGGTTCTTCAGGATCCCTGCCCTGCCAGAAGAAGGTGTAGTCTTGCTCTGCTAGAGAGCCACTCGCGGGGAGGCGAGTCTCCTGAAGTGCTGCAATGTCCACATTGAGTCTACTGAGCTCGTTGTTAATGATGGCGGTCTTCCGAGAATCGTTGATTTGTGTAAGGTCTTCCGACAGGCCAGGACACATAGTTCTGACGTTCCAGCTTGCAAAGCGAAGGGCTGGTACCTTCTTTCCTTTTTTCATGTTGTTTGGTGCGGTGTATCAGTCCACCTTTCGGGCAATGACCCTGAGCTCCAAGCACCCATTGAAGCAGGCACACTGTGGCGGGACAGAACCTTATTGACCGGGGGCTGCCCGGTTTGAGGCGGGCGGTAGCTGTCCAGTGAGGTGCAATGACCTCTCCCACCGACAAAGGCAACCCGTGGCGCCCAGTTTCTACGCCAATTTATCTGGACTTATAACCCGTAACTGCTGCCTTCCGTGTTGTTTCAGTCGCTGTGAGGCAACTATGGAGTGACCTCTCCATGGCGCATGCCTGGGCAAATTTATGGAGGTTGAGAGTTGCCCAGTCGTCAAAACCCCCCTCTCGCCCTTTCTGGTGGGGTCCAAAGGAGTGCAGGACACGACGTTTGGCACCAGTATGGCTGCAGGAACTGCCGGAAACATGCCAAAGGTGACACATGACCGCCTACGGGGTTCCGCTCCGGATTTTCTGTTATTTTTTGTAAACCGCAATTATCTAGTCCCAGATTATAGACGCGAAGAATTTCCCCAACATTTCACGAGGTTTGCCTAATGGGGCTGTAATTACATGGTGTATCCTATCGCTACTTTTTTTGTAAAACAGGGCTTAACATTTGTAACCCCCAGCCCTCCAGCACCACGCCCACTTTATTACGGTGCAAACTGTGCTGGATTGGAAGGAGTTAACTGAACCTGTTTGTTCAGTGACTGTGATTAATTTCAGTCTCCATGGACCCAAATTGTGTAACTGGAAATTTTACCTCTTCTATTAATAAGGGACACCTTTCAATGTGTTACCCCATCATGTCAGAGGGAACATCGCCTCTGCACCAACAGCGTTCAGCGGCATCGGAGAGAGGGAGGGAATACATTGGAATCTGAGAACAATAGATCGGAATGTTACAACCATGGGCCATAATCTGAGAACAATAGATCGGAATGCTACAACAACGGATAGGAGCTTCTCCTGGGAGTTTGTCTATCTTTCTGCATATTATGATCAGCTATCTCTAGAATGGCGGATTATGCTCGCACTTGCGATTATTCAATGCTTTTATTACCCCATCCTGGCTATTGTTGCTGTCCCTGGTAAGCTTCCCTATCAAGCTATTGATTTTACAAACCATGTTTAACTGTATTACTTCTCCTGCCATTTACTCCGCCCTCCTTGTTGTTATTCCTGATAAGTCTCTGCATATGGCTCTTAACTCTAAAAAACATTGCTAACTGTACTTCTAATATACTCTATTAATATACTCTCATCTTTACTACTGTTGGTGTCTCTGTTAATATTCTATATGCAACTATGAGACCTTTAAAACTGATTCATTATCTGTGCGGACCACATTTCATGGAATTACTGTTCTTCTCATCTAAGCTTTGTATTTATTTTTTTACTTTATTCATTCATCTATGGGATCTGGGCGTCGCTGGCTAGGCCAGCATTTATTGCCCATCCCATATTGCCCTTGCGAAGGTAGTTGTGAACTATCTTGCTGAACCGCTGCAGTCTTTGTGAGGTAAGTACATCCACAGTGCTGTTAGCAAGGGAGATTCCAGGATTTTGATCCAGCGACAGTGAAGGAATGGAGATATAGTTCCAAGTCAGGACGGTGTGTGACTTGGAGGGGAACTTTCAGGTGGTGGTGTTTCCATGCAAGTGCTGCCCTTCTCCTTCTAGTTGGTAGAGGTCGTAGTTTTGGAAGGTGCTGTCTTAGAAGTCTTGGAACATTGCTGCAGTGCATCTTGTAGATGGTACACACTGCTGCCACTGAGCGTCGGTGGTGGGGTGCCATTCAAGAGGGCTGCTTTGTCCGTGATGGTGTCGAGCTTCTTGAGTGTTGTCGGAGCTGCACCGATCCAGTAATCGGAGAGCACTCCATCACACTCTGACTTGTGCCTTGTCGATGAAGGACAGGTTTTGGGAGTCAGGAGATTGAGTTACTCGGCGCAGGTTCCTAGCCTCCGACCTGTTCCTGTAGCCACGATATTTATATGGCTAATCCGGTTCAGGTTCTGCTCAATGGTAGCCCCTAGGATGTTGATAGTGGGGGATTCATCGATTGTCATGCCATTGAATGTCAAGAGGAAATGGTTAGATTCTCGCTTGTTGGATATGGGCATTGACTCGCACTTGTATGGCGTGAATGTTACTTGCCACTTATCAGCCCAAGAATCGATATTGTCCGGGTCTTGCTGCATTTCTATATGGACTGTTTCAGTATCTGAAGAGTCGTGAGTGGTGCTGCACATTGTGCAATCATCAACAGACATCCCCACTTCTGACCTTACGATTGAAGGATGGTCATTGATGAAGCAGCTGATGACAGTTTTGCCCAGGACACTATACTGAAGAACTCTTGCAGTGATGTCCTGGAGCTGAGATGATTGACCTCCAACAAACATAACCATCGTCCTTTGTGCTGGGTATGACTCCAACCAGCAGTGATTTTTTTTTTCTCTGTTTGCCAATGACTTCAGTTTTGCTAGGACTCCTTGATGCCATACTCGGACCAATGCTGCCTTGTTGTTAAGAGCAGTCACTCTCACCTCACTTCTTGAGTTCAGCTCTTGTGTCCATGTTTGAACCAAGACTGGAAAGAGATAAAGAGCTGAGTGGCTCTGGTATAAGCCAAACAGAGCGTCACTGATCAGGTTATTGCTGAGCAAGTACTGCTTGATGGCACCTTTGATGACAGCATCTATCACTTTACTGATTGTTGAGAGTAGACTGATGGTGTGGTAATTGACCGGGTGGACTTGTCCTGTTTTTTGCGTAGAGGACATATTTGAGCAATTTTCCACATTGCTGGGCAGATGCCAATTTTGTAGCTGTACTGGAACAGCTTGGCTAGGGGTGCGGCTAGTTCTGGAGCCCAGGTGTTCAGTACAATTGCCAGACTATTTTCAGCGCCGATAGCCTTTGCAGTATCCAGTACCTTCAGTTAATTCTTGATATCGTGTGGAGTGAATTGGCTGAATTCTGGCAGTTGTGACGCTGGGGAAACCAGGAGGAGGCCAAGATGGATCATTAACTCGGCATTTCTGGCTGAAAATTGTTGCAAATGCTTCAGCCTTATCTTTCACACTGATGTGCTGTGCTCCCCCATCATTGAGGATCGGGATATTTGTGGAGCCACCTCCTCCAGTTAGTTGTTTAATTGTCCAACACCAGTCACGGCTTAATGTGGCAGGACTATTGAGCTTAGATCTGATCCGCTGGTTATAGGACGACTTATGTCTGTCTATCGCATGCTGCTTACACAGTTTGGCACGCAAGACGTCATGTGTTGCAGCTTCACGAGGTTGATACCTCATTTTGAGGTACGCCTCGTGCTGCTCCTGTCATGCTCTCCTGCACTCTTCATTGAACCAGTCTTCTGGCTTGATGGTAATTGCAGACTGGGGGATACGCCGGGCCATGAGGTTACAGATTGTGGTTGAGTACAATTCTGCTCCTGTTGCTGGCCCACGGCGCCTCATGTATGCCCAGTTTTGCATTGCTCTATCTGTTCTATATCTATCCCATTTAGCACAGTGGCTTTGGTCACCATCACAAATTCCATTTCCTATCTACTGTCTCCATCCCCCCACTAGACCAATGACTGACGCTGAACCAGACTGTTCACAACCTCGACGATCTCTATGACCCGCAACTGAGTTCTGATCCTATATCTTCTTCAGTACCCATTATATCTACTACCACCTACCTAATATCACCCGTTTCCACCTCTGTATAAACCTGTTTGCTGCACAAACCATCATCCAAACATTTGCTTAATACAGATTCCCAATGCTTCCCTGCGCACCCTCCCAGATACTGCCATCATAAACCACATCCCACCTAACAATGTCCTGCCCGTATCCCAGCTCACAACAAATCCCCATCGACAGTCGCTCCTGTGCTGACTGAACTACAATGGTTCCCCATCCAGCAGAACCTCAGTTTTAATACTCTTAGTCTTGTGTTTGAATCCATACATGGCCTCCCCCTCCAATTAATCCCATTCCCCTATCTGCTTCCCATATTCCTACAAGTTGTCCCCCTTTAAGCATTCATCAATTCTCTTTGATTCAATAAGGAGGTAGTCACAGAGCTGTTTCACCTCCTGCAACACGACCAGGAGATGCGTACCAGGGCAAGGATGGCGCAGCCAGTGGCCTTTAATGTTACAGTTTCATTGAACTTCTCTGCACCCCGAGCTATGCAGGCAGGAGCCGGCAACGTATCCAGTGTTTCACTGTATACTGTTCATCGATGCGTCCGGGAGATGACAGATGTCATCTAATACTGGGTGAGGCGAATACATTGTTTTCTCCCTTTGCAGGGAGCAGCACGATGTGAGGTCCCAGGGCTTTGCCAGGAGAGCGGGATTCCCAATGGTGTACGTGGCTCTGTGGAGCCTCGCATGTCGATGGGGAAAGGTAAAGGATCTGAAAGAACTCTCACTCCATTATTGTACTGCCGCCGTGTGACCATGCACAATATATCATTTTGGTGAATGTCCACTAGTCTGGAAGCAGCCATGATACCTTCATTCGAAGCACTGGGTGTTCCCAACGTCTTCGACCCTGCAAGGAGAACCAAAACGTGGTTTTCCAGAGACAAAGACCACCAACTCTAACCATAGCTAATGAATGCTCCTTGCCCATACATCCACCCTTCTGTCGCCAACCAACCATGCAACATTAGCACATGTTTAGCGTTAAAAATGGAGCCAACAGATACACCGTGGAGCAAACAATCAGCGTGATGAAGCACTGCCTCCACTGTGTGAACCGGTCATGGCGAGCACTCCAGTACACGCTGGAACAGGTGCACAACTTTGTGGTTTTCTGATGCGCCCTTCATATCATTGCCATCATGACAGCACAGAAATCGGAAGCCACTCATGTGGTGGAGGAGGAGGAGGATATTATGTGGATCCCTACAACCCAGACAAGTTGTGAGAAAGTTCCTGATAACACTCCAGTGCAAATAGGATAACTTTTTTCTTACACCCATTCTGCAAGAAATATCCATCAGAGACGCCCCATCAAAGGAATAGAATTAATAATTGAAATAGACCTAGCGGCTCCTCGAGTCTGCTCCACTATTCAAAAGATCAGGGCTGATATGCTTGTGTCTCCAATTCTACAATCTCCTCGACCCCCGATAACCGTTGATATCCTCACCTAACAGTAATCTATCCACCTCGCCTTGAATAATATTCAATACCCTGCCTCCACCGCCTGTACAAATACATTTTTCTTGGTCCGAGAGGTGTCTGGCAAAGAGCCATCGAACAATTACAGCACAGAAGGAGGCAAGTCTGCCCGTCGTGCTTGTGCCTGTCAAAAAACTAGCCGCCCAATCTAAGCCCACCGTCCATCACCTGGTCCATAGCCCTGCAGGTTCCAGCACTTCAGATGCTTGTCCAGGTAACTTTTAAAAGAATTGATGCTTTCTGCCTCCATCACCGTTCCTGACAGTGAACTCCAGACACCCACCACCCTCTGGGTGAAATGCGTTTCCTCATGTCCCCACTAATCCTTCTACCAATCACCTTAAATCTGTGCCCCTGGTAACTGACCACCCCACTAGTGGAACCAGGTCCTTCCTGTCTGCTCTATCTAGGCCCCTCATCATTATGCACAAGTCAATTAATTCACCCCACAGCCTTCTCTGTTCTAAAGAAAACAAAACTGGCCTATCTAGTCTTTCCTCATAGCTCAAACTTTCAAGATCTGGCAACATTCTTGTAAATCTCCTCTGTACATCTTCCCGAGCAATTATGTCCTTTCTGCAATGTGGTGACCAGAACATTATGCAGTACTCCAGCTGTGACTTAGCCAGCGTTTTATACTGTTGCAGCATTATATCCCTGTTGTTGTATTCTATACCTGATCAATAAAGGAAATCATTCCATGTGCCTTCTTCACCATTCTATCTACCTAACTATCTCCACCATCAGCGACCTGCAAGTTCTCTCACCTCTTCTAATCCTCTCAATATCCTCACGTTTATTGTATATTTTCTTTCTTTATTTGCCCTATCCAAATGCATTACCACACACTTATCCGGGTTTAATTCCATGTGCCACTTTTCTGCCCACTCAACCAAACCACTGATATCTTTCAGGAGTCTATGACTATCCTCTCCACTATCGACTGCCAATTCTTGTGCCATCGGCAAATTTCCCAATCATTTAATTCTAAATCATAATATATACCGCAAACAGCAGAGGTCCCAACACTAAGCCCTTTGGAATGCCACTACAATCAGCTTTCCATTATCAAAAACAACCGTCAAAGTCTAGCCCTTGTTTCGTATCTCTGAGCCACTTATGGATCCAACGTGCAGCATTCTCCTGAATCCCATAGGCTTTCATTTCACTGATCAGTGTGCCATGTGAGACCTTGTCAAATGTCTTACAAAAATCAATGAGATGCTTGGTGTAGAATATGCAATTTATTTTTCATTTGTTTTGAAATGCGTGTACGTTTTAAACTCTAAGCTTTATTTAATGAAAGAAAAAGAAAGACATATCTTAATTAATGGCATGGTCCAGCCTTCCCTTTCTGTGCTCGCTGACCCTGCCACAATCATTTGAGATCCGGGTGTCCAGCGATGGTTATGGTTCCAGATCAGGTGTAGGACACGCAATGCACCCTGAATGTCAATGGAACACCACCATGCATAAGAGGCATCTGGGTCTCCAGCCATTGACCTGGTCCAAGTCCTGGTGTAGTACTGACTGTGGCCCCGCTCCCTCAGTGACTGACTACACTTACTTGTATCTGGGGATCCAGCGATGGGTCTGGTTCCTGGCTTTGTGTAGTACAAAAAGTAGGGTCTGCTTACTGACTTTCCCACCAACCCCGCCCCCCTTACCTGGTACTGGGTCTCCAGACAAGTGTATGCTCCCAGTCCTGGTGTAGTACTGGCAGCGGCCGCCCATCCCAGATTGGCTCTGGTGATCACAATGCAAATACATAGTAACTGCGGCTCCAGTGATGGCCTGGTCCCAGGCCTGGTTTAGTACCATCAGTAATGCCTGTTCAGTGACTGGCCCCAGCGAACCCGCCATGCTTAGCTGGGGTCCAGGTCTGCAGCAATGTTACTGCCTCTAGGCTGGTGTCGAATCAGCAATGGTTCCGACTCCCGCACTGATCCAGGTGACATGCCGCACCTGGTATTTGGGACTCCAGTGATAGACCTGGTTCTGAGGGCTGATATAGCATCGTCAGTGGCTGCTGCTCGGCGGTTGCTTTTTGACATCCCTGCAACATTTATCGGGTATTCATACGCCCAGAAATCGTCCTGGTTCCAGGCCTGCTGCAGTAATGGCAATGGCCCCTATGCCTAACAGGCCCGAGTGACACCACCACACTTATCAATGGTCTGGTTCTGCAGCTATTGTCCTGATTCCAGGCTTGGTTTAGTGCCTGCCGTGGCCCCAATCGCAATTCTGAAGAAGTGTCGCTTACCTGAAACGTTAACTCTTCTTTTCTCTGCACCAATGCTGCCAGACCAGCATTTCCTGCTTTTCTGCTCCAAACCCTGTATGGCCCTGGAGCTGCTGCGCTACTAAACCAAAGTCTGTACCTTCTTTTCTGGATTTTCTCCAAGGGATGATACAATATGGCCAGTGGCCTCCTATCCCTGACTGTCGTTGCTGACCCTGCGTCACTTAACTGTAGTCTAGATTCCAGCCAGGGTCCTGTTCACGTGCCGAGTGTCGTGCCAGCAGTGGCTCCCCTGCACCCTGATCGTTCCCGACCACCTTTCTTCACTTACCTGGCTTCCGCATCTCCAACAATGCTCCTGGCCTCAATCCTGGTTTAGTGCTGGCAGTACCCACCCCTACTGTTCCCAGCAATATGTTTCACTTTTCTATTGTCCTTGACTCCAGCAATGTATCAAATTCCAGGTCTGGTGCAGTACGAGCATTTGGTCGTTCCCTGTCTGGCTCTGCTGAATTTGCCATATTTACCTGGAGTTCAGTTCACCACGATGGTCCTGTTCCCAAGGCTAGTTCAACACCAGTAGTGGTCCTGGCCTCCAGCGACTGTCCTGCTCCTAGGCCTAGTGCTCTAATGGTAGAATTGCCTGTGCCCTGACTGACCCTGGTGACCGCATCACATTATCTGGGGCCTGAACTTAAGCAGTAATCCTTTTTTGCCAGTACCAGCAGTGGCCCCAACTCTCTGACTGGCCCCAGTGACTCTGCTACACTCCCCTGGGGTCTGAGGCTTTTGGGATGGTCCCAGTCGCAGGTCTGGAGTATTACCGGCAGTGGCTCCCCCTATATGATTGTTCTGAGCGACCTCACCACAGAAATCTGGGTCAGTATCCCCAACAATGGTCCTGGCCCATGGCCTGGCTTCGTACTGTCAGTGGCCCACCCTCATTGGCTGGCGCCAGCAAACTAAACTGTGGTCTGGAGCTCCAGCAACTCATCTGTTCCCAAAACTGGTGTAGTATAGTTAGTGGCACCCGCTACCTGATTTGTCGCAGTGGTGCAGACACATTTATCTGGAGTCAGGTCTCCAGTGATGGTTCTCATCACAGGCCTGCTGTAGTACCAGCAGCTCCACTGCTCCCAGTTACATTGCCAATAGTACTGAGCTATTGGTCCTGTGACTGTTTACCTCGTTTAGGCAGGCGGGATCTCCTTGATTAAATAGACTGGGACGAGGCACCGGGCAGTTAATTGGCCGGGATGGTCCAAAAGACCGCGGTGGGGTTTCGTTCACCTTTTTGTCCTGCCATGGGGACCCTCGTTGGCTCCACTAGATTGAGCCCCTGTCTCTAACAGCAAGCTCTCTCAAAGGTAGAGTAATTGACTCCATCACTGAATGTGTAACAAATCTACAAATGTAGCCCATACTTCTTCAAACTGCTGCTGTTATTCCCAAACTGGTGTTAAGCTTATCTTCTTCATAGTTAACTTAGTGATAATTGGGATTATTTGTTTCATTGATTGTTCAGTGTTACCTGTCACAGGCGAGGGAAGCTCCCAGTCAATCCAGCACTGAACGTTCTGTATAGGACCAATGTGCAGCGGATGCTGGAAAGCTAAAATTAAAAATAAACAGAATGTGCTAGAGATGCTGAGCACGTCTAGTAGCATCTGTGGAGGGAGAAATAGACTTAATCGTCTAGGCCGCTGACCGTTTGTCAGGACTGCGAGTTCTTTGAGACAGAACAGTCTTCAAACCAGGTAGGGAATGGCCGGATGGGGAGGATTATAATCAGCGTTGAGTTGAATAACTTCAGCATCATCCTTTTGTCCTTTAATCTCTCCTTCCTTCCAAGTTGTCACAGGTATTCTCATTTTTTCCTTCAGTATCAATCAATGAATCGCTGGACACAGTAACACATTTGAAAATCTCAGTCAGTGCTCAATCAAAGTGACAACTTTACTCACAGCCTGATAAATAATTTGTCTGTTTATTTCCCTTCCTCACAGTTAACTTGATGACGATTGTCATCCTGTCTCGAGGCAAGTGCGGTCTTTCCAAATGTGTCACTCACTATTTGGTGGCCATGGCAGCAGCGGATCTACTGGTCATTATATTCGACCTGATACTGAGGCACATTCCCGTTGTTTACCATGACCAGTTTATTTTCCGGGAGTCCATCCACGTTTGCAATATCCACGCCGTCCTGCTTTATGCAGCCACAGACTGTTCTGTCTGGTTCACTGTCACTTTCACCTTTGATCGATTTGTGGCCATTTGCTGCCAGAAGTTGAAAAGAAAATATTGCACCGAGAAAACGGCAGCTGTGATTCTGGGAACAGTGACTGTGCTGAGCTGTTTAAAAAACATCACCTGGTATTTTATGTTAACAGGTCAGTATAGTCTGTACAACGAACCCTGGTTTTGTAATATAACAGAGGATGCTGGCTTCTCTCTGGTCTGGGCAGCAATCGAGTTCCTCCATAACATCCAAACCCCGGGGGTCCCATTTGTGGTGATTCTGCTGCTAAATGCTCTCACTATCAGGCACATTTTGGTGAGCAGCAGAGGGCGCAGGAGACTCCAGGCTCACAGCAGTGCCAAGAGTCCGAGAGACCCAGAGATGGAGAGCCGACGGAAATCTATCATTTTACTGTTAGTTATCTCAGCCAGTTTCATACTTTTATGGGCAATGCTAATGGTAGTTTTGATATGCACCAGAATACAGTATATGAACTTTCATTCTGGGGCTGGGGCTGAAATTCCTGGTTCTGTGCGGGAAATGGCCTTCATGCTGCAGCACAAACACTGTGATTTATGCCATGGTCCAGACTCAGTTCAGAGAGCAGTTGAAGAAAATGCTGAAATATCCCTTTATGCGAATTGTTAAGTTCATTCAGTGATAAGAGGGACTGTAATCACTGACCGTTTCTAAAAGATTTTCATTTTATTTCTTTTTTTCAAACAGCCGGAGGCTGGGTCTGTCACAGCAAGGGCAGGGTCTGTTCACAAGGTGACGGAATAGTTGGGCAGGGATTGTTGCTCATGCTAACAAGGTAGTTTGACCGGGCCTCTTCCGCATGCTGTGGAGGTAGTTGGCGGGTGTTGCTCGACAAGTGGAAGGGGTAGTTCGCCTGGGCCTGTTCTATTTGCTGACAGGTTAGTTGGTGGATATTGTCTTGCATGCTGACAGGGTAGTGGGACTGGGGCGCTTTGCAATCAGAAAAGAGCGAGTGTGGGACCAGTCATTATACGGTGACATGGCGGGGAAGGTGTCCTTTTCCCATGGTGATGGGGTTATGGCCGCGGGACCTGTTCTCCAAAGTAATGCGGGAATGGGGTCGGAGCTGTTCTGATGAGTGACGGGCCAGGGGGTGGGACATGTTCCACATGGGGATGGGGCTTTGCTGCAGGTTCCTTTTCCCATGGTAATGGGAGAGTGGGGGCGAGTGCTGTTCCCATCGTGACCAGAGTGGGGGCGACGCCTGTTCCCAATGCAGAAGGAAGAAGGGACAGGGGGCGGTGTCTGAGGTCCCCAGCCCCACCCACCGTGCTCAAGCATTGGAGCAGAGCGACAGCGCGAGGGTAACCCGTCAGGAGCGGTCACACCTACCAGCCGTCTCCATATTAAGTAGGATAAAAACAATTGAAAGAGAAATGATAGTGGGAATCTTCAACCTGAATTCTTCATCATCATTTACAACACATTAGAACATTTTATAATTCTTTCTAACATTTCGTAATACTTTATAACGCATTATGAAATGCTCTAACACTTTATAACGCTTTGTTAGCCTTTATAATCCTTTACCATCCTTTAAACTTATTTATAATCCTTTATAACCCTTCAGATACTTCACAGCACATGGTAATCCTTTATGACAATCATAATCCTTCATAAATAGTTATAGCACAGTATAACACTTTATAGTAGCTAAAACCTTTCCAAAGCATGGTTGAATTTCAGAATCTTTAGAAGCTTTTCTAATCTTTCAATTCGTTTATAATCCATTAGAATCCTTCAAAATTATTTAACTTCCTTTATAATCCTTTTTAATTCTTTTTAACCCTTAGTAGCCCTTAATATTCTTCATAACAATTGATAGAAATTTATAAATCTTTGCAGCCCTTTGGCCTCTACTGAGTGTTGCAGGAGGGCACATAGGGTAAAGAAGGGAGCTTGGTAAGTGGGTATTTTTTAAGGCTGAACCTTTTTAAAGTCTAGTTTTTATTGTGTATACATTTGGCAATTAATTGAAATTACTCTTTATGTTAAGAGGCATGTGAGGTGTCTTACAATTTTAAACAGGGATGTGCAATCTCTCTAAACCAAGCTGCAGCTATTTAATTAGGTAGCTAGCTTAAGCTGGTTTCTGAGCTCCAGCAAAGCTGACAGATCATTGTTTTCAGACAGTGTCAATTCAGTGGAGTCTTAGAGCTGCGCGTTTGCATTGAGTGCTGCTTTTATTTATTTAGAGATACAGCACTGAAACAGGCCCTTCGGCCCACTGAGTCTGTGACGACCAACAACCACCCAGTTATACTAACCCTACAGTAATCCCATATTCCCTATCACTTACCCACACTAAGGGCAATTTACAACGGCCAATTTACCTATCACCTGCAAGTCTTTGGATGTGGGAGGAAACCAGAGCACCCGGCGAAAACCCACGCAGACATAGGGAGAACTTGCAAACTCCGCACAGGCAGTACCCAGAATCGAACCCGTATCCACGGAGCTGTGAGGCCGCGGTGCTAACCACTGCGCCACTGTGCCGCCCTCCTTTCTTCCCTCCTTTCCATTTCCTGATTTGCAGTCATTTCTGGGATGCTGATTGTATCTTCTATTGAGAAGACCAATGCAAATTATCTGTTCAATTCATCTGCCATCTCTTTACTTTCCCTTATTTCTTCCCTATACGCACTTTCCACATGACCAGCGATCTTTTGGTTAAATCGGTTCTTAAAAAAAAGGAAACTCTTGCGCTCGGTCTAAATAGTTCTTATCAGCTTTCTCTTGGACGCTAATCTTTCGCTACTTATTAATCTTTCAGTTGTTCTTTGCAGCTTTGTATATTCTGTCCAATCTTGTGACCTGTTACCCAACTGTGCGCAATTATCTTTTTTTCTTCAAAGTGATTCCTGACAACACAGCCAGCCGCTGACAACATCAGTCTGCGCCAAATGCGCACATGTGCAGATGGGCTCCAGTTCTCTTCGCGTGCGTGGCGTTCCGACTAGCCATGATTGTTTACCGCATGCGTAGGCAACTTCATCACGTAAAGTGTACATCTTCATGCAACGCGCCTGGTCGGCTGCTCTTCCACACAACCCCACCTACCCCGCCGCTCTCTCCGGCGGCTCCGCTCCATCCCCTACCCCGCCTCTCTCCCCCCCACCACCCGCTCTCTCCCCCATTCCTCCAGACGCTTGCTCGAGGCGGCGCCACCTCTCTCCTCTCTGCCACGTGCTCCTACATCGCTTGATTCTTAGGGCGGTGCGGAAAGGAAACAGGGGGTAAGGAGCGAGCGGCCAGAGTGGAATGGCACGGAAAAAAATTAGAAATGTGGAGCACTGTCAGAGGTGCTGTACTTTGGATTTCCATTGCGTGCTGCCATATGTTTACTTTGCCATTCTCTGATTATTTGAGCAGCACCATCTTTAGTCATGGCAGCTGCCTTAACATCGCAGACTGTGAACTTTAAGTGGTACAGACTGCATTTGCGCATGTGCCAGTACAGCGCCAACTAGTGAACAAAGATAATTACAGCACAGGAACAGGCCCTTCGGCCCTCCAAGCCTGCGCCGATCCAGATCCTCTCTCTAAACATGTCGCCTATTTTCTAAGGTTCTGTATCTCTTTTCTTCCTGCCCATTCATGTATCTGTCTAGATACATCTTAAAAGACTCCATCGTGCCCGCATCTACCACCTCCGCTGGCAATGCGTTCCAGGTGCCCACCACCCTCTGCGCAAAGAACTTTCCACGCATATCCCCCCTAAACTTTTCCCCTTTCACTTTGAACTCGTGTCCTCTAGTAATTGAAACCCCCACTCTGGGAAAAAGCCTCTTGCTATCCACCCTGTCTATACCTCTCATGATTTTGTACACCTCAATCAGGTCCCCCCTCAACCTCCGTCTTTCTAATGAAAATAATCCTAATCTGCTCAACCTCTCTTCATAGCTAGCGCCCTCCATACCAGGCAACATCCTGGTGAACCTCCTCTGCACCTTCTCCAAAGCATCCACATCCTTTTGATAATGTGGCGACCAGAACTGTACGCAGTATTCCAAATGTGGCCGAACCAAAGTCCTATACAACTGTAACATGACCTGCCAACTCTTGTACTCAATGCCCCGTCCGATGAAGGAAAGCATGCCGTATGCCTTCTTGACCACTCTATTTACCTGCGTTGCCACCTTCAGGGAACAGTGGACCTGAACACCCAAATCTCTCTGGACATCAATTTTCCCCAGGACTTTTCCATTTACTGTATAGTTCACTCTTGAATTGGATCTTCCAAAATGCATCACCTCGCATTTGCCCTGATTGAACTCCATCTGCCATTTCTCTGCCCAACTCTCCAATCTATCTATATTCTGCTGTATTCTCTGACAGTCCCCTTCACTATCTGCTACTCCACCAATCTTAGTGTCGTCTGCAAATTTGCTAATCAGTCCACCTATACTTTCCTCCAAATCATTAATGTATATCACAAACAACAGTGGTCCCAGCACGGATCCCTGTGGAACACCACTGGTCACACGTCTTCATTTTGAGAAACTCCCTTCTACTGCTACTCTCTGTCTCCTGTTGCCCAGCCAGTTCTTTATCCATCTAGCTAGTACACCTTGGACCCCAAGCGCCTTCACTTTCTCCATCAGCCTGCCGTGGGGAACCTTATCAAACGCCTTACTGAAGTCCATGTATATGACATCGACAGCCCTTCCCTCATCAATCAACTTTGTCACTTCCTCAAAGAATTCTATTAAGTTGGTAAGACATGACCTTCCCTGCACAAAACCATGTTGCCTATCACTGATGAGCCCATTTTCTTCCAAATGGGAATAGATCCTATACCTCAGTATCTTCTCCAGCAGCTTCCCTACCACTGACGTCAGGCTCACCGGTCTATAATTACCTGGATTATCCCTGCTACCCTTCTTAAACAAGGGGACAACATTAGCAATTCTCCTGTCCTCCGGGACCTCACCCGTGTTTAAGGATGCTGCAAAGATATCTGTTAAGGCCCCAGCTATTTCCTCTCTCGCTTCCCTCAGTAACCTGGGATAGATCCCATCCGGACCTGGGGACTTGTCCACCTTAATGCCCTTTAGAATACCCAACACTTCCTCCCTCCTTATGCCGACTTGACCTAGAGTAATCAAACATCTGTTCCTAACCTCAACATCCGTCATGTCCCTTTCCTCGGTGAATACCGATGCAAAGTACTCGTTTAGAATCTCACCCATTTTCTCTGAGTCCAAGCATAACATTCCTCCTTTGTCCTTTAGTGGGCCAATCCTTTCTCTAGTTACCCTCTTTCTCCTTATATATGAATAAAAGGCTTTGGGATTTTCCTTAACCCTGTTTGCTAAAGATATTTCATGACCCCTTTTAGCCCTCTTAATTCCTCGTTTCAGATTGGTCCTACATTCCCGATATTCTTTCAAAGCTTCGTCTTTCATCAGCCGCCTAGACCTTATGTATGCTTCCTTTTTCCTCTTAGCTAGTCTCACAATTTCACCTGTCATCCATGGTTCCCTAATCTTGCCATTTCTATCCCTCATTTTCACAGGAACATGTCTCTCCTGCACGCTAATCAACCTCTCTTTCAAAGCCTCCCACATATCACATGTGGATTTACCTTCAAACAGCTGCTCCCAATCTACATTTCCCAGCTCCTGCCGAATTTTGGTGTAGTTGGCCTTCCCCCAATTTAGCACTCTCCCTTTTGGACCACTCTCGTCTTTGTCCATGAGTATTTTAAAGCTTACGGAATTGTGATCACTATTCCCAAAGTAGTCCCCTACTGAAACTTCAACAACCTGGCCGGGCTCATTCCCCAACACCAGGTCCAGTATGGCCCCTTCCCGAGTTGGACTATTTACATACTGCTCTAGAAAACCCTCCTGGATGCTCCTTACAAATTCTGCTCCATCTGGACCTCTAACACTAAGCGAATCCCAGTCAATGTTGGGAAAATTAAAATCTCCTATCACCACCACCCTGTTGCTCCTACATCTTTCCATAATCTGTTTACATATTTGTACCTCTATCTCACGCTCGCTGTTGGGAGGCCTGTAGTACAGCCCCAACATTGTTACCGCACCCTTCCTATTTCTGAGTTCTGTCCATATTGCCTCACTGCTCGAGTCCTCCATAGTGCCCTCCTTCAGCACAGCTGTGATATCCTCTTTGACCAGTAATGCAACTCCTCCACCCCTTTTACCTCCCTCTCTATCCCGCCTGAAGCATCGATATCCTGGGATATTTAGTTGCCAATCATGCCCTTCCCTCAACCAAGTCTCAGTAATAGCAATAACATCATACTCCCAGGTACTAATCCAAGCCCTAAGTTCATCTGCCTTACCTACTACACTTCTTGCATTAAAACAAATGCACCTCAGACCACCAGTCCCTTTATATTCATCATCTGCTCCCTGCCTGCTCTTCCCCTTAGTCACACTGACTTCATTATCTAGTTCCTTTCAGGCTTTTGTTACTACCTCCTTACTGTCAACTGACCTCAATTGGTTCCCATCCCCCTGCCACATTAGTTTAAACCCTCCCCAACAGCGTTAGCAAAAGCACCTCCAAGGACATTGGTTCCAGTCCGGCCCAGGTGTAGACCGTCCAATTTGTAATCGTCCCACCTCCCCCAGAACCGGTCCCAATGTCCCAAAAATCTGAACCCCTCCTTACTGCACCATCTCTCAAGCCACGCATTCATCCTGACTATTCTTTCATTTTTACTCTGACTATCACGTGGCACTGGTAGTAATCCTGACATTACTACCTTTGAGGTCCTACTTTTTAACTTGGCTCCTAACTCCCTAAACTCTGCTTGTAGGACCTCATCCCGTTTTTTACCTATATCATTAGTGCCTATGTGCACAATGACAACTGGCTGTTCACCCTCCCCCTTTAGAATGTTCTGCAGCCGATCTGAGACGTCCCTGACCCGTGCACCTGGGAGGCAACATACCATTCGGGAGCCTCGTTTTCGACCACAGAACCGCCTATCTACTCCCCTTACAATCGAATCACCTACGACTATAGCCCTTCCACTCTTTTTCCCGCCCTTCGGAACAACAGAGCCAGCCACGGTGCCATGGACCTGGCTACTGCTGCCTTCCCCTGGTGAGCCATCTCCCTCAACAGTATCCAAAACGGTATACTTGTTTTGGAGGGAGATGACCGCAGGGGACTCCTGCGCTGCCTTCCTGCTCTTTCTCTGCCTTTTGGTCACCCATTCCCTTTCTCCCTCAGCAATCCTAATCTGCGGTGTGACCAATTCACTAAACGTGCTATCCACGACCTCCTCAGCATCGCGCATGCTCCAAAGTGAGTCCATCCGCAGCTCGAGAGCCGTCATGCGGTCTAACAAGAGCTGCAGCTGGACACACTTCCTGCACGTGAAGGAGTCAGGGTCATCAGCCATGTCCCTGAGCTCCCACATTAAGCAAGAGGAGCATGATACGGGTCTGAGATCTCCTGCCATTTTTAATCTTAAGTTTAAACTTAGTTAAATGAAAAATGAACGAAAAGTTTTTTACCAATCACAATAAAACCAGAGAAATCGAAAAAGCCTTACCTTATAAACACCCCACCGAGTCCTTTTTTTTGGTTAGAGGAGGAGGGCGGGTGGGAGACACGACAAGCTGCTGCACTGAAAGGAAAGTTATTTTAAACCGCCCAAATATATAGTGTTTTACTTACCCAGCAGCCCCCTGGCCTCCGCCGAAAAACAAAAGGAAATTAAATTTACTTTCAAACGGACTTTCCCAGCTGCTCACTCGTTCACACGCTGCTCCCGAAAAAGCTGCTGCACTGAAAGGAAAGTTATTTTAAACCGCCCAAATATATAGTGTTTTACTTACCCAGCAGCCCCCTGGCCTCCGCCGAAAAACAAAAGGAAATTAAATTTACTTTCAAACGGACTTTCCCAGCTGCTCACTCGTTCACACGCTGCTCCCGAAAAAGCTGCTGCACTGAAAGGAAAGTTATTTTAAACCGCCCAAATATATAGTGTTTTACTTACCCAGCAGCCCCCTGGCCTCCGCCGAAAAACAAAAGGAAATTAAATTTACTTTCAAACGGACTTTCCCAGCTGCTCACTCGTTCACACGCTGCTCCCGAAAAAGCTGCTGCACTGAAAGGAAAGTTATTTTAAACCGCCTAAATATATAGTGTTTTACTTACCCAGCAGCCCCCTGGCCTCCGCCGAAAAACAAAAGGAAATTAAATTTACTTTCAAACGGACTTTCCCAGCTGCTCACTCGCTCACACGCTGCTCCCGAAAAAGCTGCTGCTGTTTGGTTGCGTTGTCAGCAAATGCAGACATAAATAAAACGTGAGAACATGACAATCACCAGGAGCGAGGTGCAGAGCAAATTGTTGGAGTTGCAGACTGACAAGTCCTCGGGTCCTGATAGAATTCATCCTAGGGTCTTTAAAAGAAGTGGATGAGAACATTGATGCGTGATTTTAATTTCCCAAAATATCCTACATTCGGGGAAGATTACATTAGATTGGAAAATTCCAACTTAAGTCCTTTATTCAAAAAAGGAGGGAGACCGAAAGCAGGAAAGTACCTGCCAATTAGCTTAACATCTCTATAGGGAAGATGTTATACGTTATTCTTAAAGACGTTATCGAGGGCACTTAGAAAAATTGAACAGAATCAGGCAGCGTCAACATAGTTTGGTGAAAGGGAAAACATGTTGAACCAATTTATTGGCGTTCTTTGAAGAAGTAACACGTGCTGTGGATAAAGGGGGACCTGTGGTTACACTGTACTTAGATTTCCAGAAGGCATTTGATAAGGTGCCACATCAAAGGTTTCTGTGGAGTATAAATGTTCATAGAGTAGGGGGTAACATAATGACATGGATAGAAGATTGGTTAACTAACAGGAGAGTCGGCATAAATGTGTCTTTTTCTGGTTGGCAAGTTGTAACGAATAGTGCACCACAGGGATCAGTGAAGGGCCTCGCCTTTTTACAATTTATATAAATGACGTGGATCAAGGGGTCCGATGATATGGTTGCTGAATTTGCTGGTGACAAACAGATAGGTAGGAAAATAAGTTGTGAAGTGGAGGCTACAAAGGGATATAGATAGGTTAAATAAGTGGGCAAATATCCGACAAATGGAGTTAACGAGAAAAATTTGAAATTATCCATTTAGGCAGGTTGAATAACAAATAATTATTTATCTAAATGATGAGAAATTGCAAAGTGCTATGGGTGTCCTCGTGCATGAATCACAAAAGGTTACTTTGCAGGTATAACAATTAATAAGGAAAGCGACAACACTTTTATTATTTATTGCGAAGTGAATTGCATACAAAAGTAGGGATGTTATGCTTCAGCTATACAGAACATTGGTGAGACCATTGGTGCAGTGTACAGTATTGGTCTTCTTATTTAAGGAAGGATGTAAATGCATTGGAAGCATTTCACAGAAGGTTCACATGAATGGGCTGGTTAGCTAATGAAGAAAGTTTGGACAGATAGGCTTGTATACACTGGATTTAAGAAAAGTAAGGGGCGAATTGATTGAAACAAAAAATATTCTGAGGGTGTTGACGGAGTGGATGTAGAAATGATGTTTCCTCTTGTGGGAGAATCTAGAACGAGGATCAATGCTTATAAATAAGGGGGACGCCCATTTAATACACAGATGAGGATTTCTTTATCACACAAAGGATCGTGGGTCTTTGGAACTCTCTTCTTCCAAAGGCCTCAGAAGCAGAGTCTTTAAATATTTTTGAGGCGGAGGTAGATTGATTCTTGATAAACAAGAGGGTGAAAGGTTATTCAGGGTAGGCAGGAATGTTGAGTTGAGGATACAAATCTATCAGCCATAATCTTATTGAATAGCGTAGCTGGCTCTAGGGGCGTGAATGGCCTAATCATGTTCTTAATTCATATGCTCGTATGTTCATATGTAACTGGCGATGTCCCTAAATGCCGTTCTAGAACAGTTACAACACTGGCAGCTACGCATCAATGTGGAAAACTATCCCGCTATGTCCTCTCCACAAAAAGCAGGAACTGAACCAGGTTAATTGCGACCAGATCAGTGTGCTGTCGGTCATCAGCAATGTGATGGAATAAACATAGAAACATGGAAAAATAGGAGCAGGAGTAGGCCATTCGGCCCTGCTCCGTCATTCAATACGATGATGGCCGATCATCCAAACTCCGTAACCTGTTTCCGCTCTCTCCCCGTAACCCTTCATTCCATAAGCCCCAAGAACTATATCTAACTCTTTCTTGAACATACTTAATGATTTGTCCTCAACTGCTTTCCTTGGTAGATAATTCCACAGGTTCACCACTCTCTTGGTGAAAAAATCTCTCTTGCTCTCAGTCCTAAATGGCTTACTCCTAATCCATTGACATGGACCCCTGGTCCTGCACTCCCCGCAATCCGGAACATCCTTCCTGCATCTAGACTGTCCAGTCCAGTTAGAATGTTGTAGGTTTCCATGAGATCCCCTCTCATTCTTCTAAACTCTCGCAACTACAAGCCTAATCGACACAATCTCTCTTCATACCTCAGGCCTGTCATCCCAGGAATCAGTGTGGTGAGCCTTCCCTGCACTGCCTCCATAGCAAGAACACTCTTCCTCAGATTAGGAGACCAAAGCTGCACACAATACTCCAGATGTGGGCTCACCAAGGACTTTTTTAATTATTTTTTTAAGAGGCCCTTCAGCCCACCGAGTCTGTGCCGACCAACAACCACCCATTTATACTAATCCTACATTAATCCCATATTCCCAACCACTTCCCCACCATTCTCCCACCACCGACCTACACTAGGGTCAATTTATAATGGCCAATTTACTATCAACCTGCAAGTCTTTGGCTGTGTGAGGAAACTGGAACACACGGCACAAACCCACGCTTTCACAGGGAAAACTTGCAAACTACGCACAGGCAGTACCCAGAACTAAACGCGGGTCGCTGCAGCTGTGAGGCTGTGGTGCTAACCACGGCGCCACTGTGCCGCCCACCACGTCGACTTGTGTAATTGCAGCAGGATGTCCTTGCTCATGTACTCGAATCCTGTCGCTATGACAGCCAATATACCATTTGCCTTCTTAACTGCCTGCTGCACCTGCATGATTATTTTCAGCAACTGGTGCACAAGGACACTCAGGTCTCGCTGCACCTCCCCCTTTCCCAATCTATATGCCTTTCTGTTTTTGCCACCAAAGTGGATAGCCTTACATTTATCCACATTATACTGCATCTGCCATGTATTTGCTCACTCACTCAACCTGTCGAAATTGCACTGGAGCCTCTCGACATCCTCCTCATAGCTTCCACTCCCATCTAGTGTTTTGTCGTCTACAAACTTGGAAATATTACATTTAATTCCCTCATCTATATCGTTAATATATACTGTGAATAGCTGGGGTCCTAGCACTGATCCCTGTGCTGATCCACTACTCACTGCCTGCCACTCAGAAGAAGACCCGTTTATTCCGACTCTTTGTTTCCTGTCAGCCATCCAGTTCTCTATCCATGTCAGTACCTTTCCCCCAATGACATGTGCTTTAATTATACACGCTTATCTTTCATGTGGGATCCTATCGAAAGTCTTCTGAAAGTCCAAATACATCACATCCACTGCTTCTCCCTTACCTGTTCTATTAGTTACATCCTCAAAATATTCAGGTAGATTTGTCAAGCATGATTTGCCTTTCGTAAATCCATGTTGACTTTGTCCGATCCAGTCATTACTTTACAAGTGCTCTGTTATTACATCTTTTATAATGGACTCTAGCATTTTCCACACAACTGATGTCCGGCTAATTGAATGGTGGAACAGGATTGATAGGCCGAATGGCCTATTTCTGCTCCGAACTTGTATGGTCTTCTGGTCGCGGGTTTAGAAAGTGCTCTTTTAGTAGCCTCAGTGCGTTGCTGCAGTGAATCTTGCATATGGTACACACTGTTGCCACTGGGCATTGGTGTTGGAGGGAGTGAATGTTTTTGGATGAGTTGCCGATCAAGAGGAGTGCGTTGTGTTGAATGGTGGCGAGCTTCTTGAGTGTTTTCTACCTGCACCCATCAGGCCAAAGGGAGAGTACTCCATCACAACCCTGAATTTTTCCCTGTCGATGGTGGACAGGCATTGGGGAGACATGCGATGAGTTACATGCTGCAGAATTCCTAGCCTCTGACCGGCTCTTGTAGTCTCTTTGTCCCCCTCTTTCTCTCTCTGCCTTCCTCTCTCGCTGCCCCCTTCCTCTGTGCTGTGCTCTCTCTCGCTCTCGCTCTATTTCTTTTTCTGCTCCCTCTTTTCTCCCCTTTCGCTCTCCCCATCTCTCCCTCCTCCCTTTTCGCTCTCTCTGCTCCGCTCTCTCTATCCCCATCTCTCCCCCTCACCTCTCTCCCTCTTACCTCTCTCTCCCTACCCAGTCGCCACTCTCTCTCTCTGCCACCTCTCTCTCTTAATTTGTCTGACTGCTCCACTCGCTCTTTCTCTCTTTTCCACCTCCTTCTCTGTCTCCTCCCCTCTTTCTCTCTCTGACTCTCTCTCTGTACATCTCTCGCGTCCCCTTCTCTCGCTCCCTGTTCCCCCCTGTCAGGCAATCCCCCACCTGCCAAGACTGAGGCACACATGATTTTGTCACATGAACATTAAAACTTAAAATTTCAAGCCCCTGATAGGAAGGCTATTTGCATAGTACTAGCAGTGTTAGAAAAAAAGAGATCCTGTAGTTGCTTCCCCAATAGACAGCAGAAGTGGTCAGAACAGAGCACTTTTAGTTATAGAGATACACAGCGCAGAAAGAGGCCTTTCAGCCCAGGGTGTCTGTGCCGGCCATCAAGCACCTACCTATTCTAATCCCCTTTTCTAGTACTTTGAACGCAGCCTTGTCTGCAATGGAATTTCAAGTGCTCATCTAAATACTTCCTAAATATTGTGTGGGTTCAGGCCTCTACCACCCCTTCAGGCAATGTGTTCCTGATTCCAAACACTCTCTGCTTGAAAAATTATTTCCTCAAATCTTCTCTAAACCTCCTGCCACTTACCTTAAGTCTATGCCTCCTGGTTATTGCCACCTCTCTTAAGGGACACGTTTCTTGCTATCTACCCTATCTATGGCCCTCATAATTTTGTATACGGCACTCAGCTCCCCCATCAACCTTCTCTGCTCTAAGGAAAACAACCCTAGCCTTTTCAGTCTCTCTTCATAGCTGAAATGCTCCAGCCCAGGCAACCATCTGGTGAATCTCCTCTGCACCCTCTCCAGTGCAATCACATCCTTCCTATAGTGTGGCGACCAGAACTGTACACAGTACTCAGGCTATGGCTGAACTAGCATTTTATACAACTCCATCATAACTTCCCTGTTCTCATTGTCTATGCCTCGGCGAATAAAGGCTAGTATCTGTATGCCTTCATTACCACCTTGTCTAACTGTGCTGCTGCCTGGAGTGGCGCAGTGGTTAGCACCGCAGCCTCACAGCTCCAGCGACCCGGGTTCAATTCTGGGTACTGCCTGTGTGGAGTTTGCAAGTTCTCCCTGTGACTGCGTGGGTTTTCTCTGGGTGCTCCAGTTTCCTCCCACAAGCCAAAAGACTTGCAGGTTAATAGGTAAATTGGCCATTATAAATTGTCCCTAGTATAGGTCGGTGGCAGGGAAATATAGGGACAGGTGGAGATGTGGTAGCAATATGGGATTAGCGTAGGATTAGTATAAATGGGTGGTTGATGGTCGGCACAGACTCGGTGGGCCGAAGGGCATGTTTCAGTGCTGTATCTCTAAAACTAAAAAATACGATGGACAAGTACACCAAGTTCCTCCGACCTTCTGTAATACATAGGGTCCTGCCATCCATTGTATTTTCCCTTGCCTTGTTAGTCCTTCAAAAATGCATCACCTCACAATTCTCAGGATTAACTTTCGTTTTCCACTGTTCTGCCCATCTTTCCAGCCCATCGATACCGTCCTGGAATCTAAGGCTTTCCTCCTCACTATTTGCAGCCCCATCAATTTTCGTGTCATCTGCGAACTTACTGATCATACCTCCTATATTCACGTCTAAATCATTAATGTGCACCACAAACAGCAAAGGTCCCAGCACCGATCCCTGCGGCACACCAGTAGTCACAGGCTTCCAATCGCAAAAACAACCATCGACCTTCACCCTCTGCCTCCTGCCACTAAGCCAACTTTGGATCCAATCTGCCAAATTGCCCTGGTCCCCATGGTCTCTTACCTTCTTAACAATCTCCCATGTGGGACCTTATCAAAAGCCGTACTGAAGTCCATGTGGACTGCACCAACTGCTTTACCATTATCTGCATACCTAGTCGAATAGAAAAATTCAATCAAGTTAGTTAGACATGATGACTATCCTTGATTAATCATTGCTTCTCCAAGTGAGGTTATTCCTGCCCCTCAGAATTTGGTTTGCCTATCACTGTTGTTGTTCAGACCACTGGCCTGTACTTACCTGGTTTAACCCTAGTACCATAGAATAATGGAACCACGTTCGATGTCCTCCAGTCCTCTGACACCTCGCCTGTGGCCAGAGAGGATCTGAAAATTTGTGTCAGAGCCCCTGCTATCTCATCCCTTGCCTCACGTAGCAGCCTGGGATACATCTCCTCTAGGCCTGGGCATTTATCCACTTTTAAGCCCGCTTAAACCGCTAATACCGCCCCCCTTTCATTGCTAATTTGTTCAAGTTTTTCACAATCTCCTTCCTTGATCTTTACATTTACATCCTCCTTCTCCATACTGAACACAGTCATATTACTAACTGGCTGTTGAGATTTGAACTTCCAACAAAGGATTCTAACTGAGAAAACTCCTGGTTCCTTTTTTGATAAAACCTCTCTCCTAGCTGCCCTCATCTCGCTCTCACCAGCTTAGGAAACAATTGAAGACACGTAAACTCAAAGAGAACAAAAAGGTCTCCGACGTGAACCAGGTTTAAACGGAACACTCGGCTCCAATGAAATGCAAGACCATATCTTCAAACAAGGACTACAGTGAGTTCGGGGAATAGTAACATGATATTACCTATAACTACTCCACTTATCTTTCCGTCCGCTCTGTTTTGTCCCTCGTTGCATGTTTATATTGCTTGTGCATGCTAGAGTGGGCGAGTCGTATATCCGTAGGCGTTAACCGTATTACAGTGTAAGTGTTAGATTTAATAAATTTCATCTTTCTTCTTTAAACCTAAGAAAGCCTGTTTGTGCTCATTTCATTGCCTTATAATTGGAAAGTGGTGAACAAGGATTCACCAAGGATGTACTCAAAACATCGTGTGTTTAACATTTAACCCTGTTACTATAAGACCAGGTGAAGACAGTAACAGACCAGTAGACACCTTTCTCTCATGGCCATAACACCCACACCCTCTAGCCCTCTCTCCACCCCGGTTTTCTCTCCTCCATCTCTCTCTCTTTCGCTCTGCCCCTCGCTCTCTCTCCTCCCCTCCCACTCTCGTCCCTTTGTTTCACCCTCTGTTCCCCCTCTCTCCCTCTCTCATTCTCTGTCCACATCTCTTGCCCCAGTCTCTCTCTCTCATCAACTCTCTCTCTCTTCCCCCCAGTTCTCTTTCTTGCAGAAGAGACAGGGAGAGCCGAGATAGCCTTAATGGCACAGTTCTAGGGAGTGTGCAGCGACAGAGGGACCGCGGGATACATGCGCTTGTATCTTTGAAGGTTGCAGGTCATATTGAGAGAATCGTCAGCAATGTTTACGGGATCTTGGGCTTCATAAATAGTTATGACTACAAAAGCACAGAAGTTATGTGGAACATTTACAAAGCTCTGGTTAGGCCACAGCTAGAATACCGCATCCAGTTCTAGTCACCACACATTAGGAAGGATGTGAGGGTACTGCAGGGAGATCAGAGGAGATGGTAATTCCAGGGAAGGGAGGATTTATCAAAGGGGACTGGAAGCAGCCACCTGAAGGTAAATGAATGTCAGAGCAGTGAGAGTTAGTGACGGTTGAGAACAAATATTTTCCTACAAATACAAACAGGGTGAGACTCCCAAATCTAGAGCCTCTTGGAGAGAACAAAGATCAAAGAACAGTACAGCACAGGAACAGGCCATTCGGCCCTCCAAGCCTGCGCCGATCTTCTATCCATGCCTAAACTAAAACCTTCTGCACTTCTGAAGACCGTATCCCTCTATTCCCATCCTATTCAAGCATTTGTCAAGATGCCTCTTAAACGTCGCTATCATACCTGCTTCCACCACCTCCCTCGGAAGCATCTTCCAAGCACACACCACCCTCTGCGTAAAGAACTTGCCTCGCACATCCCTCTAAACTTTGCCCCTCTCACTCTAAACCTATGTCCCCTAGTAACCGACTCTTCCACCCTAGGAAAAAGCTTCTGACTATCCACTCTGTCCATGCCGCTTATAACTTTGTAAACATCTATCATGTTGCCCCTCCACTTCCGTCTTTCCAGTGAAAATAATCCGGGTTTATCCAACATCTCCTCACAGCTAATGCTCTCCAGACCAGGCAACATCCTGGTAAACCTCTTCTGTACCCGCTCCAAAGCCTCCACGTCCTTCTGGTAGTGTGGCGACCAGAATTGCAACTTTGAATTGTAACTGTTCGCAATATTCTAAGTGTGGCCTAACTAAATTTCTATACAGCTGCAGCATGACTTGCCTATTTCTATACTATATGGTCCGACCGATGAAGGCCAGCATGCTGTGTGCATTCTTGACTACCTTATCCAGCTGCGTTGCCACTTTCAGTGACCTGTGGACATGTACGCCCAAATCGCACTGCCTTTCAATACTCCTAAGGGTTCTGCCATTTGTTGTATACTTCCCATCTGCATTAGACCTTCCAAAATGCATTATCTCACATTTGTCCGGATTAAACTCCATCTGCCATTTCTCTGCCCAAGTCTCCATCCGATCTATATTCTGCTGTATCCTCTGACAATCCTCATCACTGTCCACAACTCCACCAACCTTAGTGTCGTCCGCAAACTTACTAATCAGACCAGCTACATTTTCCTCCAAATCATTTATATCTACTACAAACAGCAAAGGTCCCAGCACTGATCCCTGTGGAAAACCACTAGTCTCAGCCATCCATTCAGAAAAGCACCTTTGCACTCCTACCCTCTGTCTTCTATGACAGAACCAGTTCTGTATCCATCTTGCCAGCTCACCTCTGATCCCATGTGACTTCACGTTATGTACCAGTCTGCCATGAAGGACCTTGTCAAAGGCTCTACTGAAGTACATATAGATAACATCCACTGCCCTTCTTTCATCAATCATCTTTGTCACTGCCTCAAAAAACTCAATCAAATTAGTGAGACACCACCTCCCCTTTACAAAACCATGCTGCCTCTCACTAATACGTTTGTTTCTTTCCAAATGGAAGTAAACCCTGCCCCGAAGAACCCTCTCTGATAATTTCCCTAACACTGACGTAAGGCTCACCGGCCTATAATTTCCTGGATTATCCTTGCTACCCTTCTTAAACAAAGGAACAAAATTGGCTATTCTCCAGTCCTCTGGGACCTCACCTGTAGCCAATGAGGATGCAAATATTTCTGTCAAGGCCCCAGCAAATTCTTCCCTTGCCTCCCTCCGTATTCTGGGGTAGATCCCATCAGGGCCTGGGAACCTATCTATCTTAATGCTTTGCAAGAAACCCAAAACATCCTCCTTTTTGATAATGAGATAATTGAGTCTATCTACACTCCCTTCCCTCGGCTCATCGTCCACCACGTCCTTCTCTTTGGTGAATTCTGATGCAAAGTACTCATTTTGTACAATGCCCATTTCGTCTGGCTCCAAACATAGATTCCCTTCTCTGCCCTTGAGAAGTCCAACTCTTTCTCCAGTTACCCTCTTGCGCTTTATATATGTGTAAAAAGCCTTGGGATTTTCCTTCATCATGTTTGCCAATGACTTCTCATGACGCCTTTTAGCCCTCCTGATTCCTTGCTTAAGTTCCTTCCTACTGTCTTTATATTCCTCAAGGGATTCGTCTGTTCCTAGCCTTTCAGCACTTATGAATGCTTCCTTTTTCTTTTTGACTCTTTCTTTCTTTCTTTTGGGCCTCCTTATCTCGAGAGACAATGGATACGCGCCTGGAGGTGGTCAGTGGTTTGTGAAGCAGTGCCTGGAGTGGCTATAAAGGCCAATTCTGGAGTGACAGGCTCTTCCACAGGTGCTGCAGAGAAATTTGTTTGTTGGGGCTGTTGCACAGTTGGCTCTCCCCTTGCGCCTCTGTCTTTTTTACTGCCAACTACTAAGTCTCTTCGACTCGCCACAATTTAGCCCTGTCTTTATGGCTGCCCGCCAGCTCTGGCGAATGCTGGCAACTGACTCCCACGACTTGTGATCAATGTCACACGATTTCATGTCACGTTTGCAGACGTCTTTATAACGGAGACATGGACGGCCGGTGGATCTGATACCAGTGGCGAGCTCGCTGCACAATGTGTCTTTGGGGATCCTGCCATCTTCCATGCGGCTCACATGCTTTTTGACTAGGCTCACAATATCCCGCATTATCCAAGGTTCCCGAAACTTGCCAAATGTATCCTTCTTCCTCACAGGAACATGCCGGTCCTGGATTCTGATCAACTGACGTTTGAAAGACTCCCACATGTCAGATGTTGATTTACCCTCAAACAGCCGCCCCCAATCTAAATTCTTCTGTTCCTGCCAAGTATTGTTATAATTAGCCTTCCCCCAATTAAGCACCTTCACCCGAGGGCTACTCTTATCCTTATCCACCAGTACCTTAAAACTTATGGAATTATGGTTACTGTTCCCGAAATGCTCCACTACTGAAACTTTGACCCATTGGCCGGTTTGATTCCCCAATACCAGGTCCAGTATGGCCCCATCCCTAGTTGGATTATCGGCATATTGTTTCAAGAAGCCCTCCTGGATGTTCCTTACAAATTCTGCCCCATCCAAGCCCCGAGCACTAAGTGAGTCCCAGTCAATATAGGGGAAGTTGAGATCACCCACCACTACAACCCTGTTACCTTTACATCTT
This sequence comes from Heterodontus francisci, assembly GCF_036365525.1. Taxonomy (NCBI): domain Eukaryota; kingdom Metazoa; phylum Chordata; class Chondrichthyes; order Heterodontiformes; family Heterodontidae; genus Heterodontus; species Heterodontus francisci. The sequence goes on along the minus strand of NW_027140818.1, from coordinate 1,460,244 downwards.
TCCAAAATCTGTCGACATATCTGCTCCTCTACCTGCCGCTGGCTGTTGGGAGGCCTGTAGAAAACCCCCAACATTGTGACTGCACCCTTCCTATTCCTGAACTCCACCCATATTGCCTCGCTGCATGACCGCTCTGAGGTGTCCTCCCGCAGTACAGCTGTGCTATTCTCCTTAACCAGTAATGCAACTCCCCCAAGCCTTTTGCATCCCCCTCCATTCCGCCTGAAGCTGACAAATCCTGGAACATGTAGCTGCCAATCCTGTCCTTCCCTCAACCAAGTCTCTGTATTAGCAAAGACATCATATTTCCAAGTACTAATCCAAGCTCGAGATTCATCTGCCTGACCTGTGATACTTCTCGCATTGAAACAAATGCATTTCAGACCACCAGTCCTGCTGTTCTCCGCAACATCTCCCTTTCTGCTCTTCCTCTTAGTCTTACTGGCCTTATTGACTAGTTCCCCCTCATTTATTTCACTTGCTGTCCTTCTGCTCTGGTTCCCACCACCCTGCCACACTAGTTTAAACCCTCCCCAGTGACGCCAGCAAACTTCGCAGCCAGGATATCTGTGCCCCTCCAGTTTAGATGCAACCCGTCCTTCTTCATACAGGTCCCATCTGTCCCTGAAGAGATCCCAATGGTCCAGATATCTGAAACAATCCCTTCTACACCTGCTGTTCAGCCACATGTTTAGCTGCACCATCTTCCTATTTCTCGCCTCACTGGCACGTGGCACAGGGTGTAATCCCGAGATTACAACCCTAGAGGTCCTGTCTTTTAAGTTTCTACCTAACTCCTTAAACTCCTCCAGCAGGACCTCGTTTTTCTTCCTGCCTATGTCGTTGGTACCGATGTGTACCACAACGTCTGGTTGTGCACCCTCCCCCTACAGAATGTCCCCTGTTCGTTCAGAGACATCCTTGACCCTGGCACCAGGGAGGCAACATACCATCCTGGAGTCTCTTTCACGTCCAAAGGAGCGCCTATCTGTGCCCCTGACTATAGAGTCCCCTATAACTATTGCTCTTCTGCGCTTTGTCCCTCACTGCTTAACTACAGTGCCAGCCGTGGTGCCACTACACTGGCTGCTGCTGTTTTCCCCTGATGGGCCATCCCCCCACCCAACAGTATCCAGAACTGTATACTTGTTAGAGAGGGGGATAGCCACAGGGGATCCCTGCACTGACGACCTGCCCCTTCTAGCGGTCACCCATCTATCTGCCTGCACCTTGGGTGTAACCACTTTATTTTTAATTTAATTTAAAGATACAGCACTGAAACACCGAGTCTGTGCCGACCAACAACCACCCATTCATACTAATCCTACAATAATCCCATATTCTCTGCCACATCCCCATCATTCTCCTACCACCTACCTACACTAGGGGCAGTTAACAATGGCCAATTTATCTATCAACCTGCAAGTCTTTAGGAGGTGGGAGGAAACCAAAGCACCCGGCGGAAACCCACGCAAACACAGAGAAAACTTGCAAATTCCGCACAGGCAGTACCCAGAACTGAACCCGGGTCGCTGGAGCTATGAGGCTGCGGTGCTAACCACTGCGCCACTGTGCCGCCCACTTCTCTAAAACTGCTGTCTGTGATGCTTTCTGCCACCTGCATGTTCCTAAGTGCACCCAGTCGCCGCTCCAACCGATCCATGCGGTCTGTGAGAAGCTGCAACTGTGTACACTTCCTGCAGATGTCGTCGTCCGGAACGCTGCAAGCGTCACGGACCTCCCACATCTCACAGGTGAAGCACTTCACCCCTCTAACTGACATTTATAGCACTAATTAATAAATTAATTTTAAGTAAATAAATACTTGTTAAATCCTTACTGAATTGCTGTAACTAACTATATGATCAACGATATCAAGGATCAAACCGGATGGGATAAGGCACAAAAAGGAAGTTTATGTCAGATAGCGGGAGCTCAATGCTACAGAAAGACGAGAGGAGTGAAGAAAGTTCAAGGTTGAAAGTAAAAAGGAAATTAGGAAAGCTAAGAGATAGTCAGAATATAATATTACCAAGTAAAAGCAAGGAAAAAGCAATTTTGCTTTACAAATGCATGAAGAGCTAAAGGATAACTAAGGATAGAGTATTAAGGACCAACAAGGGAATGTGTGGAGGTGGGAGATGTGGGCATGGTTCTTCATGAAACCTTTGTGTTTGTCTTCATAAAAGAGGGGGAACGATGTAGTTAAACATTGTAGTTAAATATGAACAGTGTGAAATATTGGATGGGCTAAACAGAGTGAAAGGGTAAATATTAAGGTATTTGGCACTTTTGAAAGTGGACAAATGCTCAGGCCTGAATGCACTGGCATCAGGTCAGAGAAGGTTCACTAGGCTGATTCATGGGATGAAGGGGTTGTCTTATGAGAAATAGTTGAACTGGTTGGGCTTATATTCATTGGAATTTAGAAGAACGCGAGGTGATCTTCGTCAAACCTACAAAATATTTAAAGGGATCGACAGGATAGATGCAGGTAAGATGTTTCCCCTGGTTCAGGAGTCTAGAACCGAGGGACACAAATTCAAAATAAGGGGGAAGCCACTTAGGACAGAGATGCGGATACATTTATTTGCTCAGAGGGTTGTGAATCTTTGGAATTCTGTACTCCAGAGGGCTGTGGAAACACAGTCATTGAGTACGCTTAGTGGCACAGTGGCTCAGTGGTTAGCACCGCAGCCTCACAGCTCCAGCGACCCGGGTTCAATTCTGGGTCCTGCCTGTGTGGAGTTTGCAAGTTCTCCCTGTGTCTGCGTGGGCTTCCTCCGGGTGCTCCGGTTTCCTCCCACAGCCAAAAGACTTGCAGGTTGATCGGTAAATTGGCCATTATAAATTGCCCCTAGTATAGGTAGGTGGTAGGGGAATATAGGGACAGGTGATGATGTGGTAGAAATATGGGATTAGTGTAGAATTAGTATACATGGGTGGTTAATGGACGGCACAGACCCGGTGGGCCGAAGGGCCTGTTTCAGTGCTGTATATCTAAATCTAAAAATCTAAAAAATCTAAAGCAGAGATTGACAGATTTCTAAATACCAATGGAAAAATGGATCTGAAGATGGTGTGGGAAAAGGTATTGATAGTATTGAATGGCAGAGAAGGCACGATGGGCTGAATAGCCTACTCCTGTTACTATTTTCCCAAACTGCTGAAATAGTTTCTCCCAATCCACCCATCAGTTCCCCTTAATATCTCAGCAACGTTGAACAAATCACTTTGATCCTCCTAAATTCCATGCAATGCATCCCTGTGTACTATCACCTCGTAATTTAACCCTTGGAGTCCAGTTATCTTTCTGGTATATCTGCGCTGCACTCAAATGGATATGGACCTCTCACGTCTCCTTGGACCTCCAGTGTTTCTAGCTTTTCACCATTTGTTAAGTACTCTGTTCTAGTCTTTTTTTGCTGACATTGAAATCTATCTATCACAGTTTTGCCCATTCACTTAAGACATTAATATCTCTTTGCAGTTTTGTGCTTTTAGTTACACTGCACACAGTGCTGCCTCATTTTGTGTCATTTATAACATGGGTATGTGGTATTCTACCCCAACATCTTAAATCGTTAAGAAATACCGCGAAATTGAGACACACACGGGCTTTGCAATCGTAGACAGGAGTGAATAATTCCATCCTAGAAGTTTTATAACTCCAGATATATGTGTTTTTTAAACAAAAACAGAATTCCAATTTACAGCAGCCCAGTGTGGGATTTGAACTCCTGCTTTATCAATCATGAGTTGAGGCCTTCAGATTAAAAAACCTTTAGAGTGATTAATGTTCCTACTGCTGTTGCATGTCTGTCGGTTTTGTACATTGTTCCCTTCTCCTCTTCTTCCATTTGTCTGAAATCTTTGAAGTTTGTCAGACATTGGTAAACTCCTTCATGTGGTTTTCTGTAAATACCTTTTATTCTGTGCATCTGCAAGGGACACAAATCAAATTCTCACCTTATTGCATCAACCAAAACCTGCAGGTCCATTCAGACATCCCTATTCCTGTATCTGCAAAGATGGCTCACACTTCCACTGTGCAGGAATATCTGAATAGAAACAGCTTTTGTCACTTTTCCCAACCCATTTGCGAACACTTATCTGGGTGAAGCGAGATTCAACTTACGTTTAAAATAACTTACCTTTCATTGCATCAGCTTATTCGGGAGCAGAGAGTGCGAACCAGTGATCAGCTGGGAAGGTCAGTTTCAACTGAAACATAATTTCCTTTTGTTTTCGGCGGACCAGGGGGCTTCTGGGTAAGTACGAAGCCTATGTATTTGGGCCGTTTAAAATAACTTACCTTTCATTGCAGCAGCTTATTCGGGAGCAGAGACTGCGAGCGAGTGATCGGCTGGGAAGGTAAGTTTCAACTGAAACCTAATTTCCTTTTGTTTTCGGCGGACCAGGGGGCTTCTGGGTAAGTAAAAGCCTATATATGTGGGTCGTTTCTGAACCCGAGACACTACACCTGCAGTGTCTCCTACCCGCACTCCTCCTCTAACCAAAAAAAAAAAGGACTCTGTGGTGTGTAGATAAGGTAAGGTTTTTTCTATATATTTTTTTGCCGTGTGATTAGTAAACACTTTTCGTTCCTTTTTCTTTTATCTAAGTTAAGCTTAAGATTAAAAATGGCAGGAGATTTCAGACCCGTGTTATGCTCCTGTGGCTCAATGTGGGTGCTCAGGGGCACGGCTGATGTCCCTGACTCCTTCACGTGCAGGAAGTGTGTCCAGCTGTAGCTCTTGTTAGACCGCATGACGGCTCTGGATCTGCGGATGGACTCACTTTGGAGCATCCGCGCTGCTGAGGAGGTCGTGGATAGCACGTTTAGTGAATTGGTCACACCGCAGATTAGGATTGCTGAGGGAGAAAGGGAATGGGTGACCAAAAGGCAGAGAAAGAGCAGGAAGACATCGCAGGTGTCCCCTGCGGTCATCTCCTTCTAAAACAGGTATACCGTTTTGGATACTGTTGAGGGAGATGGATCACCAGGGGAAGGCAGCAGTAGCCAGGTTCATGGCACCGTGGCTGGCTCTGCTGTTCGGAAGGGCGGGCAAAAAAGTGGAAGGGCTGTAGTCATAGGGGATTCGATTGTAAGGGGAGTAGATAGGCGGTTCTGTGGTCGAAAACGAGACTCCAGAATGGTATGTTGTCTCCCAGGTGCATGGGTCAGGGATGTCTCAGATCGGCTGCAGAACATTCTGAAGGGGGAGGGTGAACAGCCAGTTGTCGTTGTGCACATAGGCACCAATGATGTAAGCAAAAAACGGGATGAGGTCCGACAAGCTGAATGTAGGGAGTTAGGAGCCATGTTAAAAAGTAGGACCTCAGAGGGAGTAATCTCAGGATTGCCACCAGTGCCACGTGATAGTCAGAGTAAAAATGAAAGAATAGTCAGGATGAATGCGTGGCTTGAGAGATGGTGCAGGAGGGAGGGGTTCAGATTTTTGGGACATTGAGACCGGTTCTGGGGCAGGTGGGACTATTACCAATTGGACTGTCTACACCTGGGCTGGACTGGAACCAATGTCCTTAGGGGGGCTTTAGCTAACACTGTTGGGGAGGGTTTAAACTAATGTGGCAGGGGGATGGGAGCCAAATGAGGAGGTCAGTGGACAGTAAGGAGGTAGTAACTAAAGATTGTAAGGAACGAGATAATGAAGTCAGCGTGACGAAGGGAAAGAGTAGGCAGGGAGCAGATGATGAACGCAAAGGGACTGGTGGTCTGAGGTGCATTTGTTTTCATGCAAGAAGTGTAGTATGTAAGGCAGAAGAACTTAGGTCTTGGATTAGTACCTGGGAGTATGATGTTATTGCTATTACTGAGACTTGGTTGAGGGAAGGGCATGATTGGCAACTAAATATCCCAGGATATCGATGCTTCAGGCGGGATAGAGAGGGAGGTAAAAGGGGTGGAGGAGTTGCATTACTGGTCAAAGAGGATATCACAGCTGTGCTGAAGGAGGGCACTATGGAGGACTCGAGCAGTGGGGCAATATGGGCAGAACTCAGAAATAGGAAGGGTGCGGTAACAATGTTGGGGCTGGACTACAGGCCTCCCAACAGCGAGCGTGAGATAGAGGGACAAATATGTAAACAGATTATGGAAAGATGTAGGAGCAACAGGCTGGTGGTGATAGGAGATTTTAATTTTCCCAACATTGACTGGGATTCACTAAGTGTTAAAGGTCCAGATGGAGCAGAATTTGGAAGGAGCATCCAGGAGGGTTTTCTAGAGCAGTATGTAAATAGTCCAACTCGGGAAGGGGCTATACTGGACCTGGTGTTGGGGAATGAGCCCGGCCAGGTGGTTGAAGTTTCAGTAGGGGACTACTTCGGGAATAGTGATCACAATTCCGTAAATTTAGGAATACTCATGGACAAAGACGAGAGTGGTCCTAAAGGAAGAGTGCTAAATTGGGGGAAGGCCAACTATACCAAAATTCCGCAGGAGCTGGGGAATGTAGATTGGGCACAGCTGTTTGAAGGTAAATCCACATTTGATATGTGGCAGTCTTTTAAAGAGAGGTTGATTAGCGTGCAGGAGAGACATGTTCCTGTGAAAATGAGCGATAGAAATGGCAAGATTAGGGAACCATGGATAACAGGTGAAATTGTGAGACTAGCTAAGAGGAAAAAAGAAGCATACATAAGGTCCAGGAGGCTGAAGAAAGACGAAGCTTTGGAAGAATATCGGGAATGTAGGACCAATCTGAAACGAGGAATTAAGAGGGCTAAAAGGGGTCATGAAATATCGTTAGCAAACAGGGTTAAGGAAAATCCCAAAGCCTTTTATTCATATATAAGGAGCAAGAGGGTAACTAGAGAAAGGACTGGCCCACTCAAGGACAAAGGAGGATAGTTATGCGTGGAGTCAGAGAAAATGGGTGAGATTCTAAACGAGTACTTTGCATTGGTATTCACCGAGGCGAGCGACATGACGGATGTTGAGGTTAGGGACAGATGTTTGATTACTCTAGGTCAAGTCGGCATAAGGAGGGAGGAAGTGTTGGGTATTCTAAAAGGCATTAAGGTGGACAAGTCCCCAGGTCCGGATGGGATCTATCCCAGGTTACTGAGGGAAGCGAGAGAGGAAATAGCTGGGGCCTTAACAGATATCTTCGAAGCATCCTTAAACACGGGTGAGGTCCCGGAGGACAGGAGAATTGCTAATGTTGTCCCCTTGTTTAAGAAGGGTAGCAGGGATAATCCAGATAATTATAGACCGCTGAGCCTGACGTCAGTGGTAGGGAAGCTGCTGGGGAAGATACTGAGTGATAGGATCTATTCCCATTTGGAAGAAAATGGGCTTATCAGTGAATGGCAACATGATTTTGTGCAGGGAAGGTCATGTCTTACCAAAGTAATAGAAATCTTTGAGGAAGTGATGAAGTTGATTGATGAGGGAAGGGCTGTAGATGTCATATACATGGACTTCAGTAAGGCGTTTGATAAGGTTCCCCGTGGGAGGCTGATGGAGAAAGTGAAGTCGCATGGGGTCCAGGGTGTACTAGCTGGATGGATAAAGAACTGTCTGGGCAACAGTAGACAGAGAGTAGCAGTGGAAGGGAGTTTCTCAAAACGGAGACGGGTGTTCCACAGGGATCCGTGCTGGAACCACTATTGTTTGTGATATACATAAATGATTTGGAGGAATGTATAGGTGGTCTGATTAGCAAGTTTGCAGACGACACTAAGATTGGTGGAGTAGCAGATAGTGAAGGGGACTGTCAGAGAATACAGCAGAATATAGATAGATTGGAGAGCTGGGCAGAGAAATGGCAGATGGCGTTCAATCAGGGCAAATGCGAGGTGATGCATTTTGGAAGATCCAATTCAAGAGTGAACTATCCAGTAAATGGAAATGTCCTGGGGAAAATTGATGTCCAGAGAGATTTGGGTGTTCAGGTCCATTGTTCCCTGAAGGTGGCAACGCAGGTCAATAGAGTGGTCAAGAAGGCATCCGGCATGCTTTCCTTCATCGGACGGGGTATTGAGTACATGGGTTGGCAGGTCATGTTAAGGTTGTATAAGACTTTGGTTCGGCCACATTTGGACTACTGCGTGCAGTTCCGGTCGCCACATTATCAAAATAATGTAGATGCTTTGGAGAGGGTGCAGAGGAGGTCAACCAGGATGTTGCCTGGTATGGAGGGCGCTAGCTATGAAGAGATGTTGAGTGGATTAGGATTATTTTCATTAGAAAGACGGATGTTGAGGGGGGACCTGATTGAGGTGTACAAAATCATGAGAGGTATGGACAGGGTGGATAGCAAGAAGCTTTTTCCCAGAGTGGGGGATTCAATTACTAGGGGTCACGAGTTCAAAGTGAGAGGGGAAAAGTTTAGGGGGGATATGCGTGGAAAGTTCTTTATGCAGAGGGTGGTGGGTGCCTGGAACACGAAGCCACCGGAGGTGGTAGACGTGGGCACGATAGCGTCTTTTAAGATATATCAAGGCAGATACATGAATGGGCAGGAAGCAAAGAGATACAGACCCTTAGAAAATAGGCGACATGTTTAGATAGAGGATCTGGATCTGCGCAGGCTTGGAGGGCCGAAGGGCCTGTTCCTGTGCTGTAATTTTCTTTGTTCTTTGTTCAACTGAAAGATTTTAAGCCCGTATTAAATCTTTAAGATATAAAAAGTGACACAAATGAAATCCCAGATCTCTCTGTCAATGCGCCCATTTTAACATTGTACTATTTAGTTTATATCGCTTCTCCTCAGCCTTCCTTCCAAAATGCATGATTTTGCATTTCTCAGCACTTAGGTTAACCTGCCAAGTGTCTGACCATTTCAGCAGATTTCCTCTATCCTGCAGAAATCTACTACTATTTCTTTCTCTGTTTATTACTGCGAATGCTGGAAATCTGAAATAAAAACTGAACCCTCTGAATCCAGTCACGCACATATTCCGGGGGGTGGGGGGGGGGGGGGGGGGGATGGGTGAAGAAATCTGGAAAAACTGGAAAGGTCACAGAGTAAGAGATCGAGCAAAAGAGCGGTACTGAAAGAGCCAGAGAGAAAGAGAACGTCAGGGAAAAGAACTCAGAGAAACAGCTGCAGAGAAGAGCAGAAAGAGAGGGTGGACGAGACAGCCAGAGAGCGAGAGAGAGAAAGAGAAAGGGAGTCACAGAAACAGTCAAAGAGAAAGTCATTGGGACAGACAAAGAGCCAGAAAGGAAGCCACAGAGAGTGAGGAAAAGAGAAAGTCAGAGAGAGAGAGAGAGAGTGAAAAAGCAAAAGAAAGAGAGAAAGAGCCTAAGAAAGGAGCCAGGAGCCAGAGGCATCCGGAATAAGGTGGGTGAGCTTGCAGCATGGGTTGGTACCTGGGATCCTGATGTTGTGGCCATTTCAGAGACATGGGTAGAGCAGGGGCAGGAATGGATGTTGCAGGTTCCGGGATTTAGATGTTTCAGAAAGAACAGAGAAGAGGGTAAAAGAGGGGGGGGGGGGGGTGTGGCATTGTTAATCAAGGAAAGTATTACAGCGGCAGAAAGGACGTTTGAGGACTCATCTACTGAGGTAGTATGGGCCGAGGTTAGAAACAGGAGAGGAGAGGTCACCCTGTTGGGAGTTTTCTATAGACCTCCAAATAGTTCCAGAGATGTAGAGGAAAGGATAGCGAAGATGATTCTCGACAGGAGCGAGAGTAACAGGGTAGTGGTTATGGGGGACTTTAACTTTCCAAATATTGACTGGAAATACTATAGTTCGAGTACTTTAGATGGGTCTGTTTTTGTCCAGTGTGTGCAGGAGGGTTTTCTGACACAGTATGTGGACAGGCCAACCAGGGGCGATGCCACATTGGATTTGGTACTGGGTAATGAACCCGGCCAGGTGTTCGATTTAGATGTAGGTGAGCACTTTGGCGATAGTGATCACAATTCGGTTAGGTTTACCTTAGCGATGGGCAGGGACAGGTATATACCGCAGGGCAAGAATTATAGCTGGGGGAAAGGAAATTATGACGCGATTAGGCAAGATTTAGGATGTGTAGGATGGGGAAGGAAACTGCAGGGGATGGGCACAAACGAAATGTGGAGCTTATTCAAGGAGCAGCTAATGCGTGTCCTTGATAAGTATGTACCTGTCAGGCAGGGAGGAAGTTGTCGAGCGAGGGAGCCGTGGTTTACTCAAGAAGTTGAAGCGCTTCTCAAGAGGAAGAGGGCGGCTTATGTTAGGATGAGACGTGAAGGCTCAGTTAGGGCGCTTGAGAGTTACAAGCTAGCCAGGAAGGATCTAAAGGGAGGGCTAAGAAGAGCAAGGAGAGGACACGAGAAGTCATTGGCGGATAGGATCAAAGAAAACCCTAAGGCTTTCTATAGGTATATCAGGAATAAACGAATGATAAGAGTTAGAACAGGGCCAATCAAGGATAGTAGTGGAAAGTTGTGTGCGGAATCAGAGGAGATAGGGGAAGCGTTAAATGAATATTTTTCGTCAGTATTTACAGTAGAGAAAGAAAATGTTGTCGAGGAGAATACTGAGATACAGACTACTAGGCTAGATGGGATTGAGGTTCACAAGGAGGAGGTGTTAGCAATTTTGGAAAGAGTGAAAATAGATAAGTCCCCTGGGCCAGATGGGATTTATCCTAGGATTCTCTGGGAAGCCAGGGAGGAGATTGCAGAGCCGTTGTTGTTGATCTTTAAGTCGTCATTGTCGACAGGAGTAGTGCCGGAGGACTGGAGGATAGCAAATGTTGTCCCCTTGTTCAAGAAGGGGAGTAGAGACAGCCCTGGTAATTATAGACCTGTGAGCCTTACTTCGGTTGTGGGTAAAATGTTGGAAAAGGTTATAAGAGACAGGATTTATAATCATCTTGAAAAGAATAAGTTCATTTGCGATAGTCAGCACGGTTTTGTGAAAGGTAGGTCGTGCCTCACAAACCTTATTGAGTTTTTCGAGAAGGTGACCAAACAGGTGGATGAGGGTAAAGCCGTGGATGTGGTGTATATGGATTTCAGTAAGGCGTTTGATAAGGTTCCCCACGGTAGGCTATTGCAGAAAATACGGAAGTATGGGGTTGAAGGTGATTTAGAGCTTTGGATCAGAAATTGGCTAGCTGAAAGAAGACAGAGGGTGGTGGTTGATGGCAAATGTTCATCCTGGAGTTTAGTTACTAGTGGTGTACCGCAAGATTCTGTTTTGGGGCCACTGCTGTTTGTCATTTTTATAAACGACCTGGATGAGGGTGTAGAAGGGTGGGTTAGTAAATTTGCGGATGACACGAAGGTCGGTGAAGTTGTGGATAGTGTCGAAGGGTGTTGTAGGGTACAGAGGGACATAGATAGGCTGCAGAGCTGGGCTGAGAGATGGCAAATGGAGTTTAATGCGGAGAAGTGTGAGGTGATTCACTTTGGAAGGAGTAACAGGAATGCAGAGTACTGGGCTAATGGGAAGATTCTTGGTAGTGTAGATGAGCAGAGAGATCTTGGTATCCAGGTCCATAAATCCCTGAAAGTTGCTACCCAGGTTAATAGGGCTGTTAAGAAGGCATATGGTGTGTTAGCCTTTATTAGTAGGAGGATCGAGTTTCAGAGCCACGGGGTCATGATGCAGCTATACAAAACTCTGGTGAGGCCGCACCTGGAGTATTGCATGCAGTTCTGGTCACCGCATTATAGGAAGGATGTGGAAGCTTTGGAAAGGGTGCAGAGGAGATTTACTAGGATGTTGCCTGGTATGGAAGGAAGGTCTTACGAGGAAAGGCTGAGAGACTTGGGGTTGTTTTCGTTAGAGAGAAGGAGGAGGAGAGGTGACTTAATAGAGACATACAAGATAATCAGAGGGTTAGATAGGATGGATAGTGAGAGTCTTTTTCCTCGGATGAGGATGGCAAACACGAGGGGACATAGCTTTAAGTTGAGGGGTGAAAGATATAGGACAGATGTCAGAGGTAGTTTCTTTACGCAGAGAGTAGTAGGGGCGTGGAACGCCCTGCCTGCAACAGTAGTAGACTCGCCAACTTTAAGGGCATTTAAGTGGTCATTGGATAGACATATGGATGAAAATGGAATAGTGTAGGTCAGATGATCGGCGCAACATCGAGGGCCGAAGGGCCTGTACTGCGCTGTAATATTCTAATTCTAATTCTAAAAAAAAAAGAAAAAATAATGCGAACAAGAGGGGGCAAAAAAGCAGAGAAAGAAAGAAATACTAAGAAACAGAGAAAAGGACTCGAAAACAAAGCCGAGAAGAGAGTGAAAGAGTTAGAGGGCGAAATAAAGAGACAGGAACCCAGAGAAGCGAAAGAGGCAAAGAAGAGGGTGGGGGGGGGGGGGGGGAATCCAGAGAAACAGCAAGTCAGAGAAAGAGCGAGCTGGAGCGAGATAAAATTCCTGGGAAAGAGAAAAGAAAAAGAGGCAAAGAGGGAGAGTGGGAGAAACTGAGAGAGAGACTGAGAGTGAGAGAGCGAGAGAGAAAGAGAGACAATGAAAAGCCTGAGAATGGGAGACAGAGAGCCTGAGAGTGTGAGAGAGAAGTAAAGAAACGCGGAGAAAGGAAGAGCGAAAGAACCAACCAGAGAGAAAAGAAAACCTGCGAGAGAGAGTGAGACTGAGAGTGAGAGAGAAAGAGACAGATAAAGGGAAAGCCAGAGAAAGAAAGAGAGAGCCAGAGAAAGAGAGAGAAAAGGAAGCCTGGGAGTGTGTGACAGAAATAAAGTGAAAGAGAGAGACACACAAAGAGGGAGAGAAAGAAAATGAGAGAGAGAGAGAGAGAGAGAGAGAGAGAGAGAGAGAGAGAGAGAGAGAGAGAGAGAGAGAGAGAGAGAGAGAGAGAGAGAAAGAGAGAGAGAGAGAGAGAGAGATTGAAAAGCCTGAAAGGGAGAGAGGGAGAGACTGAGACAGTGAGAGAGACACACACAGTGGTAGAAACAGACACACAAAGAGAGAGATGAAAGAGAGAGATTGAGACACGGAAGGGAGAAAGAAAGTGAGGGACATTAAAGATTTAATAATTACCATCCCACGCAGTCTTTGCACCATCGTTGGACTCTCAACCCTTCCCACCATCAGCTCGTCCATGGTGGCAAGACTATGGGCCAGGGTGGCCATAGGGTGGGAATTTAGTTAAAAGGTACGAGTAAGACAGAGATAGAGAGGGTAATTCACGCTGGAATCACACACACACACACACACACACACACACACACACACACACACACACACACACACACACACACACACACACTTTAGTTAGCTCCAATTCACCTGGGTACAGAGATACAGAGACTGGGATACAGAAACGCACCTTCGGACACCACATGAAAAAAAAATAGAATGGGGCCTGACGTTGTCCTCATATATCCCAGAACCTATCACTCAAACACCAAGTCCTCCCAAAGTATGGCTTATCCAACAGCTCTCAGCCTCCTCCACTTGGGCACTTCCTCCCAAATATGGGACAGTCCAAGTTGGCTCTCTGGCTGTCTCTTCTTCCCTCTCTCTCTCTCTCTCTCTGCTTCTCTGCAGCTGTTTCTATGAGTTCTTTTCTCTGGACTGATGGCGGGAAGGGTTGAGAGTCCAACGATAGAGCAAAGACTGCGTGGGATAGTGAGTTTTAAATCTTTAATGTCCCTCACTTTCTTTCTCCCTCCCTCGTCTTAATCTCTCCCCCCCCCCTCGCTCTCTCTGTAAACAGGAAATAGGGGAAGGATATTTCAGCCAATGGCATAAATGGTACAACCCAGGACACTGTCTGTTTGTGTGTGTCTTTCGCGATCCCGCAAAACCTCAGTAATAACTGAAGGTAGAAATAAAAAACGCTGCTGCAATATAAAACCTGGAGGGACATTTTTTAGAAAATGGCCATTTATCACAAATTGTATTAAATGTCTTTCACTAGCCGCCTCCAGTTTAGAGAAACTGCAACTATAACTAACTTGAAATTCTGGCAAATACTTGTTGCTGCAGAGGCCGGTTTCCTGCAGTTTAAGGAACAGACAGTTTTTATTAGGAATCTCAGTTCCACTGGCTGACAATCCTTCAAACTAGAACCAGGTAAATGATGCAGCCAAGAGAACTTCTCCACCTGGTGACATTTCACACAACAATTCGGATTCATATTTACAGTTGTATCTGCAAATGATTATTTGTATTTTATTTGATGTTGCTGCATTTATGCATTAGCTTGGAATTATTCAAAATAATTTTCTTTACATTTGCCAGTTTAAAGTTACAAAGGTTTACAAAGTTGGAAATCGACCACTGACCACAAATTGTGTGGAAGCTCTTTCACTTTTCAACTCCAGTTTTTATAAAGTTCAGCAATAATTAACTCAAAAATCTGGAAACGATTTTGTTGCTGTAATAGGTGTCACTTGTATAACTTTTCATCTTGACTGTTTCTGTCCTCTGCTTTCCTGGAGGATTCTGAGTTTTTTTTCCGCATGTTCATCACTGTCCAAATTCAATTCTTTTGATAGTGCATATTAAATCTTCTTCCACCAATCTGTTGACAGTGAATTCCAAACCAGAACAACTTGCTGTGGATTATGTCCCCTGGTTCTCGAAACGTATAGCTCTCACGTTATTATTGACCTTTATTCTGTGTTATCGAGTCACAGAGTCGTAGAGAGATACAGCACCGAAACAGGCCCTTCGGCCCACCGCGTCCATGCCGAGCATCAACCGCCCATTTATATTACTCCTACATTAATCCCATTTCCCTCTCCCATCCCCACCTTCCCTCAATTCTCCTAGCACCCACCTACACTAGGGGCAATTTACAATGTTCTCTGCTTTCTGACCGCAGCGCCTCCCCCACCACCCCCCACCCTGCTATTGAAAACAGTCTCTCCTAATTTATCCAAACTGAGTGAAAGAGCTTGAATGTTTTTTATTGCTTCATAGCAGCTGCAGATTCGCTGTGTGAAATACAATTATTAATAATGAATTGGGAAATTGATACAGAAAGGCAATAAACTTAGCACTGGATCGACTGAAAGTACTGAGTGTGGATGCAGGGCCGGTGGGGAAATGAGAAGGGGTTTTACAGAGATGGAATCCAATGGATTAAATCGGAATTTGGCTCCAGACTGTTGTTCGGGAGGGATTGGGGACAGCGGGAAGTGCAGTCACTTTGCTACTCTGGCTTCAGAGAACCGCCTAGTACTGTTGCCAAATTGGAAAAGGCGGAAAATTGCAGTGCTGAGTTTGAGTGTTCGTATCAGCCATGATCTAGAACGGCAGAGGAGGCTCGAAGGGCTGAACGGCCTCCTCCTGCTCCGATGTTCCTCTGATCCTATTTAGGTTGGACAAGGCAACTGACGGCGGAGACAGTGAATACGATTTGGAGGTGAGACAGTGAAAAAGACCTGTTGCATCTGGAAGGGAGACAGGAGCAGATGGTTTGGGAAAGTGGATAAAGTGAAGCAGTGGATGAGGAGACAGAGGATTCAATACAGTGAGTGAAGAGGCTGAGATTCACAGTGAGAGACTGCAGCAGAGTGTTCGAGGAAATCTAGTCTATGGATCCCAGTAACTCTTCTCAATTAATACATTCAGCCAATTATCCCTGTGGTTATTGGTGTTGGCGAACAGTTCATTGGTTATGCAATATCGTCAATAGATTTAGTTTGTACAGGCAATTAAATATAAATTGAAAGAAATTTCTGATATCAGCCTCGTATTTTACTGATTTCAGCAATCACAGAGATTTGAAAGTTGAGAACTTAAATAATAAATTAATATCTGTGAAGATTTGATTCCATTGTGTTTATGCAGTCATTCAGTCAGGAATAGGAACTTCCGATAAAAATAAGTGAGGACCTGACACAAATAAACACAGAGGATCAAGTCCAACAGTAACATTAACGCAATCTGACAACACACAAATTCAACTCACAGTTTCTCTCACTAATTGTTGTGGACATTCCAACACTTTATGATAGTGAATTATTCACGCTGCTGCTTCTTTCTCTTTCTCTTTCCTTCTGCTTATCTCTTTCCCTCGGTTTCGTTCCCCCTGCTCTTTTCCCCTTCTTTTTCTCAGTCGCCCTCCCGATCTCTCTGGAGTAATTGCACCCTGCAAACTGTTACTTAATGCTACTTTTCACTTACGTTTTATTCCTAACATTCTACACATGTGTTCTGTTTACCAGCCCCGCATTCAATGATTGTCTTCACAGATTCAATTTGTTCAATAGTGAAACGTCTGTGAATAATTTTAATGTGTCGACAGAACACTCAAGTCTCCACTTGTTCAGCTACACTCTTCATCTCATCTGCAATGCATGGAATAAACAGGATAAAAAGATTCCTTCATAAAAACCTCACAATCATTGAAATTCCTTCTCCTGGAATTATAAAGTACACCGCTAGAATGTGAGATTGTTTAATTAATAAATACCACCATCAGAGTGCATCTGATAATCTACAGATTAATGGGAGACTCTTGATTCCAACTGATAGAGGGTGAACCAATAAAACATCATATCAATGTTTTCTATTTTACAATGTACTCCAGTGATGGTAAAGGCTCCACCATGAAGCAGAGAAGGAGATGTGAAAGAGTTAGCAGCAAAATCAGTTCAGTAGCCAGACCTCTGAAGCAGCATCAGACACACAATGAATGGGAAAGAAATATTTTATAACAGTGATAACCATTAAATACATTGAACTCCTAGTTAAATTGAACCTTGCCATCGGGGAGCGAGGACATTGTGCTGGTCCCTTGCAACACTAAGACCATGAGACGTCTCATCATTAATCACTGAGAAAACATCCATTAAAAAATCCAGGACCGGTTATATCAACATCATGAAACTTTTAAAAGCTCCTGATCAAACATAGAGACGTGAGACATAGAAAATTGGAGCAAGAGTAGGCCATTCGGCCCTTCGAGCCTGCTCGGCCATTCATTATGATCATGGGTGATCATCCAACACAGTAAACTATTCCCGCTTTCGCCCCATAACCATTGATTCAATTAAACCCAAGAGCTATATGTAACTCCTTCTTCAAAACATGCAATATTTCGGACTGAACTGATTTCTGTGGTAGCGAATTCCATAGGTTTACCACTCTATCAGTGAATAAAGTTCTCCTCATCTCAGTCCTGAAAGGTTTACCCTGTATCCTTAGACTATGACCCCTGATTGTGGACACCCCCACCATCGGGAACACGCTTCCTGCATTTACCTTGTCAAATCCTGTTAGAATTGTATAGGTTTCTATGAGAACCCTCCTCATTCTTATGAACTCCAGCCAATGTAATCCTAACCGACTCAATCTCTCCTCATACGTCTCACCATTCCAGGAATCAGGATGGCAAACCTTCGCTGCATTCTCTCCATAGCAAGAACATCCTTCCTCAGATAAGGAGACCAACACTGCACACAATATTTCAGGTGTGGCCTCATCAAGGCCACCCTTGCAGCAAGCAATCCATGCTCCTGTGGTCGAATCCTCTCACTGTGAAGGCCAACTTACCATTTCCCTTCTTTTACCGCCTGTTGGACCTGCCTGCATACCTTCAGCGACCTACAGTGTACGAGAACCCCTAAGCTCTTGTTGCATATCTCCTCTCTCAGTTTAGAGCCCTTCAGATAATAATCTGCCTTCCAGTTTTTCCTACCAAAGTGGATAAACTCACAATTATCCACATTATACTGCACCTGTCATGCATTTGTCCACTCACCTAACTTGTCCAAATCACCCTGGCGCCTCTCTGCATCCTCCTCACAATCACCCTCCCACCCAGTTTTGTGTCATCGGCAAATTTGGAGGTATTACATTAAGTTCCCTCATCTAAATTATTAATATATGTTTTGAATAGCTGGGGTCCTAGCACCAATCCCTGCAGTACCTCACTAGTCACTGTCTGCCATTTGGGAAAAAGACCCATTCATCCCTACTCTTTGTTTCCTGTCTGCCAACCAATTTTCTATCCATCGCAATGCACTACCTCCCAATCCTATGCGCTTTAATTTTTCACGTTAATCTCTTATTTGGGACCGTGTTGAAAGCCTTCTGAAAGTCCAAATAAACCACATACACTGGCTCCCCCTCCTCAACTCTATTAGTTGCATCCTCGAAGAATTCTAGCAGATTTGTCAAGCGTGATTTCCCTTTCATAAATCCATGTTGACTCTGTCCGATTCGACCACTGTTCACCAACTGCTCTTCTATAAAATCTTTGATAATGGACTTTTGAATTTTCTCCACTACCGACGTCAGGCTGACTTGTCTATAATTCCCTGCTTTCTCTCTACCTCCCTTTTTAAATAGTGGGGTTACATTAGCTACCCTCCAATCTGTGGGAACTGTTCCAGAATCGAAAGAATCTGGAAGATGACCACCAATGCATCCAATATTTCTAGGGCCACTTCCTTAAGTACTCTAGGATGCAGACCATCAGGCGCTGGGGATTTATCGGCATTCAATCCCATCAATTTCCCCAACACCATTTCTCTACTCATGCTGATTTATTTCAGTTCCTCCCTCTCACCAATCCCTGTGTTACCCAACATTTCTGGTGTAATATTTGCTTCCTCTTTGGTGAAGACAGAATCAAAGTAGGCATTTAGTTGGTCAGCTATTTCTTTGTACCCCATAATAAATTCCCCTGTTTCTGACTGGAAGGGACCTACATTTGTCCTCACTAATCGTTTTCTCTTCGCAAACCTATACAGATGTTTACAGTCAGTTTTTATGTTCCCGGCAAGCTTTCTCTCGTACTCTATTTTCCCCTTCTTAATCAATCCCTTCGTCCTCCTTTGCTGAAATCTAAAATTCTCCCAATCCTCAGGTATGTTTTTTTCTGGCGAATTTATATGCCTCTTCCTTGGCATCTCTGATTTCCCTTGTAAGCCATGGATTGGCTACCTTTCCCATTTTACTTTTGTGCCAGACAGGGATAAACAATTGTTGCAGTTCATCCACGCGCTCTTTGAATGTTTGCCACTGCCTTTCCACTGTCATTCATTTAAGTGACGGGGAGGCGGTAGCGTAGTGGTAATGTCACTGGACTGGTAGCCCAGAGGCCCAGGCTAATGCTCTGGGGACGTGGGTTAGAATCCCACCACAGCAGATGGTGAAATTTGAATTCAATTCAGGAATTCAAAAGCTAGTCTAGTGTGACCATGAAGCAATTGTCGATTGTTGTCAAAGGCCATCTGGTTCACTAATGTCCTTTAGGGATCAGCTACGTCACTCTCCATCTTGATGAAGATTTTTATCATATTATGGTCGTTCATCCCCAAGGGGTCTCGCACAACTAGATTGTCAAATATTCCTTTCTCATTACACAGTACCCAGTCTAGGATGGCCTGTTCTCTAGTTGGTTCCTCAACATATTGGTCCAGAAAGCCATCCCGTATACAATCAAAGATTTCCTCCTGTTCGTTGTTTTGACTAGTTTGATTTGCCCAATCTATATGCAGATTAAAGTCATCCATCATTACAGATGTTCTTTTATCGCATGCGTCTCTAATTTCCTGTTTAATGCCATTCCCAACATCACCACTGCAGTTCAGGGGTCTATATAGAACCCCCACTAACGTGTTTTTGCCTCTTAGTGTTTCTCAGCTCTACCCATACAGATTCCTCATCGTCAGAGCTAATATCTTTCTTCAATATTGCGTTGACTTCCTCTTTAACCAGCAATGCAACTACACCGCCTTTTGCTTTTTGTCCATCCTTCCTAAATACTGAATACCCCAGGAAGCTCACACACAAGAACACATATAAACACGCACCTATACACACACACATGCACACACACGCACAAAGACAAATATGTCACGTAATTGGGAGGGTTGGACTGATCTAAGTGGAGTCTTGAGCAATAAACTGGGATATAAAGTGTCCTGGTTTGGAGACTTAGTGCTCTTCCCGGATGAACTCGGTAATCCTGAGGCTACTAGCTTGCAGATGTGGATAGTATAGTGCCATAGAGCCATAGAGCCATAGACATATACAGCACAGTAACAGGCCATTCGTGTAAAGCACCTATTTATTCCAATTCCATTTTCCAGCACTTGGCTCTTAGCCTTGTCTGCTATGGCGTTTCAAGTGCTCATCTAAATATTTCTTAAGTGCTGTGAGGGCTGCTGCCTCTACCAGACCTTCAGACATTATATTCCAGATTCCAGCCCCCCTCAAATCCCCACTAAAACGCCTTCCCCTTTCTTTAAATCTGTGCCCCCTGGCTAAGGGGGAAAAAGTTGATTCCTATCTATCCTATCAATGCCCCTCATAATTTTGTATATCTTATTCAGGCTCCCCCTCCCACCTCCCCCCCCCCCACCCCCCACCAGCCTTCTGTGCTGTACGAAAAATAACACTTGTCTTTTCAGACTCTTTTCATAGTTGAAATGCTCCAGCACAGGCAACATCCTGGTGAATCTCCTTTGCACCCTCTCCATTACAATCACATCCTTCCGATAGTGTGGTGACCAGAACTGTACACTGTACTCCAGCTGTGGGCAAACTTGTCTTTTATGCAGCTCCATCATAACTTCCCTGCTCTTATATTCTATGTCTGGTGGAATAAAAAAAATCATAATTTTGCACAGTAGAGCTTGTGAAAACATACACACACACATAAGCATACACTCACATACACACAGTCATCCATACGCAAACATGCACTCATATACACATAGTCACTCACACAAAAACATACACTCACATACACATAGTCACTCACACAAAAACATAGCCTCACATACACACACATACACACACTCCGTCACACAGAAACATACACTGACACACAAACATAAACTATCTCTCACACACATATTCACAATCTATACACTCACAAACATACACTCACACACAAACATACACTCCCTATTACACACACATTCACAATCTGTACACACACTCTCGGAGACACGCACTCACACACACATTCACACTCATATATGTACACTTTCAGACAGGCACTCATGCTCAAACCCGTGCTCTCTTTCTCTCTTGCTCTCACACACACGCATGCACACACTCGCAATCTCACAATCGCACACTAACAAACCAGTATCCATTTACCCCGTTGTGTAGTGGAACCATTTCCCGTATGTGGAGGAGAATTGAAGGTTAGAAGCGGGTAGATGAAGATGTTGGTGTTATTGTGATAATCCTGGATGGCAGGCACATCTACCGTGAGTCTGCAAATACATCCAAAAATGAATGAAAATCATTCAATATACAGAATAACCGGAGCCAACCTGCTCTGTTTAGTGTGATGAATACTTATATATATAGAAACACCAGGAAGCCTTTCAGCCTCTTGAGCCTGTTCTGCTATTCAGTGCAATCAGAACAGTCTGGTATCCGAACACAGTTCCCCATACCACTTAGTTCCCTTGGCGATCAAATATCCATCCAGCTCAGATTTAAAATGATTAATTGAACACCAGCATTTATTGCATTTTTCTGGAAGACAGTTCCACAAACCTGCCATCCTGTGTGCAAAGAACAGTTTCTTAAATTCACTCCTGATTGACGGGTCTGTCCCATTGGCCTTGAATCCACCACCAGCAGGAAAATGTTTCCCTCCATCAACCATACCCAGTTCTCTTCATAATCCGCATAATCTTCTATCATATCCAGGCCGACACAATCCTTACCACTGTAACATCCTCCAGGCACGAGAACCATCCCTATCTTTGTAACTCCTCCAGACCCTTCAACCCTTCTTATTACCATAACGACCGGCATACTCTACTACCTTCAGTTTGTCTGCAACTTCCTCCAACCCCTATATCCCTCACTATCACTGAAACCTCCTACACCACGTAAGCCCTCCTTTTCTATGTATCCTCCCACAGCACTACAACCCTCCCTACTTCTGTAAGATCCTCCGGGCCCTCCACCCATCCCTATATGTGTAACATGCTCCAGTCCCTACAAAGCTCCCTGTGGTTGTAACTTCCATCAGCCTCTAGAATAATTCCATGCTCTGCAAACTCTTCCAGCCTCGACAATCCGCCATTCACCACAATCTCCTCCAGCCCCTATCACGCTTCTTACTTCTGTAACATCCGCGAGCAACTACTACCCTCCCTATCTATGCAACCTATTAAAGAGTCTATAACGCATTTTATCACTATAAACTCCTCAAGTCCCTTCAACACTCCCTATCTCTGTAACATCTTCCAGCTCCTGTAATCCTTCCTGCCTTGGGAACCTCCTTAGCCTGTACAACCATCCGTATCGTTATAACGTTCCACGGCCACTGCAACCCTTCCTTTCCCTGCAATCTTGCCCAGCACCACAAGCCTCCACATCTCTGTAGCCTCTGACAGTCTCTTCAATTCTCGCTGATTGTGTAACCTCCTCCAGGCCTACAAATCTCGCGATGATTGGAACCTCCTCTGGCCACTACTACCCTTGTTATCTCTCTAACTTCCTCCAGCCCCTACACCTCTCCCTATTCCTGCAAACTCCTCCAGCGCGAAAAAAAACTCCCTTTCTCTGTATGTACCTCCAGGTCTGACACCCCTCCCTGCCTCTATAAACTCATCTCGTTCTATCAGAAGTCCCTTTCTGTGTAAACTTCAGAAGTGATACAAGTCTCTCAATCACTGTAATATCTCCAGACCCTGCAATCCTTCCTGTGCTGTAACCTTCCTCAGACCCTACAACCCTGTATAACCTTGACAGCACTTTCTAACCCCGCGACCTCTACCACCTAGATGGACAAGGGCAGCAAATGCCTGGGAAAATCACCAACTGCAAGTTCCCCTCCAAGTCACACACCATCCTGACTTGGAGCTATATTGCCGTTCCTTCACTGCTGCATAGTCAAAATCTTGGAACTCCCTTCCTAACACCACTGTGGGTGTACCTACCCCACATGGACTGCAGCAGTTCAAGAATCGCAATTCGTGATGGGCAATAAATGCTGGCCTAGCCAGCGATGCGCGCATACCATGAATGAATAAGAAAAAAATCACTCCTCCAGTCTCTGAAACCCTCTCTATCTCTGCAATATTGTCCAGAACTACAACGCTCCAGATCTCTGTTCCCTCCGATATCCCCTTCAATTCCCACTCGCTGTGCAGCCTTTTTCCAGTACTACAATGCTCCCTATGATTGTAACCTCCTCCGACCACTACAACCCTTCCTTTTTTCTGTAACATCCACCATTCCTTACACCACTCCCTATTTATGTAAACTCCTTCAGTTCAAAAAACATCCCTGCCTTTGTAAACTCCTCCAGCTCCTACACCCCTCCCTAGCTCTTGAAACTTCTCTGGTCCTTTCAAAATTCCCACTTTATTTAAACTCCTCAAGCGCTCTCCACCTACACCCTCCATATTTATATTACATCTTCTAGTCTCTGCAACACTCCATCTGCCTGTGCACTCCTATTGCCGCTTCAATTCTCACTCTCTGTGGCCCTACAAACATCCCTATGACTGCAAGCTCCTGTGACCACTGCAACGCACCCTGTCTCTGTAACATCCTCCATCCGCCACCAACGCTCCCTATCTCTATAACGTTCGTCAGACACTACAACCTTCCCTACCTCTCTAACCTCCTCCAGCCAGGACAACCCTCCCCATTCTGGCAACCTCCTCCAGCCCATTCAACACCACATATCCCTCTAACCTCATCCAATGTAAACACTATTTACTATCTCCATAACATTCTCCATCCTGTACATCCCTCCATAAGCCTGTAACCACTTCCATCCCCTACGACACTCCATTTCTCTGTAACATCCTCCAGCCACTTCAACACTCCAACTCTCTGTAACCTCCTCCAGTCCAACACCCTTCCGTTTCTATGTAAAAAAGCTGCAGTATATGCAATCTTCCCTATCTATTTAAAATCCTCCAGCTCTTTCGAACTTCCCTATCTCTATAATCCTCTCCAGACTCTCACATACTCCCTATCATAGTATACTCCTCCAGCTTCTACAATCCTCTAATGCTCTGTAACGTCTCCCAGACCCTACCACCTTCCCTATCTCTGTAACCGCCTCCAACCCCTACAGCACTCCTTATAACTGTAATATTCTACTGCCCACAAACATCCCTAACTCTGCAAACGCTTCCAGCCTTTACAATACTCCCTATCATGGTAAACTCCTCCAGCTTTTACAACCCTCCCTATCTCTGTAACCTCCTCCAGCCTCTACAGCACTCGCTTTCCGTGTCATCTCTTACTGGATGACAGACCTCCATATCTCTGTTACCACCTCCAACCCCTACACGTCTCCTTACGTTTGCAACCTCCTTCAGCGCCTACAAACATCCCTATCCCTGTAAACCCCTGCAGTCTCTCCCATACTCCCTGACACTGTCTACTCATATGGCTCCTACAACCCATCCTACCTCTGTAACGTCTTTCAACTCCTACAACACACCTGTCTTAGTAACATCATCCAACCGTTACAAGCCTCTCTAACGCTCTACCCTCCTCCAGCGACTACATACTTCTCTATCGCTGTAACCTGCTGCAGCATTACAACCCACGCTATTGCCTTTCGCCTCCCCCAGCCCCGAAAACACTCCCTATCTCTGTAGCATCCTCCAGCCCCTGGATTTTCCATGTTTCTTAAAACCCCTCCAGCCTTTGCAACCTTTCCTGTCTCTGCGAACTCCTCCATTTGCGACCGGTAGCACAGAAATGGCATGCATTGAGTTCCTTCAGTCAGATATTCAGGAACTCGGGAGGGAGATAAAGAGCTACATACTACGCGCTAGCGAGAGTAGAACTAGGAAGATAGAGAGGATCAGTGCATGCCTTGAAGCATGGCGGTGGAGGTAGGGCTTCAGATTCTTCGGGCATTGGACCAGATCTGGGCAGGAGGCACCTATTCAAAAGAGACAGGTTGTGGATCAGCAGGACAAGGTACAATGTCCTCATGGGGAGATTCACCGGTATGCTTGTGGAGTGTATAAACTAAATTGGCAAGGGGATTGGCACCAGCATATAAAAGTAGAAAATCCGAATAAGGTGCATACTGTGAGAGTGTTAAACAGTACCAAAGAATGGAATAGTTCCGTATCCGATGGGCATAGATTGACAGAGACTACGAGGAATGTAAAGACTGGATTACAATGTATGAGTGTGTATGCAAAGTGTGCTGAATAAGGTTGGTGAGCGACACGCACAAATGGTAGTAAGGGAATAAGATGTAATGGCAATAACGGAAACGTGGCTTAAACATAGTGAGGCCTGATTGCATAACGTGCAATGATGTACAGATTGGGAAGGAGAAAAAAAAAGAGGTGGAGTGACAGTACTGATTAGGGAAGACATTGCAGTGTTGAAAGGGGAGGGTGTCCTTGAAGGGGAAAGGACAGAACTTATTTGTTTAGAGTTGAGGTACAAAACGGGTAAGTAGGGTGATGAATTTCTGAAATGTGTCCACGGAAAATTCCTTGATCAGTATGTTCTCAGTCCAACTAGAAATGTGGCAGCGCTGGAGCTGGTGCTTTATCATGTTTTATGTTCAATTTAATTTGGCCTTTTTCATGAAATGTTTTCTCAGCAGCAAGTTATCGCGCTGGATATAACATATATAAAGTGGCTTGCTCTAGATATTTTGCATGGAATCACCACCCTTTAATGTGTTGTCATCTCCGACCCTGAAGCAAGTAGAACTTTCATCCTCTCTGACCGTACTTCAGTCCTTACTACCTAACAAATCTAAACAGCATTTCAACCAATCTGCTCCACATACTGCAGATGTATAACAACTCTCCAACATGGTGCAATGAAATTAATCATCAACTAGTACACATATAACCGGAGTGAAATTTCTTCCGACCAGTACAATTCCCTCAACCTGATCACTATCATTATCTTCCACTTCTTTGTCAAGTAACGCCTCGAAATCGGTGTTGTTCCATTTTGGACAGTTTACTACATAATGATATTTTGAATCACATCTGAAACAGCAGCTCCAAATTCGGTGGGCATTCCTGGGGTTCATTCGTGCATTGTTGTTACTCTATTCTTATTGTCTGTCAGATCTGCCAAAAATATATGCGTCCTCATGACCTTTGTCTGTGATTCCTCTACTGTAGTGGCACCAGCGCCCCGTATCTGAACAATTTCGAAATGCAGCAACCATTCAGTTTTCCATCCTCTGTGACACCACCGAATTTCCCACTTTTACCATGAATGCTGATGGAAATGACTGTTTTCTCAGGATTTTGTTTAAGCATCAGACATCTGATCCAAACTTGTGTCTCTGTCTGAGAATCTCACTCCAGTTAACACGAGGAGCCTAAACCATGTGTGACAATTTAGCACAACCAAACAGTTTAAAAACATGCACTGAACAAGGAATGTCCAATTTGAATTTATGCGCTCTGTTATATTGTGCATTACATTATACAATACCTTCTCTATGATATGCCCATCTATATTTCTCTACTTATCACAATCTGACCATGGCTGGAATGTGTTTAATAGATCAGCTTTGTTATAAATTGTGTCCATCAAGCTTAATAGACGTTTGAAACCTGCCTCAGTGTGCAAATGGCCAGGATCCAGCTCACAAAATACTTTGCACCCTATGTTGCTTTTGCTGGATTGACAGAGGCAAGGCTTTCTTTTGTTTTATCTCTGTGTCCACATATCTAAGTCATTTTTCCATTGGTCATAAGGTTCATATTCAGAGAGTATCAGTAGGAATCATATCCTGACACTTTACGCTTGGATTCAGACATTCGTCTCGGAAGTAATCCAGATTACAAACATATAGCTGAAGAAAATTCACTTTCCAATCTTCAGCTTTAAGCAACCATCCTCTGCTGCTACGTCAAATGGATCCAGGACAAACAGTGAAGAATGAAGCTCGTTGCAGATTCTTTCCTGCCTGCTCCGTTTATTCAAAGAATACCGCATTACATAGCTTTGCCTTCTGTTCAGCAACCGCACTTTGTCCAGCAGGTTCACTTTATATTCAATTCCGATCCTTAATTAAACAAAGCCCTTCAACTATTTACCTTTAACATAATTAACCATTTACCTTTAATATCATTAACTATTGAAGTCTGGCTGTACAGATTCCTTATCCAGCTGCCCTCCCTCTATAGATCTAGTATTGTGAGTCCAGAACTGTTCACTTTCCTTATCCAGACTCCCTCCTTCCCTCTACATATCGAGTAGCGGGAGGCCAGAGCTGAGCACTCCATTTCCAGCCTTCATCCCTCTATATAGCTAATATTACGAGTCCAAAAGTGTGCACATGCCTTATCCAGGCTCCCTCCCTCCCTCTATATATCTAGCAGTGGAATGCCAGTGCTACACATGCTCCATATCCAGGCTCCTTCCTTCCCTCTATCTATCTAGTTACTGGAACCCAGAGCTGTACACATCCCTTATCGCCTCCCTCCATCCCTCTATATACTTAGTATCTGGTTCTAGAGCTCCAAACACTACTTATCCAGCCCCATTCCATCTATATATCAGGTATCTGGAGCCCAGAGCTAAATACACTCCTGATCCAGCCTCCTTATCTCCCTCTCTATGTCTATTATCAGGATCCCAGAGTTGCGCACAATCTTTATAATGTCTCCCTCATTATCCATTCCTCCCATCCCTCTCTCTATACATCTAGTATCTGCAGGCCAGACCTGTGCACACTCCTTATCCAGCCTCTCTAGATGCCGCTATGTATCTTATCGCTGGAGCCCAGAGATGCACATACTCCTTCTCAAGACTGCCTCCCTCCATCCATATATCTAGTATCTGGAGCTCAGAGCTGTGCACATTCCTTATGCAGCCTCCCCCACTCCCTCTAATTATGAAGAACCTGAAGCCCGGAGTTCTACAACCGCCTTATCCAGCATCCCTTCCTCTCTATAGCTAGTATCCAGAGAGCAGAGCTGTGCGCACACCTTATGCAGCATCCCCCTCCCTCTATATATGCAGTATGTAGTGTTCAGAGTTTACACTCCTTAACCAGCCTCCCTCCCTCCCTCTCTGTATCTACTATCTGGAGCCAAGAGCTGTGCACATTTGTTAACTATCCTCACTCCTCCCCTCTATCTCTCTCTCTATATATAGGAAATAGAGCCCAGAGCTGTGCACACTCCTTATCCAGCCTCATTCACTCCTTCTCTCTATATATCTAGTAAGTGGAGACCAGAACGTTCCACATCCTTTATCAATCTCCTTTCCTCCTTCTATTTGTCTAGTATCTGGATCACAGAGCTGTGCACACTTTTTATCCAGTCATTCTCCCTCTCTCTATATAGCTAGTATCTGAAATCCAGAGCTGGACGTACACCTTATCCAGCCTCCTGCTGCAACAACAGTCCGGACCTCAGTTCTTGCCCTATCTCAACCCCCCTGGCCTAGCTTCCTTTCCTCGCAAACACCACTCCCCTACACATCTGTTGACTGTCCAAAACCTACAAGCTGATTTAAACCATGCGTTTTGAACCTCACTTACCGCTCCATAATGACATGTTCAATCCATATACTGCCCACCTTCCATCTCGGCGCCCCTAATGGAGAAAACTTCCCAGCAAGATCTACCAGCAGACATCCTTTGGATCAAGGAATAGGGAAAAGGAGAAGTCAATAACAAGTTGCTTGTGATAAACCCCCTCTGTCGAATAGCAGTCTTTGAGCAACTATAGGGAGAGTGGTCCTTGCTAAACAGGTTCAGGACAAGCCAGGACCTCTGTGCACCCAACCTTCATTGCTGGGGCCTCAGTGTAAAACCGTTATGAATTTGCGGAAGGACCCAAACAATGTTGCACATTACCAAGGAGTGTCCCCTCTAGAGACTAAGTGGCAGTTTAATCACCTTATCAGCAAATGAGGAGGCTATCGCTTGGCTCCAGGTATCTGCAGTCACGAAGTAAGTGCAAGATAGAGTTTCCCAGCCTCTCTTTCTCTCTATATATATTGTATCTGGACTGCAGAGCTGTGCACACTAATTATCCAGCCTTCCTTCCTCCCTCTACATATATCGTACCTGGAGCCCAGACCTGCACACACGCTTTTCTCTGTCCACTCTAATTCGCGAGTGTCGTGGGGCGGGGCCGGCCGACGTCTGGACACGTCCCTGTTTATTGTTTCGTCACCTTGCGAGGCAGATTCCGCTCCCACTCCCTGTCACCATGGGTACCGGCCCTACCCCTGCCCTGTCTCCAAAGTGACAAGCCCCGTTCTCCATTCCAGCATGATAGCGACAAGTTCCGCTCCCACCTTGTCATCATAGTGACAGGCCCCGCCTGCAGGCTGCTGGAAATAGTCAGTGATTAATTTCCTTTCATCATTTAATAATTTAATTTAATAATTGAAGTCAAGGTATATTTAAGCACATTCTTCAACTGCTCTCTGAACTGATTTTGTTTCACAGCATAAATAGTATTTATGCAGCAAACTCAGGAACTGCAACATGAAGGCCAGTTCCAGCACAAAATATGGTAGAATTACAGGCACAGACCCCAAATCCCACATTCGCTGCCATATTGAATACAGCATAAAGACTGCCCACAACAGTATGAAGTTGGCTGAGACAACTAAAAGTAATATGATGGATATACTTCGGCTCTCCATCTCTGGGTCTCTGCGATTCACCCCACTTTGGTGAATCCGGAGTCTCCTGCGTAATCTGCTGCTCATTAAAATGTGTCTGACGGTTAGAGAGAGCATTGAGCAGCAGAATCACTACAAATGAGACCCCGGGGTTAGAATGTGATGGGAGGACCCAATTGTTACCCAGACCAGAGATTCCTGAACATCCGCTGTGACAATGCAAAACGAGGGAGCGTTCATCAGTGAATACCTACCTGTTAATATAAAATACCACAAAATATTCTTTAAGCAGCTCAGCGCAGTCACTGTTGCCAGAACCACAGCTGCCGTTTTCTCACTGCAATATTTGGTTTTCAGCTTCTGGCAACAAATGACCACACATCGATCAAAGGTGAAAATGACGGTGAACCAGACAGAACAGTCTGTGGTTGTGTAAAGCAGGATGGCGTAGATATTACATATCTGGATGGACCGCAGGAAAATAAACTGTTCTCGATAAACCACGGGAATCTGCCTCAACATCAGGTCGAGGCTAACAACCAGTAAACCTGCCACTACCATCGCCACGAAGTAGCGAGTGGCACATTTGGAGAGACCACACTTTCCCCGAGACAGGATCCCAATCGTCAGCAAGTTAACTGTGAGGAAGGGAAATGAACAGACAAATTATACATCAACTGGGAGCAAAGTTAAACATTTGATTCAGGATTTATGAATATTTACAAATATATAATGTATCCAGATCTGTATTGAAATGCTTGGACCGGAACGAACAAACAGGAAGGTCTGTGATACGCTGGAAGGCCGGAGTGATTAAACAAATTAAGGATGATGCTGAAATTGTTGAACTTAATGTTGATAATAATTCTGCCCTTCACTCCTTTCCATGTCTGGCTAAAAAAATAAACTGTTCCATCTCTAAGCACTCCCTGTTCTGACGAAGGGTCATCGACTTGAAATGTTAACTATGCTTCTCATCCCACAGATGTTGCCAGACCTGCTGAGTATTTCCAGTGCTTTCTGTTAAAATTCATATTTATTGCATCTGCAGTATTTTGATCTTGGAGAGAAAGGTATTTGTTGGACTGACTGTGAGATTCCCTCATCTGTATCACGCAGCAAGGAAATAAATTATTTCAAAACATATGATTGGAAATGAGTCCACTTTAAAAATCAACGAGAAAAATAATTCTAATCTTTACTAGGTTAACTACTGACAAGGGCAATTATCAGGGAAACTATACATCAGGTTGGGAGTTAAATCAACAGTTTTTGAGGAGTTCAGGCTGACATTTGTTCATTTGTTATGACATTCAGCACGGATCTATTCATTGTATCTTTGGCAGACTTTCTGCTGGAGATATGGAATACGTTAAATAATCATGATTGGATTTACAAATGCAGCATTAAAGTGGAATTTCAGTTGAAAACAGAGGGGGACTGAGATGTAAATAAAATCAGAGAATTACATTAAACATGCGCAATAAAAGGTTAATAATAAATTAGCACCCAGTACATATTGATGAGGACAGTATCAGAGTTCAGGAGTACTTTTATCAACATTGTGGTGAAAGGCTAATTTCAGAATGGAGTGAGGTAGGCAGTGGTGTTCCTCAGGGTTCCATACTAGGACCACTACTGTTTCTTGCATACTAGAAGAGAGCTGGAAAATATTTTCAGTGACATTACTATATTTATTGTATCAGTATATCTTTAAATCGACATCCCCTTCAACCTTCCAATGCTATCCCTCTCATACCATACCCAGCCTATTCGTTTAATCCCTTTCATATCAGTCCCAACGCATACCCATCATACCCCTTCTCCCGAAAAATCCCCATCTCCCATTCCATCCCTTCCATGCCCACACATTTCCTCTTGCCTTGCTGTTCTTACTACATTCAAAGCCCTCCCAAACAAACAGCCCTCCGATCTACCCTATTTACCAACTGTGCCATCATGTCATCACCCGTTGCCCTCTTTTGGCAACAGAAGTTGGTGGGATGCCGCAGAGCAGTAACTGATGATCAAGAGCAGTGAGAGCTGGAGCCCAGTAATTGAAGTGTTGCAGCAGCAAGAACCAGAGACCAGTAAAAGAGGCCATGGGAACGAGAGCTACGATCCACCAACTAAGGCTGGGAGCAGTTAGAGGTGGAGTCCAGTAATTGAGGCCAGTGAGCAGCAACAGCCAGAGCCTAGTAATCAATAGCAGGGAGCAGTGAGAGCTGGAGTCCAATAACGAAGACAAGGGATCAGCAAGGGCTGTGGACCAATAAACAAGACGGGGAGCAGTGGGGACCAGATACCAGTAACATATCCTAAGGACAGCAAGTGCCGGAGCCCAGTAACCAAGGCTGGTGAGGTGGAGCCCTGTAACCAACAACGGGGAAGACTACGAGCCAGAGCCAAGTAACTTAGGCCGGGGATCAGCGTCACTGGGAGCCCAGTAACCGAGGTCAGCACGCTACTAGAGCCAGAGCCATGTAAACGAGTCCAGGGGGCGGTGAGAGCCAGAGTACACTCACGGAAACCAGGGAGAAGCGAGATCTGGAGCCCAGTAACCTACAGTGGAATGTTGCGAGAGCCAGAACCCAGTAACAGAGGTCTGGAGGTGGCAAGAGATGGAGCCCAGTAACCAAATGTGGTGAACAGTGAGAGCCAGGGCCCTGTGAGAAACATTGGGTGACAGTAAGAGCTGGAGCCCAGTAATCTAGATCAGGGAGCATCAAGGGCAGGGGTCCAGTAGCCAAGGCCAGGGCGCTGTGAGAGCTGGAACCCCTAGCTGAGGACGGAAGCAATGAGTGCAAGGGTCGGGTAATCAAAGACAGTGAGTGGAAAGAGCTGGAGTGCAGTAATCAAGGATGGTGAACAGTCAGCAGTCAGAACCAGAGCCAAGCAAAGGAGGCCGTGGTGCTATGTGAGTGGCTGGCCAGTACTCAAATCCGGGACAGCGAGACTCAGAGCCCGGTATCCGAGGCATCAAAGCATTCAGATCTCCAGGCTGGTAAACAAGGTTGGAGAACAGTGAGAAGCAGAGCCCACTAATGGAGTCCGGGGAGCAGTGAGAACGAGAGAGCAGTATCTGATGCAGGGGAGCAACGAGAGCCGAAGGCCAGAAATGAGGCTGGATACCGTGGGAGCAAAAGCCTAGAAACTGAGGCAGAGGAGCAGTGAGAGGTGGAGCCCATAAACTGAGGCAGGGGAGCAACGACAGGTGGAGTCCATTTCCAAAAGGCAAGGGAGTAATGAGAAGTGCAGCCCAGAAACTGAGGCAGGGGAGTAATGAGAGGTGGAGTCCCATAAGTGAGACAGGGGAACAGTGAGAGGTGGAGCTCAGTAACTGTGGCAGGGGAGCAATGAGAGCTGGAGCCCCATAACTGAGGAAAGGGAGCAGTGAGAGGTGGAGCCGAGTAACTGAGGCAGGGGTGCAATGAGAGGTGCCGCCGACAAACTGAGGCAAGGGAGCAATGAGAACTGAAGCACCGTAACTGAGGCAAGGGAGCAATGAGAGGTGGAGCCCAGAAACTGAGACAGGGGAACAGTGAGAGGTGGAGCGCAGTAACTGAGGCAAGGGAGCAGTGCGAGGTGGAGCCCAGAAACTGAGACAGGGGAACAATGAGAGGTGGAACCCAGAAACTGAAGCAGTGGAGTAATGAGGGCTGGAGCCAATAACTGAGGCAATGAAGCAGTGTGAGCTAGTGCCCAGAAACTGAGGCAAGGGAGCAATGAGAGGTGGAGATCAGTATTTGAAGGAAGGGAATAATGAGAAGTGGAGCCCAGAACCTAATGCAGGGGAGCAATGAGAGGTGGAGCCCAGTATTTGAGGGAAGGGAGTAATGAGAAGTGGAGCCCAGAACCTGATGCAGGGGAGCAATGAGAGGTGGAGCACATTAACTGATGGAGGGAGTAATGAGAAGTGGAGCCCAGTAACTGAGGCAAGGGAGCAGTGATAGGTGGAGCCCCGTAACTGAGGCAAGGGAGCAGTGTGAGTTGGAGCCCAGTAACTGTGGCAGGGGAGCAATGAGAGCTGGAGCCCCGTAACTGAGGCAAGGGAGCAGTGTGAGTTGGAGCCCAGTAACTGAGGCAAGGGAGCAATGACAGGTGGAGCCCAGTAACTGTGGCAGGGGAGCAATGAGAGCTGGAGCCCCGTAACTGAGGCAAGGGAGCAGTGCGAGTTGGAGCCCAGTAACTGAGGCAAGGGAGCAGTGAGAGGTGGAGACCAGTAACTGTGGCAGGGGAGCAATGAGAGCTGAAGCCCCATAACTGAGGCAAGGGAGCAATGAGTGGTGGAACCCCGTCACTGAGGCAAGGGGGCAGTTCGAGGTGGAGCGCAGAAACTGAGACAGGGGAACAGCGAGAGGTGGAGCCAAGTAACTGAGGCAAGGGAGGCAATGAGAGCTGGAGCTCCGTAACTGAGGCAAGGGAGCAGTGCGAGGTGGAGCCCAGAAACTGAGACAGGGGAGCAATGAGAGGTGGAACCTAGAAACTGAGGTAGTGGAGTAATGACAGCTGGAGCCAATAACTGAGGCAATGAGGCAGTGTGAGCTGGAGCCCAGAAACTGAGACAGGGGTGCAATGAGAGGTGGCGCCCAGTAACTGAGGCAGGGGATCAATGAGAGTTGGAGCCCAGAAACCGAGACAGGGTAGCAATGAGAGATGGAGCCAATAACTGAGGCAGGGGAACAGTGTGAGTTGGAGCCCAGAAACTGAGGCAGGGGAGCAATGAGAGCTGGAGCCAATAACTGTGGCAAGGAAGCTGTGTGAGATGGAGCCCAGAAACTGAGACAGGGGAGCAATGAGAGATAGAGCCCAGAAAGCGAGGCAGGGGAGCAATGGGAAGACGAGCCCAGAAACTGAGGCAGGAGGTCCAGAGCCCTGTAACAGAGGCTGGGGAGAAGAGAGAGCTGGAGCCCAGTATCTGACGCAAGGGAACAGTGAGATCCAGAGCCCAGTGTCTAAGGCAGGGGAACACTGAGAGCTGGAGCCCAGTAACTGACGCAAGGGAACAGTGAGATCCAGAGCCCAGTGACTAAGGCATGGGTGCAGTGACAGCCGGATACAAATAGCTGAGGCAGAGGATTAACGGGAGCCAGTGACTGGTGACCGAGTCAGGGGATCAATGGGTGCCAATATCCAGTAACCGAGTCTGGGAAGCAGCAAAAACCAAAGATTTGGTTTTTTGGTTTGACAGAGAACAGTCAGCGCTGGAGCTCAGTAACCAAGGCCAGGAACAGCAAATGCCATAGCACAGTAAGCGAGGTTGTGGAGCAATGAAAGATGGAGCCCGGTAACAGAGGCCAGGAAGCAACAAGAGCTTTATCCAAGTTACTGAGACGAGGCAACAGTGACAGCCGGTCTCAGTAATTGAGCATGGGGAGGGGTGAGAGGCAGAACACCGTAATCGAGTCTGGGGAGCAACGAGAGCTGGAGGCCAGTCACCAAAGGATGTCAGACCCTCGATCACTTCCTCTCTCATTATGCTCATTGTATCTAAAATTTCACAATCCTCTTTAAACAAAATGTGGTCATCATGTCTCTCCTTTATGAAGACAGAGACAAAGTACTCATTATGAACTCTGCCCTCATCCTTTGCATCCAAAATAAGTTACCTTGCACATCTCTGATAGGCCCTGTCCTTTCCATAGTTATCCTCGTTCTCTTCATGCACAGATATGGCATGGGAGCAGTGAGAGGTGGAGCCCAGTAACTGAGTTCGGGGATTGCTAAGAGGCAGACCCCACTAACTTAGACCAGCAATGAGTGAGAGCTGGATCCCTATAAACGAAGCTGGAGAGCAGCGTGAGACAGAGACAAGTAACTGATGCTGATGAGCGCTGAGAGCAGAAGCCCGGTAACCATGGCTGGGGAGCCCTGTAACTGAGGTTACAGAACAGTTAAAACCAGCGGCCGGCAACAGGGGCCACAGAGCAGTGAGAGCGGGAGCCAAGTAACCAAGGCTGGAGAGCAATGAGAGCTCGCGCACGATGACAGAGACAAAGGAGCAACAAGAGCCATCGCTCAGTAACTGAAGCTGGGCATTAGTGAGGGCAGGACCCTAGTAAGCAAGGTCAGGGAGCAATGAAAGGATTTCAGTAACCAGAGGCAAAGAGCAGCGTGAGCCATACCCAGTAACTAAATCCAGGCAGAGTGGAATTGATACAGCTGCTAAAGGGAATTACTGACAAACCAGTGGGAGGTATTCAAAAGCGAGATGCCACAGGCACAGTTTAGACATGTTCCCACAATGAAATGGCGTAGTACTGCCAAATCTAAGGTTCCCTGCTGATCTGGTAGCCTACAGAGTAAAATAAAGCAGGGCTGAATGGTCTCCTTCTATGCCATCGTTTTGCTATGGTTCTATAGTTCATTTTTGAAAGATTGCGGACATATTAACCTTTGGGGTTCTCAAAAGGATTCTTGTAAAGGCCACTTAACTTTGAAAAACAGTCCACGGAAATGTTTTTTTTAAAGGGCACTTAGACGTCTTAGAAGGAAACACGCCTTGTTAGGAAACCACCTGATTTCCAGCTCAATAAACAACAGAGAACTTTGAACACCTGGAGAAGTTGTTTACAAAGAACTGAGAGGTCAAGATTAATGGCGGTCAAAAAGTTGACATGGTCAATCCTGTTGTCGGCTTCGCTTTTGAATTGTTTTGTGATGGATTTGTACTGTATGAAAAAGGAGAGAACTTTCAAGGAGAGAAGACAATTCCCAAGGAAGGAGAGGAGACCAAAACCCAGCCCAGCTTCCCACCACCTCTCTAAAAGAGCCTGGGAAGTCCTCTGTCTGAACTCATATCGTCTTCTATTTTTGAAGAAAAGCCTGCTGAATTAATTCTCAATGTCACCTGAAAAGAACTGTTCTAAAAGATCCCAGTGACCCATCTATGTGTACTATTCCAGAAGCTTTGACGCATATCTTTGGAACTTAGTCTGTGCATGCCCATTGGTTGCCTATGTTAGTCACGCTCAGCTGAACATGTATTCAGCAGCATGAGGAACCCCTCCAGTGTTATTTAAAAACAGCAGGAATCCAACTTACAGGTGAGGGGCTTTTGACTTAGTTCTGCTATTGAAAAGTTAGTGGAGGTGTTGTGAATGCTTTTCTGGTGGTTGTGCTTTGAGCTGCTGCAAACATTCAGGGAGGCAAGAGGATTTAGTGACCCAACTCTGGACGAGGTATGGGGACTGCAGTTACAGTGCCTCTAGGCTTTAACATGACCAACAAATGGAGCAGAGGCTGCAGAGATGGGAAGCCCTGGAAAGATGGAGAAGGAGGGGGCTCTGCCCTAGCCAGCCCAGGTTTACAATAACAATTTTCCTACCTACAGCGAACCGAAGAGCTGTCTGTGAGTTGACTCTAATTCAATCAGGATGTGTCCACCGAGCTGTGCCACCTCTTGTAACACAAGCTGGCGCCTCAGACCAGGGTGCAGATGGAGCTACAAGTGGAGGTAAAAACACAGTTTCTTTGAACTTCTATGCATTTAGATCTTTCCGTAAAGGACAGGACGACATAGCCAACATCTCCCAGTATGTGGTCACAGTCTTTTTTTCTCTCATCAGAAATATTGTGTGTGGCTTTAGAACTGTAAAAATATCAGTGCACCTTTAAGACAGAAAGTTCCAGACACTCAGTCTGCCAGAGTGCATTCTGGTTGCCATGCAACAGCAGCAAGGGAGAGGTGACGTGATTCAGTGTTGCAATTTGACTTTTGAAATCTAGCTGGTACAGACGAGTTTGAGCAGAGAGAGAGGTCTGATGTGATTTGAACGGAAGGAGCTAGGTTATTTCTCTCTCAAAATTCTAACAACCGAAGCTCTGTTTTCACTCTAATGATTCTACCAAACAACAAGCCAAATTAATTCCCTGAGAAAATAAGAAAATCTTTTCCTTCTCAACAAATTAACGGTATTGCTGTATTCATCACGAAAGGGACAGTTAATGCTCCAGCAGCTGAACTGCTGAATTTATTTTTTTTGAAGGACTTTTTTTCCCCATTGTACCACTGTGAAGACTTCAAACCACCCTTGACTGTTTCAACATTGAACGATTCCATTCATCAGGAATGTAACTTGCAAAGACTTTATTTTTATTTTTATCAGCTGATTAAAAACTGAATTGCAGTCAGTGTTAGTATATATATCAGAATGTGGTAGATAGACCTTAAATAAGAAGTTATAATGTCTTTAGACATTGTTTTATCTTAGTCGTGTCTAAGATTTTTTTAAATAGTCAATTTGTTGTTATCTATTGATACCTGATTTGGTGCACTTTATTCAGGGGATACTGCAGTGTTCATTTTGCGGTGCTTTCTCTGATTTGTAAGGGTTGCAGTAATACTCGGCGATCTGTGGAGCGACGGTCATGAATTGACAGTGTGTTGCTCCCACGACGATCTGAAACATATATTTCAATTTGGGGCTTTGTCCTGCGCGGTAATAACATATCTTAATTGGAGCTCATGCGGAATTGAATCATATTTATTTCGGTGGATCGCGTCTGGGATCAGAATCAGACTAATTTGGAGAGCTCACATTTGGAATGATATTAATTGCTCATCTCTGGGATAACATACAAATTGGGCTTTTGTGTCTGGGATCAAATCAACCGGAAACTCGATTAACACCAATTACCTAAAATAAAAGGTACCAAGTGTCTTGTACAATAAAGTACAGTCGATAACATTGCAATGGCATTAACGGTTGCAGCAGCATTTTTGGGAAAGCAGAATGTTTCCCTCAATGACTTGAAAACGTTAACTAAGAACAAACTGAAAGAATAGGCAACAAAATTGAGCTGCAATTGAAATAAGGTGCCAGAAATGCAGAGATTACTGACATAACAGCCCCACAACTGGAATTAGAAGAACAAATAAGAAAAAGAAGACGTGAGACAGGAAGGACGTGAGTCAGAGTGTGAAGCAGTAGAATTTGCTGGACATACAATAGAAATAAGAAAACTCGAACTTCAGAGAGAAAGTGAAAGAGAAGAGAGGGAATTTTGGTTAAAAGAGATGGAATTAAGACAGAAGGGTGGTCCTGACTCCAGGGAAAACTTGTGCCAGAAAAAATCTGAAGTCTGTTCAGGACACAGCGCAAAGCTGTTTAAATTTATGCAGGCTCTTCGTAAGTTTGAGTAAAGGGACGTAAAGGCATTTTCATATGATTTCAAAACATAGTCACACAGATGAATTGGCTGAAGGAAAACTGGGTACTGCTTATGCAAAGCAGCATGGTAGGCAGAGCTCATGACGTTTATTCCATGCTTCCTGAAGAGGCGCCTGCAGATTATGATATGGCAATATAGGCTATTCTCATTGTGTATGAGCTGGACTCTGTTGGCCAGGGGCTGCAAGAAATACAGAGTCTGTTACAAAATGTTGAACAGTTCATGAACTATAGTAATCGGAGTTCAGGCACTGGCCTGTGCTGGTATAAACCAGTTTGAACTAATTAATTTATGTGGCAAGACAAAGTAGAGATCACAGGAATAGAGCCTTATTTGCACACGGTGTGATACCGGGGTCTTGGGCCTGGGCCAATAAGGAGAAAATACGACTGAGGTGAATAGGCTAAAACCAACCGGGAAGAGACAGCACAGTTTTGAAGAGATAAGAAAGAGAATAAGTATAGAGATTCTCAGGCATAGAGCCAGCGAGAAACACCGGAGACCAACCATCGCAGAAGTGCAGGAACCTGCGTGAGCAACGCGGCGACGACGTAAAAGAGAGAGAGAACGGAACGCCTGACCAGCGTCAGCTCTCCCCTTTTTTCGGGTATTATCCTTTGTTTTCTGTGACTAGGTCAGGGAAAGGTCAGAGGAACCTAATGGGTGTGCTTATCAATTCTAGCTAGCTTTGTTATTAACTGTATAACCCAGTTTGAGTTGCATGCTTTTGTTTAACTAAGTGTATAAGCCTTGTACAACAACGTGAATAAAGTAAATTGATAGTAAAAGAAAGGACTGAGTTTCCTCCTCGTTGTACTAAGCCATTAACTGTCGCCGGTGGTTCAGGTGGAGGGTGGCTCTCCTGTAAACCTGATATCCCAAACACCCAGCCTGAACCTGAATTAAGAGGCCTTAGTCCCACGTGACGGCCAGGATCAAGTGGGTGAAGGGAATAAATGGGCCAAGGGGGAGTTGACTCCGCGCCATGGTTTACACAATTGGCGTCCATGGGTGGGCACGAGGATCAATCTCTCCGTTGAATCAGCGGCAGACTCGAGCCAAACCGAAATGGGAAAGTACAGAGAGAACAGGAACTTAGGGGTTAATTCGTAGCGACTAACATAAGATGACGAATCAAAGGGAATCTCCAAGCCCCGGAGACTTGGATTGTTTTGATTGGAAGGGACTCCTCCAAAAAATCGTAATAGGGAAGTGGCCGCAATACGGGGAGTATGCAGATCACACTAGCGACAAGGGAAAACCCGTAGGAGAAGCCCTTTGGAAAATTGCACAAGCAAAGATGTCAGTTAGGAATTCTTTAAAAATGCAGAAGTCAGTAGCTTTCGGCTGTTTACTTGAGGAATGGATAGAATGCTAACAGCAGGCTCAAAAAGAGCAGAACAGATTAGAGGAAGAGATTTAAAAAACTCGATGAGGAGGCAGCCCGCCTTAGTGAAAAAGTAACTGATTTACAGGGACAGAGAAGTGCCGATTTGATGCATATTAACCAATATCAGTTACAGTGCAAAAAACTAGTTACGGAAGAAAGTAGGCGAGAGGGAGCAGCCCAAGCAGCTAAAGCTGAGGTGGAAGAATGGATACAGCAATGCAGTGATTTAAAAACTGCCATGAATGTGATTTAGAGAGCAGCTCAGGAAAAAGGAAGTAATACAGGTGATCACACAAAGTGTCAAAAAATGCATATCAAGACTGCAAGTACAGCTAGCCGTGCAGAGAGTTATAATATGTGCTTTTGCACCCTACGGAAGTGAGGAGAATGGTGAAGGGGCAGAGATTGGATTGAGTTAGCAGACGAAGCGGCCAGATACGGCCATGATGACGGAGACCCTCTACCCGAGGATCCTCCGCCAGCATATGAAGCAGAGCCAAAGGAGCAATCGGCCCCCATGGCCCCCCTTGTGACCACTAGGGCAGCGAAAGGGGCAGATGACCAGGTGGCAGCTGGCCCGCGTATGACATATTCCACTTCAATGGTGGTGCAACAATTGAGGGAGATTGCGAAAGATATTGGGACGTGCGCACCCGGGAATGATCCCAGGGAGCTGTTCCAAGCGGTCAGTCAACAGAGAGGAATACACGGCTTAGATGATGCTGAAGAAAGAAAATTAATTATAATGTGCCTTCATCCACACATACACTCCGCCCTACCGGAGGAGCAGCAACTCGGTAGAGGCACAAATGAGGTTTTAAAAGAACAAGTATTAAATTTCATGGACGCTAACAGAGGGACCCAGTAGAGGCGCTAACGAAATGCTATCAAAGAAAAGGTGACCACCCTGTCGCGCGTTTGCGGCCCGCATCTGGGCAGTGTTTCAAGGGGTGTATGGTGCAAACCTAGATACAGCCAATCCAACGCCAGAGTTTAGAAAGCGATGGCTGAGAACGCTGGTGTCG
Source organism: Heterodontus francisci (assembly GCF_036365525.1). Lineage (NCBI taxonomy): Eukaryota > Metazoa > Chordata > Chondrichthyes > Heterodontiformes > Heterodontidae > Heterodontus > Heterodontus francisci. The sequence continues at coordinate 1,419,164 of NW_027140818.1, read as the reverse complement.
CATGGCACTGAGGAGTGAAGAAGGGCCCGAGATCAATTTGATCCCTCTGATGACACGCACACAGAGGCTTGGGTACTCAAGAGGATGGTTAGAGCATGGGAGAAGGAAACAAGAAAATTCTCCAAGGCCCCTGGGGGAAAGAGGATGCCTGTAAAAGATAAGACAATAACCTGGAGAAATGAAGGGAGGGGAACTGCACAGGTGGCACCCACGCAGCCTTTCAGACAGGAGGAAGGGGTAGAGGCATGGGGAGAGGATCCGTGCCAGGAACAGGGAGAACTCAGGGCAGGCTGACCCACTGCTATAATTGTGGCCAGGAGGGACATTTCAAAAGAGAATGCCCAAAACCGAGATGAGAAAATGCAGGTCGGGGAGGAGGCCAGAACAAACGCCAGAGCCTACCCGTGGGAGGACCGAACAGGTCAAATCCTCAATGTGATATACTAGAGATAGCACCGTCTTAGGATTGTAGCCTGAACCACAATGACGGTCGCAGGCCTCTCCGTTATGGGTGTGTGACAAGCGGTGGGATAACACAGGGAGACCCCTCGTGAACGTAGGGTTGGAGGCCGCCCTGTCACGTTCCTTTGGGACACTGGAGGATCCCGAACCACCGTAAACACCACAAATGTTAATAAAGTAGATCGGAAAATTCAAAGTAAACTTGTTTTACGTGGATTCACAGGACATTCACAAGTGGGATATGTGAGTGTACCGTTGGAAGTCAGTGTGGGGGACGTAGCAATAGAACACTCAGTGGTTCTCATTCAGTTACCCAGAGAACAAGCACATATATTAGGGTGTGATTATATGGCTAAAGCGGGACTCTGTTTTGACCCTGTTAATTGCGCGATTTCGCAAATGCCCTTGGGCATGGGTGGTACAGATCACACATCCGTCCCGGTGGGAGAATACCAGGTTCGGGTTTGCATGTTCGGGGAACTGTGGACGAGACCAGAACAAATGAGTATCGAAAGTGAAGTACAACAAATTATCACACGGAATTCAGTAGCATTTGATCGACATAAACATAATTGTGGGAAAATGACCAGGAGTGTGTGTATACAGGGTCCAGACCCCAAATCACAGAAGAAGTATGGTTTTCCGAAACAGGCAGAAGAGGAGGTGGGAAAGGTGATACAGAGTTTTCTGCTACAATGGATACTAAGACCAGTAGCCTCCACTAACAACTCGCCTATTTGGCCAGTGAGGAAACCGGACGGTAGCTGGTGACTTACGATAGACTATTGAGAATTAAATAAGGTAACCCTGTTAACGGCTCCCACCGTAGCAACTAGCCCAGAGACGGTAGTTAAACAAAATTAGGATGCACAGTGGTTCACGGTTTTAGACATAAGTAACGGTTTTTGGTCTATTCTACTGGAGAAAGTATGCCAATATAAATTTGCGTTTACTTTCCAAGGACAGCAATGTACATGGACCGTCCTAATCGGGATTTCATAATTCCCCGTCTATATTTCACCAACGTCCAAGGGAAGGTTTAAAAGGGTTCTCAAAGCATGAATGTCTGGTGCAGTATGTAGATGACTTACTGCTACAAACTGAAACGCAACAGGAACATTATCAGTTACGAAGTGAATTGCGACAATTGTTGCACAAATTGGGACTAAAAGTAAACCATAAAAAAGCGCAGGTTATGACACAGTAGGTTACTTACTTGGGAATGATCTTGACACCGGGAAAGAGAGAAATTGACCAACGAAGGGCAGTAGCGGTTGACAGTCTCCCTGTCCCGAGGGATGTAAAAGGATTGAGATCCTTCCTGGGTTTGGTGGGATATTGCAGGGGCCACATTGATGGATTCGCTACAAAAGTGACTCCATTAATGGAACTATTGAAAAGGAATGTCCCGTGGGAGTGGAAAACTGAACACACACAGGCCATTTCAGATTTAAAGCAGGCACTAGGTTCTGCGCCTGCTCTGAAAACCCCAAATCCAACTGAGCCGCTTTTATTGGAGTTGGCTACCACAGACACCACCCTTTCGGCAGTTCTGTAACAGGAGACACACGGGAAATTAAGACCAGTAGCGTATGCATCGCGCATGCTTTCACCGGTAAGAGCAGGGGTATATGACGTGTGAGAAACATTTGTTAGCCGTTTTTTGGGTAGTACAGTATTTTACTTACATAGTGGGACTGACCCCACTTAGAATATTGACAGAACATACTCCCGTACAGTTACTATTAGACGGTAGGATCAAAGACGGGTCAGTATGTCAGAAACGAATTGCTAGGTGGACACTATTGCTACAAGGAAGAAATATAAGTGTAAAAGGAGTAAAAACTACCACGATGTTTACAGACAACCTAGTGTATCAAGGAGAGAAACATGAGTGGTAATTCATGATAGCAAATGCCCAAGGGACCATTTGTTTCAAAACAAAGAGGAGGGGGTAGGAGTGGATCGGAGAAAGCAACAGGGCCCGAAAGAAAAGATGCAAAGGAAAAAGAAGAACCCCACTTAAATATTTTTGTGGATGATTCCTCATCAGTACAGGATGGCAAGAGGGAAACTGGGTGCGGGATATATGTAGAAGACGAACATGGTCAGGAAAAATCTAGCGCAGCCTTGAAATTGCCTAAATCCATGAGCACGCAGGCGGCAGAATTAGCAGCCGTCGCATATGTGCTTGTCCACCCAGAATACCTCCCGCCCGGATCAGTTATATATTCTGATAGCATGTATGTCTATAAAGGCCTCACGGAACATTTGCCCTTATGGGAGGCGAGAGGTTTTGTCTCAGCGGTTGGGAAGCCCCTTCCAGCCGCCCCATTATTAAGATACATCTTTGAAGGAGCACAGGGGAAAGATATGGGAATACGAAGGCTCATTCAAAACTTACACTGGAAGGGAACAGGAAAGTGGATGAACTAGCCAAACAAGGTGCTGTTAGTGGGCAAGAATGGCAGCCACCGATTGAGGACATTGGGGAACAGAAAGGGAAACAGGTTAAGGTAATGGATTTAACAGAGGAGCAGAAGAAAGATGGAGAATTGAAAAAAACTGATGGAAGGAGTAGCGTCAGACACATAGAAAGAGTACAAGGGGGTCTAAATCCAGGACGGAGTGGTTTTATGTGAAGGAAAATTCGTAGTGCCAGAGGGGGGACGAAACCAAATAATCCACTAGTACCATGACTTCTGGGGACATAATGGGATAGAGAGTACCCTGGAAATTATAAAGGAGGTGTGCTGGTGGCCTGGGATGAAAGGTGATGTGGAACACTACGTCAAGTATTGTTTGATCTGTGCACAACACAACTCCGATAGGAATGTCAAAAAAGGGGCCCTCCGGCATACTAGACCAGAAGAAGGGCCTTGGACTAATTTACAAATAGACTGTGTAGGTCCCCTACCCCCCACTCCAGGAGGGGTTAAGTACATTCTAGTGATAGTAGATACGTTTACCAAATGGGTGGAAGCTTTCCCAACCAGAACAAATACAGCCAAAATCACCGCGAAAATTCTGTTAGACAGGGCGCTCACTCGGTGGGGTTTATCCCGAAGCATAGAATCAGATCAGGGAACACATTTCACAGCACAAGTAATGCAAAATGTAATGACCCTCTTTGGGGTCAAACAGAAATTCCACATACCCTATAGACCACAGTCTAGTGGAATTGTGGAAAGAATGAATCGGACATTAAAACACATGATAGCTAAAATGGTACAGCAGCACAAGACGACCTGGCAGGTCGTTCTGCCCTATGTGTTATGGCAATCAGGAATACCGCAGCTTCATCAACAGGCTACACTCCCTATAAACCCATGACGGGAAGGGACATGAGAGGGATAGAGGGGTTGGTAGGTTTGAACTTTTCTGAACCCAAGGTGGACAGTATTATATCAGAAAAATGTGTGCAACAACTAGTAGAAACAGTGAGAGAAGCAAATTACGTAGCAGTTCACCAACAAGGAAAGAAGAGACAGCAAAGCAAGGCTTATTCTGATGCGAAAGCCAGCTCGATAGAGTTGGACCTCGGACAAAGGGTAATGATCAGAATATACCAGCCCACCTCATTCTTGAGTCCAAAGTTCACCAGTCCCTATGAGATAGTAGATAAAGCTAGCGCATCTGTATACAAAGTATTGACGGCACCAGATAAGAGTGGCTGGTATCACATTAATCAGTTAAAGTTAGTAGGAGATAAACAAGATACTCACAGTTGGCACGTGATGTTTGATGCTACCGATGTTCCGATCGAAGGTCAGGGAGATCAAGAGCAGGATCAACTGCGGATCCAAGCGGAAGTGTTTGAAAGACAACCTGATGTTGTACATCCGCACGCAGACAGAAATCGAAGGAAAAACGAAAGAAAAATAAAGAAAACAGGGGAAGTAAGTGAGCTAGAAGAAATGGACGGTTAGAATCAGAAACAAATTGGGAACAAGATACAGACAGTCTGGCTCAGTGTATGGAGAGACTGGACTTAAAATAGGCTAAGAAGGAAACTGTAAATAAGAGCAGAAATTACACTTGCCGATGACAGGTCCAGCCCACAATGAAGAGGGTGATACAATTCATTGCTATTGGATTGACCATATTTGGGACTGTAGGTGAACCCGCATCGGAGCTGTCACGATGAATGAACGCACCTGAAGCAGTGTCGACGCAGGACGACTGTCCCGTGGCCAGAAACAACTTTGCTCAGCAGATCAAGATAATTTGAACCAACAAAGGAGAGTGAGAAGATTTAAATTTGTATTATGCGGGAGTAGATGGGTTGGCGTGCACGGGAAAAACATTGGGTATACCGGGAGGAACAGAAGTTTGACCTTAACTAACAGAATGTAAGGCACCTGTGACGAGGATAGAGGAAGGTATTATGTTAGTCATACATGATTTTCCCTTAAGAAATCCATGCTGCCTTTCCTTAATTAACTCACATTTGTCCATGTGACTTTTGGTAATGATACGAATTATTTTTTCGGGAGGTTTTCCACCACCAAAGTTAAAATAACTGACCTAAAGTTGCTGCTGTAATCTCCCCACCCTCTGTCTCTGTCTCGCTCTATGTTTCTATCTTTACAGTCTTTCTCTCTCTCTATCTCTTTGTCCTGTCTCTCTCTCTCTCTCGGTCTCCCCGTCTCTCTCAGTCCCTCCCAGTGTCCTTGCCTCTTTCCCGTCCTCCATCTCTCTCGTTCTGCCTCTCTCTCTCTCGGTCTCTCCTTCTTTCTAGGTCCCTCTCTCTGCCAATCCCTGTCCCTCCCCTCTCTCTCTTTGTCTCTGTCTCTCCCTCTATCCCTGTCTCCCCCATTCCCTCTATTTCCCAGTCGTTCTCTCTCTCTCTCTCTCTCTCCATCTCCATCGGTCCCTCTGTCTGTCTTTCCCTCTCCCTCTGTCCGTCCCTCCCGATCTCTCACTCTACTGCTCCCTCCATCTGTCTCTCTGTCATCCCTCTCTGTCTGACTTTCCCTCCCCTCTGTTTCCCCTGTCTCCATCTCCCCTGTCTCCGTCTCCACTCCATATCTGTCTGTGTCTTCCCTATCTCTCTGTCGCTCCCTCTTTCTCTGCTTCTCTCTCTCTTTTCATCTCTCCCTTCCTCACTCTGTCCCAGGATAGCAATGCTTTCACACATTTCTGGGTTAATTTTGAACCAGTAACTCTTTCCTTTAGAATCATAGAAAATTTAAGGCACAGAAAGAGGCCACTTGGCCCATCGTGTCTGTGCCTTCCGAAAAGTGATCCACCTGTTCTATTCCCACCTGCTACCATTTGGTCCGTAGCCCTGTAGATTACGGCACATGAGGTGCTTATCCAGACTCCTTTTGAATGCGGTGAGGTTTTCTGCCTCAATTACCCTTTCAGACAGTGTGTTCCTGACCCCCACCACCCTCTGGTTGAAAAAACATTTTCCTTAGCACCCCTCTAATCTTTGTACCAATCACGTTAAGTCTATGCCCCCTTGTCACTGACCTCTCTGCTAAGGTGAATAGAGCCTTCACCTCCACTCTACCCAAGCCCCTCACATTTCAATGATACCTCCCCTCAACCTTCTCTGTTCCAGGGAGAGCAACCCCAGGCCGTCCAATCATTCCTCATAGCTGCATTTTTCCAGTTCTGGCAACATCCTCGTAAATCTCCTCTGTACCCTCTCGAGTGCAATTGCATCCTTTCTGTAATGAGGTGACCAGAATTGCACACAGTACTCAAGTTGTGGTCTAACCAATGGTTTATACAGTTCCAGCATAACCTCCCTGCTCTTCTATTCTATACCTGCCTTGTTGGGAACGTCACTGCAGTTTGAAAATATTAAACACTGATCCAACACTCACCCGTAAAACATTCACACGAAACTCCCAATACAGGACTGGGCAGAGAATGAGGATTGTTACTGATCGTTACATCTTGTCTCATCCTCTATCTGTCTCTCCCTCTCATGTCTGTCTCTCTCCATCTCTCTCTCTCCCTCGATCTCCTTCTCCCTCTTTCTCCACCGCAGTCCATGAATGTGCCTGTGCCTCACTCACACTATCTCTCCTTCTATCTCTCCTTGGACAGAAATGTTTTAATCCATTTCTTGGTTAATTTTGAATCTGCAATTCTTGCCCTTGCTGGGAACGTCACTGCAGTTTGAAAATATCAAAAACTGTTCAGCACTCACTCCCTAAACTCTCACACTGGACCCCCAATACAGGATTGAGCAGATAATGGGGATTGTATTGAGGTTCTGTCAAGGTCCCCTCACACCTGTCTCCCCTTTCCCCTGCTTCTAAAGTTTGTCAATTTTTGATAATATTTTTTCAACAACATTAAATGTCCCTGCAGTTTGAAAATATGAAACACTGATCCAACAGTTGCCTCCAAAACACTCACACTAAATTCCCAATGTTTCCTTTCAAAATTAGCTCTTGCACACAGCCGGTTTTAGTTTTTAATTTTCTCTTTTTCAAGCATTATCAGATCTAAAGTTTCTCCTATAATCTCGCCCTGTCACACTCTCTCTATCTGTCTATCACTCAGTCTCTGTTTCACCCTCTGTCTTTCTCTCTCCTTCTCTCTGTCTGTCTCTGTCCCTCTGTATCTGTCTGTCTCTTTGTCTTTCTCCCTCTAACTCTGTCTCTCTCCCTCTGTCTCTGTCCCATTCTGTCTGTGTCTCTCTCCACCCATCTCTGTCTCCCTCTCTCCATGGACAGCAATGCTTCAAGCCATTCCATGGTTAATTTTGAATCTGTAATTCTTGCGCTTGTTGGGTATGTCACTACAGTTAGAGCAAACACTCAGCCCAAAACACTCACACTAAATCCCCAATACCGGATGAGTCAGACAATGGGTATTGTCACTGGTGTTCTGCCAAGGTCTAATTTCACTATCTCTACTGTCCCTCAGTCTTTCACTTCGTTCTTCTCTCCATTTCTCCATTTGTTTACCTTTCCCTCTCTCCTTTGCCCTTAATCGCCATCCACTTCACAGGTAGTGATGGCGCTCCCTCCTCTTTATACGTAGAGAGGGAGCTCCCTCCACTTTATACAGAGAGAGAGAGAGCTCCATCCCGTTTATACGTTGAGGGAAAGCCGCTCCTATTTTATACAGCTGCCATGGTGGGATTTGAGCCTCTGTCCCCAGGCCATTAGGTTGGGCCTCTGGATTACTTGACCAGTGATATTATCACGATGAGAGTGCCTTCTTAATGGATATGTACCGTGTCTGTCCCGGAATATCACTCACGGTAGTTTTTAGGCTGTTACCCTCAACATTCAGTGTCCACTGCAGACAGATCAGTTAAATTTATAATGGAAATGCCAGGAGTGAACAAGGTCAATGCAATAATATGGAAAATATAAATGACGCCACTCATAATTGTAGCAGCCATGTCGCATGAGTGCAGATTTCAGGATTATTCCCGACAGAGGACTGACTCAGAAAATGCCATTGACATTGAAATGATTTTGTTTTATCTACCACATTATTTACATCAGAGTCAAAGCTGCTGATGTAATGTGTTTGTTCAGGTGAGTGTAACTAATAGCAATGATCAGGGGTATAACCGTGTCAGTGGAGACTTATCCCCTGTATAAATCAGGACCGATTGGAATGGATCATCTCAGAGTGACCGCTGGAGCTGTGGATTTCAGGCTAACAGAAGTCTCTGCTTCTCACAGAAATGGGATATCCAGTAATGCATCAGATAGAAGACATTTACAATCCAGCACTTGCAGCAATTGGAGTTCCTGGTAAGGCAGTATCTCAGCTGCTAATGGTCTAAATCGATGTTAACTGTGCTGCTGTCCTCTATTATTTCTCAATGCGTCTGTTACACAGCCACCAGCTCTTTTCCAGCAATTTACTGATGGAATCTCCTCACTGTCTACATTTGCATTTTTGCAGGAGCTGCAGTGTGTCTTTAATGGTCTTGTTTTAAGTAACCCTGGCATTGTTACTGGATTATTCTGTGTATTTAATGTATTTGAATGAGATGTCTCGGTTAGGATAAGGAATCAGACTATCAGGAGCTTTTAACAGTTTCATTATGTGGATCTAACCGGTCCTGGAATATTTTTATGATTTTTTTTATTTTGGTGATTGATAATGAGACATCGCATGGTCTCAAATATACAAGGGGACAGCAGAATGTCCTCCCTCCACAATAACATGGCTCAGTTTAACTGGGATTTCAATGTATTTATTGATTATCATTGTTATCAAATATTATTTCATTCTGTGTGTGTCTGCCGCGGCTTCAGAGGTCTGGCTACTGAACTGAGTTTGCTGCTGACACTTTCACATCTCCTTCTCTGCTTCACTGTGGAGCCTTCGCTGTCACTGGACTACATTGTAAAATAGAAAGTATTGATGTGATGTTTTATTAGTTTACACTCGATCAGTTGGTATGAAGAGTCTTTCCATTTATCTATCGATTATCAGCTGCAGCGCTGATGTTGGTGTTTTATTAATTAAACGATCCCACATTCCAACGGATTACTTTATAATTCCAGGAGAAGCAATTTCAATGATTGTGAGGTATGTGTCGAAGAAGCTTTCGATCGTGTTTATTCCATGTATTGCAGATGAAGTGAAGAGTGTAGGAGAACAGGTGGAGTCTTGAGTGTTCTGTAGATACATTAAATTATTCACAGAGGTTTCACCATTGAACAAACTGACTCTGAGAATAGAATCATTGAACCTGGGGCTGGTGAAAAGAACACAGTCGTTGAATGTTAGGAATAAATCATATGTTAAAAGTAGCATTACGTAACAGTTTGCAGGGTGTGAGAACTCCAGCGAGATCGGGAAAGAGAAAAGGAGCAGGGAGAACGAAATCGAGGGGAAGAGATAAGAAGAAGTAAAGAGAAAGAGACAGAAGCAGCAGTGTGAATAATTCACTATCATAAAGTGTTCGAATGTCCAGAACAATTAGTGAGAGAAGCTGGAAGCTGAAGTTGTCTTTTGTCGGATTGTGTTCATTTTCCTGTTGGACTTGATCCTCTGTGTTAATTTCTCTCAGGTCTACATTTTGTTTTGTAAAAAGTTCCTATTCCTTACTTAGTGACTGAATAAGCAGAATAGAATCAGTTCTTCACTGATGGTAATTCATTATTTAATTACTGCACTTTAAAATCTCTGTGACTGCTGAATTCAATGAAGAGCGAGGCAGACATCAGATATATATTTAACTTTATATTTAGTTGCCTGTACAAACTAAATATATTGACTATATTGTATAAACAATGAACTGTTCTCCAACACCAATAACCACAGGGATTATTGTTTGAATGTATGAATTGAGTTGTATTACAGGTATCTATAGATTAGATTTCCTCTAACACTCTGCTGCAGTCTCTCCCTGTGAATCTCAGCCTCTGCTCTCATTGTATTGAATCCTCAGTTTCCTCATCCATTGCTTCAGTTTATCCACTTTCCCAAACCATCTTCTCCAGTCTCCCCTCCTGCTCCAACATGTCCTTTTCTTTCTCTCCCTCCCAATCTCACTCACTGGCTCCACCTCCAGCTGCCTTGTCCAACCTGATAGGAATACAGTAACAAAGGAGCATAAAGCGGCCATTCAGCCGTTCGAGCCTGCTCCACCATTCTAGATCATGGCTGATACTCAACCTCAGCGATGCAGTTTTCAGCCTTTTCCCATTTGGGAACAGTCCCTGCCGGTTCCCTGAACCAAGTGCAACAAACCAGCTACACATCCCGCTCTCCACAAACCTTCCCAAACAACAGTCTGGAGACAGATTTCCAATTAACCCATTGGATTCCATTTCTGTAAAACCCCTTTCTCATTTCCCCACGGGCACTACATCCTGACTCTGTGCTTCCTGTGGATCCGGTGTTGACTTTATTCACTTTCGGTATCAATTTCACATTTCATTATTAGTAATTGTGTTTTCAAACATTTTACTGTAGAAAATCACTGCCCATGTCAATAAATCAGTTTTCACTGCTCGATGCAGCAACAAAGCTGGAAATTTCAGCCAATTCCTGTCAAACTGCTGCTTTGTCTCCAGGTCTGATCAGTAATTTCTCTGCTTCCTTTTCTCTCTCTTCCAGTTAACTTGGTGGCGATTGAGATCCTATCCCGAGGAAAGTGCGGTCTCTCCAAATGTATCATTGTCTACCTGGTGGGAATGGCGGTGTCTGATCTCCTGGTCGTTATCACTGATCCCATATTGTACCAGATTGCTCCAATTTATTTCCCATATTCATTCCTGAACATTACACCTGTGTGTTCTCTCATTGACGTTCTGTTTTCTGCAGCCACAGATGTTTCTGTCTGGCTCACAGTCACTTTCACCTTTGATCGATTTCTGGCCATTTGTTGTGAGAAGCTGAAAACAAAATATTGCAGTGAGAAAACGGCGGCTGTGGTTGTTGGAACAGTGAGTGTGCTGAGTTGTTTAGAGTCTCTGCCCTGGTACTTTACACAGGAACATGCCTACATTATTGATAATGTTCCGATGGATTGTGTTTATAACCTGAGCTTCTATACTTCCCCCATATGGGGGGCATTTGAATTGTTTGACATAATTTTAACACCTTGTGTCCCGGTCTTTCTGATGTTACTGCTCAATGTTCTGACTGTCAGACGGATTTTATTCTCCAGTAAAGTCCGCAGGGGATTCTGGCGCCACAGCAATGGAGAAAATCACAATGACCCAGAGATGGAGAATCGCAGGAAATCAATTATTTTGCTCTTCAGTATATCCGTCAGTTTTATAATGTTATGGGTGACCCACGTTGTGTTGATCATTTATAGTCGAATTGCAGATATTCAGGACGATTCCTCCAACACTGACCCTCTCCTTATCACAGATCAAACATCAAAAATGCTACAGCTTCTCAGTTCCTGCACCAACACATGTATTTACACTGTGACCCAGACTAAATTCCGACAGGAGCTGAAGAAGGCCGTGAAATACCCTCTCAATCTGATTGTTAAATTAGTGAAATCATAGAAAGAGCTGAAGGGTTTCAAACACTGGAACCAAATCCCATTACGCCCCCACCTACCCCCACCCACTCCGCTCCATCACCCGCACCCCACCCGCCTTTGTGATTATTTGATCGGCGCCACCTTTAGTCCTGGCAGCTGCCTGAACGTGGCAGACTATGACGTTTAAGTGTAACAGGCCACATTTGCGCATGTGCCAGTGCAGCGCCACCGAGTGGATGCGGTGTCAACAAATTCAGCCGAAATATAAAGCTTGGGCGACAATCTCAGTATGTTTTTGATCACGGATTAACCCGCTGCCCGATTGTAAGTCAGGAAAGGAGTGCGTCCCTCATAGCATTACTAAAGCTCTTTAACTCGAGCTGGGAGATAATTGCAACCTTCATGCGGAGGGACCTTAACTGAGGGTCTTCAAAAGCAGAGTATGAAGGATCAGCTCCAATGACACCGGCCCAAAAGGTGCTCACATTTTAGACATCACCAATCAGCGCTGGAATCAAGATCACATGACAATCCAGCCCTGTCTTTATTGGTTGTGGTGGGTGAGGGTGCAATTTCTTTTGCTCTTTCCTGGTTCTGGGATCTCACTGTGTTGGCCCAATCATAACTGAGCACGTAAACATGTGATTATTACAGTCAAATAATAAAAGCAAAATACTGCGGATGCTGGAAATCTGAAATAAAAGCAAAAAATGCTGATACCACTCAGCGGGTCTGTCGGCTTCTGTGGAAAGAGAAGCAGAGTTTACGTTTCGGGTCAATGACCCATGTTCGGAACTGACAAATGTTAGAAATGTCACAAGTTATCAGTAAGTTAGGTACGGGTGGGGCAAGAGATAACAAAGGAGAAGGTGTAGATTGGACAGGCCACATAGCTGATCAAAAGGTCATGGAGCAAAGGCAAACAATATGTTAATGGTCTGTTGAAAGACAAAGCATTAGTACAGATAAGGTGTTAACGTATTGAAAATTGAACAGCAGCAAGTGCAAACATGAAAAAAAAACAGCGGGTAAGCAAACTGAAGAAACTAAGATGAAATGAAATAAATGCCTAAAAAAAAAGATTGTAAAAAATGTAAAAAAGATAAAAAGAAGAAATAACTGAAAATGAAAGTAAAATGGGGGGTTGTCATGCTCTGAAATGATTGAACTCAGTGTTCAGTCCAGCAGGCTGTAGTGTGCCTAATCGGTAGATGAGATGCTGTTCCTTGAGCTTGCGTTGATGTTCACTGGAATACTGCAGCAATCCCAGGACAGAGATGTGAGCATGAGAGATGGGGGGATTGTTGAAATGGCAAGCAACTGAAAGCTAAGGGTTCTGCTCGTGGACTGAGCAGAGCTGTTCTGCAAAGCGGTCACCCACTCTGCGCTTGGTCTTCCCAATGCAGAGGAGACCACATTGTGAGCAGCGAATACAGTAAACTACATTGAAAGAATTACAAGTAAATCGCTGCTTCACCTGAAAGGAATGTTTGGGGCCTGGGATAGCGAGGAGAGAGGAGGTCAATGGGCAGATATTACACCTCCTGCGATTGCAGGGGAAGGTGCCATGGGACGGGGATGAGGTTGTGGGGGTAATGGAGGAGTGGACCAGGTTGTCGTGGAGAGAACGATCCCTTCGGAATGCTGATATGGGAAGGGAGGGGAAGAGGCATTTGGTCGTGGCATCACGCTGGAGGTGGTGGAAATGGCGGAGGATGATCCTTTGGATATGGAGGCTGATGGGGTGGAAAGTGAGGGCAAGGGGAACCCTGTCACGGTTCTGGGAGGGAGGGGAAGGTTTGAGGGCAGAGGTAGGGGAAATGGGCCGGACACAGTTGAGGGCCCTGTCAACAACAGTGGGGGGGAATCCTCGGTTGAGGAAAAAGGAGGTCATATCAGAAGCACCGTCATGGAAGGTAGCATCATCAGAGCAGATGCGTCAGAGATGGAGAAACTGGGAGAATGGAATGGAGTCCTTTCATGAGGTAGGGTGTGAGGAAGTGTAGTCGAGGTAGCTGTGGGAGTCGGTGGGCTTAAAATGGATATTAGTAGACAACCTATCCCCAGAGATGGAGACAGAAAAGTCGAGGAAGGGAAGTGAAGTGGCAGAGATGGACCATGTAAAGGTGAGAGAAGGGTGGAAATTGGAAGTAAAGTTGATAAAGTTTTCCAGTTTGGGGTGGGAGCAGGAAACGACACCGATACAGTCATCAATGTACTGGAAACATAGTTGGGGGAGGGGGCCTGAGTTGGACTGGAACAAAGAATACTCGACATATCCCACAAAATATCCCTTCTCTCCGTAACGCTGCACTTTCGTCCTTTTCATATAACTGTCTAATTCCGTTTGGAATACTTCAATTGAACCTACCTCCACCAAATTCTCAGGCAACGCATTTTGGACCTTAATCACTCGCTGTGCGAAAAAGTTTTTCCTCAAGCCATGTTTGCTTCTTTTACCCATTAATTTAAATCTGTGCTCTCTCGTTCTCGATCCTTTCACAGGGGTGGGGGGGGGGGGGGCGCATTGTCTCTCTATTTACTCTGTCCAGGCCCCTCATGATTTTGAACACCTGAATCAAATCACCTCTCAGCCTTCTCATCTCCAAGGAAAACAGTCCTAACTTCTCCAATCGATCTTCATAACTGAAATTCCTCATCCCTAGAACCATTCTCCTGAATCTTTTCTGTACTCTGACCAATGCCCTCCTGTCTTTCCTCAAGTGAAGCACACAGAACTGGACGCAATACTCCAGCGGAGGCCGAATTCATGTCTTATACAGGTTCAACATAACTTCCTTGATCTTTCCCCCTATTAAGAAAGTCCAGGACACAGCTCTCTCAACCTATCCTTCCACCCTCAATGACTTATGCACATGTATACCCAGGCACCACTTGTCATGCACTCCCTTTACAATTGAGCCCTTTTTTATATTTTATCTCCATGTTCTTCCTACCAAACTGAATCACTTCACATTTCTCAGCATTGAACTTCATCAAATTGTCTATGTCCTTTTGAAGATCTACACTATCCTCCTCACATTTCACAAAGCTTCCAAGTTTTGCATCATCTGCAAACTTTGAAATTATGTCCTGTGCACCAAGGTCTAGGTCATTAATATATATCAGGGAAAGCAAGTGTCCGAAGACTAACGCCTGGCGAACTCGACTACAAACCTTCATCCAGCCTGAAATACATCCATTAACCACTACTCTTTGTTTCCTATCACAACGCCAATTCTTTGTTCTCCAAAGTGCCTGATACAACAAATCCAATTATTTTTGTCTACGCGCATTTAAATACTGGTTTCCCGCATACCAGGCGGTCTGCACATCTTGCGTTCAATTGCCATAGACACTTCCTGTTCCTGCCCAACATTTTGCAGAGATATCCTGTTTTCTGCCCTCTTTGGTCTGGTTCAACAGTCATATATTGATATAATTTGTAGTTTAGTTCATTGATCTTTGACAGACAACAGCGATTTTTAATGTCCCTCACAAGTTACGGTTACACATTCAACATAAATACTTCCCTAATCGCACCAGGCTGCCTGGACAGAGAGGAATGCAGATTCTCTGTTCGGATATGTGGTTTACGTTTCTAAAATTACTCAAATATCTTCATTGTCAAAGACAGAGTCCGACCCTTTCAAAAGTACGTGATTCTGTTATACAAATAATATTACGTTGATTTACGATACTTTTATAATCAACACAACCCTAGAACATAATTCTGCACGAATATACTGCATATTGGAAGGCTGATGTTTAAGTGTAGCACTTGTGGATGTTGCATTCTCTGGCATGAAGCGGAAGTAATACATACAGAGTTTGAAACTTGAAACCAGAAAGACACAGCGACATCTGGCGAACTATCTGGTAATGTAAACCTGAATGGATGAATCGCATAAAGTATCATCGGGTCCTGGGTTTCATTGTAAAAATTGCTCATTAATCAAAGGTCATCCACGAAGGAAAAGAGCACGCACAGCATATCTTCTCCATCACAAATCTTCCTCCTGAACGACCCCCCTGCCTCGTCCACCGTCAACTCCAAAAATAAGTGAAGGGAGCTCATGGGGTTTTTTGATACAAAGTTTAAAAACATCCGTTCAGTCGCCTCTGCTGCTTCCCTTTCTTCCCCAACCCACCAGGTCTTACTTCCTATAAGTATCCTCCCATGCCATCTCCCTGAATTCGCATTGCTTCTGTCTCTCCTCGAGTCCTTCACACACTCTCTGCAATTATGCTCTCGATGAAATCCACTTATTGCTGTCTGCACCCTATTTCTATGAAACTACTGAACACACACATTCCCTTCCTGGTCCCCATGTTAGCTGACAATATTAACGATTCTCTCCCTCGCTTCATGTTCAACCCCCTTTCCTTCAAATCAGCTGTATTCGTACCTCTCCTTGCAAATTACTGCCCCAGCTCCAACTGTTATCACCTCACTAAAGTCCTTGAATGTGTTGTCCCCTCCAAATCCATGCTCATATTTTATGTAGCTGCATGTTTCAATCCCTCAAATCAGATTTTGAGGCATACCACAGTACCGAAGCAACGCTTATCAAAGTCACAAATGGCATCCTAAATGATTGTGACAAATGTAAACGATTTCTCTTCCCCCTTCTTGACTTGCCTGCAGCCTTTGATATGGTTGGTCATGAAATTCTGCTCAAACTGTTCTCCATTAACACTCGCCTGGGGCATGGGTTGGCGGGACTGCACTCAGCTGGTTCTATTCTTATCTATGCAATAGTCAGAAAGTGACCTGCAATGGCTTCTCTTCCCGCTCCTGTAAAGTCAGCAAAGGATTTAACTTTCGACACCTCATTTCTCATTTACATGCTACCTTTCTGTGATGGACACAAAGACGGCCTTAGTTTCCACATGTATCTCATGGTACACAACTATACCTCAAATCCAACACTCTAGCTTCCACCACTGCGTGGAACCTGTCAGAAATGCTGTCTGACATTCAGTACTGCACCAGCAGAAAATTCCTACACCTCAGTATTGAAAAGATGGAAGTCATTGTCTTCAGTCCCCATCATAACTGTTCCCTTGCCACCAACGCTATTTCTCCCCATGCCAACTGTCGTGACTGAACTAGACTGCTTGTAACCTTGGTATTATATTTAACTCCTCGCACATATTCATACCATCACTAACACTGTCGATTTTACCTGCATAAGTTCACCCGATTTTGCCCTCATCTAGTCTTACCCATTGCTTTGTTCTCTCTAGACTCGATGATTCTAATGCATTCCTGGCTGGCTACCCTGGTTACAACCTCTACAAACTCTGCTGCCTTGACCAAGTGCCACTCAGCCATCTGCCCTGTGCTCACTGACCTACATTGCCCATCAATGTGCGATTTTAAACAAATCAACCTTCTTTTCAAATCCCTTCATGGCCTCAAGGTTCTAAATTTGCAATCGGTTCCAATCTGACATCTGCCACTTCTGGCTTCTTGAGCATTCCTGATTTTAATTGCGCACCATTGGTGGGCGTGGCTTCAGCTGCGAAGGTCACATGCTCTAGAGTTACTTACTTAATTCTCTATACCTCTCAATCTCTCGTTCCTGCTGTCAGACGCTCCATAAAACCGAAATATTTGACTTAGCTTCTGGTCATCTGACTTCGTATATTCTTAGGTGTTCCATGTCAAACCTTCTTCGATGTCACTCCTGTGTAGCGCCTTGGGATGTTTTATTACATTAATGGCGCTGGATAAATGCATTTCGCATGTTGTTCAAGATAAAGGAAATAAGAGATGGCAGTAAATGTCGGACCAAGATTATAAATAAGGGTAACATACATGGACAAGGAGCAGATACCATTATATAACATGAGTATAAATTAACTGTTAATCGTGTGAGTGATTCCCTTTACAACAACGTACACAGCGTTTGAAACATAAAAGGGGGACTGGAGGCCAGAACTTGTCAGAGCCAGATGTAGTAGGATATCTGAAACATTTCTGTACTTTACATTATAAGTAATAGGTAAGTTTAGACAGATATTCTGTTGTATAGTTTCTTTTACCGATCGCATGTGCATTTAAAATGTTTTTTAAGCTGGTGATAGTACAATGAGTTGGATTGAGTGATGAGGTGAATATATATTGTCAGTATAATCCTCCTACATTGTTGTCCAACAGACCACGTGCAGTTAAGGCTGTCCGACGGTGGGAGCCCATGTACTGGCCGAGTGGAGATTTATTACAATGAGACATGGGGCTCAGTTTGTGATGATTCCTGGGATCTGGTGGAAGCTAACTTGGTTTGCAAGCAGCTGGGTTGTGGAAAAGCATTAGACATGGCATTTCCTGCATCTTGTGAACCAGTCACAGGGCCAGTTTGGTTGGATGAAATGAACTGTTTTGGTTACAAAGCATTTCTCTGGAAATTTCCCTCAGCATCGTGGGGTAATCCCGACTGTTCTCAGAAAGAAGATGTGAGGATCATGTGTTCAGGTAAGGGTGCTACGAATGTACTCATTTTCTGTAGTGGTGTAAACGAGGGTGCACACAGAGGTTATGGTATAGAATTGCATAGAATGTGTCATGGAATTGTATCGTTTTGCTCGTACGATTAAAAACAATGTGCACCTTTAAGACTCTGGAAAAATAGAGCACCGTTAAGGGAGAGAACGTTCTGGAATTTCTAAGGCACAGTGTGCCAGAAGCTTCATTTTTGTTCCCTAGCCGGCAGCAGGATAGAGAGGTCACATGGTGTAATTTTGCTACTTAACTGTGTGGAAAACTAAAAAAAACGGATGAAAGCAGACTCACCAGCGAAACGTACTGAAGAGAAAGGAGCTGTTTATTCTCTCTCAGCAAAGTCGACAGAGAGCTCCCAGCCGAAATAATTGCCTAAAGAAGAAATTCCTTCTTTTTTCAAAAAAACGTTTCTATTGCTGAAGGAACTGTTGTTGCCTACTGCAGCCGAAAAATTAAACGCCTGTAAAGAACAGACCAGTGCATCCAGTCCTCATGAAGACTTGGAGTGGCCTTTGACTATTTCCACATTAGAATGCTTCATCCACCAGGAATGTAACTTATTTTATTTGTTCTTGAGAAGTAGCTAAATTTCGAAAGCATTAAATTTAAAACTAGTTAACTGCTGTTGATTTTTGATGCATGTGTGCGAATGTGGGGAGTTAGTTTAAAATAATAAGGTCTTTAGTCATAGGTTTATCTTAATAGTGTTTAAGATTTTTGTTTCAATAAATAGTTAATTTGTTGGTGTCTAAAGATACTTGGTTTGGTCTCTTTTATTCTGGGGTTACCAGAATGTTTATTTTGGCTGTTTGCCAATTGGGTGTGAAAGCTTAATAATATGCTATGACCTGTGGAGTGACAGGACTGAATTGACAGTGCATTGCTCCCACCGCTGTCGTAATATATTAATTGGATGGCTCGTCTGAGATCAGAATCAGATGAATTGAGGGTCTCATGTTTGGAATCATATTAATTACTTGTCTTTTGGGCAGCATAAAATTTTGGATCTTGTGTCTGGCAGCATATTAATTGCTGTCGGCTTTGGGATCATATTAATTAGAAACCTGGTTGTCAGGATCAAAATCTAACACCAATTATGAAAAAAGGGAACGAATTTTCTTGTATAATAAGGTAGAGTCTATAACATCAGAATGGCTCAGCAGTTGCAGCAGAGTTCTAGGGAAAGGAAAATGTTCCCCTCAGTGGCTTGATACCTTTAACTCAGAATGAATGAAAATTGTGGGAAGAATTGAAACTAGGTGTCAAAAATGCAGAGATAATTGACCTAATGGTTCAACATTTCAAATTAGAAGAAAAATACGAGGAACAAGAACGTAGTCAGTCAGAGATTGACACAGTAGAATTGGCAAAAAATCAGTTACAGTTGAGTGAAGTGGAGATTCAACACGAAACAGAAAAAGAAACAACAGTAAAAAAACTTGAGGCTGGAAAAGAATTAAGAAAACTTGAACTTGAACAAGAGGACAGAAAGAAGGAGAAAGAATTTAGCCTAAAAGAGATGGAACTAAGACAAAAGGATAGCCTTGAATCCAGGGAAATGTCAGGTCATGAAGAATCTGATTCATCCCAGGCCCAAGAAAAAACTGTTAAATTTATAGAAGCTTTTCCGACGTTGGGGGAAAGTGACGTAGAGTCACTTTTTCATATGTTTTGAAAAAATAGTCAAACAGATGAAATGGCCGAAGGAAAGCTGGACACTGCGTAAGCAAAGTAGGTTGGTAGGCAGAGCTCATGACGTTTATGTCATGCGTCCTGAAGAGGCTTCTGCAGAGTGTGAGTTGGCAAAAATCTTATTCTCCTAGCGTATGAGTTAGGCCCTGAAGCTTACAGTCAGAAGTTTCAGAACTTACGGAGATTGGCTGAGCAGACATATGTAGATTTTGAGAGAGTGGAACAATTTATTTTTTCCGTTTGATACGGGCAGTAAAGATGCACACCACATATGATAAAATTCGAGAGTTAACTCGCTTAGAGGAATTTAAAAATTCAATTCCTTCAGTAGTGATAATTCATGTAGATAACCTGAAAATTTTGAAAGCTAGGCAGGCAGTGGAAATTGTGGATGATTTTGGCCTTGTGAATAAGCAAAACCTTTTGTCCATCACCCCCATAATCCCGAGAAGGATAGAAAGTGGGAGAATGACAGGAAGGCAAATATCCGGGGACAAGAATGAACAGTTGGAAATGTCCCAGTATCACCTCCTGAAGTCAGAAAGGAAGGTGCTGAGGGTAGAAGTGTGGTTCGCAAGCCAACGTTTTATCATCGCCACAAAACGCGACATCTTCGTTCAGAATGCTGGAAATTGCGAGGCAAACCCATAGGATTTGGGGTGCACAAAGTTAGCGCAAATGTAAAGGCTCTGCCGAAGAGGATAGAAGACCAAGCTATCCCTTTAAAAGCAGGTTTAAAACCAGATATATAAAGTAAATTGAGGATAAAGGGTAAGAATACAATGTCCGAACGCTATTTAATTTTTCAACGGGGAAAGTAACTGCATATCCTTTAGGTGAGGCAGGAAGACATATCATTATACTCAGGGACACAGGAGCAAACCAAACCTGCTGGTAAAAGGTATAACGTTTCTACCAGAGAGTGCCTAGAATGCTAACGTCTTACTTAATGGAGTTGGCAGGGAGTATACACCCGCATCTTTATATAAGGTACGCCTAGAGAGTGACTTAATATTGGTATGGTAATTGTAGACGTTAGAACATTGAAAAAATACAGAACAGAAGGAGGCCATTCAGTCCATCATGTCTGCGCTGGCTGAATAAGCTATCCACCAAAACTAATCCCACGTTCTAGCACCAGGCCCACAGCCCCGCGGGTTACATAACTTTGTGTGCATGTCCAGGTGCCTTTTAAAATAATTGAGGGGCTCTGCAGTTAATTCCAGACACCCACCGCCCTCTGGGTGAAAATAATTTTCCTCCTGTCCCCTTTAATCCTTCTGCCAAAAACCTTAAATCTCTGTCCAGAGTTTGACAGTAAAGGGAATTGATCGACTCCTAGGAAATGATTTGGTTAGATCTAAAGGATCAATTTTCCCTACAATTAGAGAGGAACCAAGTGAATTATGGAAACAGAGCAATTACAGGAACAAGTTCCAGGAATATTTCCTGCGTGTGTAGTCACCCGAGCAATCGCCAAACAGGATCCATTGTCGGAGGTATAAGTGGCAGCACAGATAGATAGCCAAGTATCTGAAACCTTATTTGGGGATGTATCATTGCATTACAGCAAGCTGGTCCAGAGATATATCGAATAGCACAAAGGCTCTGACAGAAGCTGAGGCAAAAGGCGTTCCAGAAGGCTATTATATGGCAAACATGATTGTGAGGAAGGAATAGAGACTGCCTCATAGACCTGCGGATGAAGACTAGACAGTTGTTGAACAGATAGTGGTCCCACCTAATTATCACTCGGGATTATTAAGGTGAGCACATGACATTCCTTTTGCATGGCATAGAGGAGTTCAGAAGGCGAAATCATGTATAAGTCAACATTATTACTGGCCAGTTTTTACAAAGGATGTGAGACAATTTTGTAAGACAGGCCACACCTGTCAAATGGTAGGAAAACCGTAACCTACCGCAGAACCAGCACCAATAGTTCCCATACCAGTGATTGAGGAACCATTTAGCAGGGTAATGGTCGATTGTGTAGAATCCTGACCAAAATCAAAATCTGGACTTCAATACCTATTTAGTATCATGCATATAGCAACTACTGAAATTCCAGAGGCCATTCCTGTGTGGACAATTAATGCTAGAACAGTAGTAGAAAATTCAGCACAAGTCTTTATAAGATATGGGTTATCATTTTATGTTCAATCGGATCAAGGTTCTAATTTCATGTCTAAGGTATTTCAAGAGATATGGGCAATTAGGGGATTAGGCAGTTAAAATCTTCAGCATAAAACCAAAAGTCACAGGGTGCTTTAGAGATAAAGAACAAAGAAAAATAAAGCAAATTGCAGCATAGGAACAGGCCCTTCAGCCCTCCAAGCCTGCGCCGATCCAGATCCTCTATCTAAACATGTCGCCTATTTTCTAAGGGTCTGTATCTCTTTGCTTCCAACCCATTCATGCATCTGTCTAGATACATTTTAAAAGACGCTATCGTGCCCGAGTCTACCACCTCCGCTGGCAACGCGTTCCAGGCACCCACCACCCTCTGCGTAAAGAACTTTCCATGCATATCCCCCCTAAACTTTTCCCCTCTCACTTTGAACTCATGACCCCGAGTAATTGAATCACCCACTCTGGGAAAAAGCTTCTTGCTATCCACCCAGTCTATACCTCTCATGATTTTGTGCACCTCAATCAGGTCCCCCCTCAACCTCCATTTTCTAATGAAAATAATCCTAATCTACTCAACCTCTCTTCATAGCTAGCACCCTGCATATCAGGCAACATCCTGGTGAACCTCCTCTGCACCCTCTCCAAAGCTTCTACATCCTTTTGGTAATGTGGCGACCAGAACTGCACGCAGTATTCCAAATGTGGCCGAACCAAAGTCTTATACAACTGTAACATGATCTGCCAACCCTTGTACTCAATACCCCGTCCGATGAAGGAAAGCATGCCGTATGCCTTTTTGACCGCTCTATTGACCTGCGTTGCCATCTTCAGGGAACAATGCACCTGAATACCCAAATCTCTCTGTACATCAATTTTCCCCAGGACTTTTCCATTTACTGTATAGTTCACTCTTGAATTGGATCTTCCAAAATGCATCACCTCGCATTTGCCCTGATTCAACTCCATCTGCCATTTAGCTTCCCAACTCTCCAATCAATCTATATTCTGCTGTATTCTCTGACAGTCCCCTTCACTATCTGATACTCCACCAATCTTAGTGTCATCTGCAAACTTGCTAAACAGAACACCTATACTTTCCTCCAAATCATTTATGTATATCACAAACAACAGTGGTCCCAGCACGGATCCCTGTGGAACACCACTGGTCACACGTCTCCATTTTGAGAAACCCCTTTCCACTGCTTCTCTCTGTCTCGTGTATCCCAGCCAGTTCTTTATCCATCGAGCTAGAACACCCTGGACCCCATGCTACTTCACTCTCTCCATCAGCCTACCATGGGGAACCTTCTCAAACGCCTTACTGAAGTCCATGTATATGACATCTACAGCCCTTCCCTCATCAATCAACTTTGTCACTTCCTCAAAGAATTCTATTTAATTGGTAAGACATGACCTTCCCTGCACAAAACCATGTTGCCTATCACTGATAAGCCCATTTTCTTCCAAATGGGAATAGATCCTATCCCTCAGTATCTTCTCCAGCAGCTTCCCTACCACTGACGTCAGGCTCACCGGTCTACAATTACTTGGATTTCCCCTGCTACCCTTCTTATACAAGGGGACAAGATTAGCAATTATCCAGTCCTCCGGGACCTCACCCGTGTTTAAGGATGCTGCAAAGATATCTGTTAAGGCCCCAACTATTTCCTCTCTTGCTTCCCTCAGTAACCTGGGATAGATCTCATCTGGACCTGGGGACTTGTCCACCTTAATGCCTTTTAGAATACCCAGCACTTCCTCCCTCCTTATGCCGACCTGACCTAGAGTAATCAAACATCTGTCCCTAACCTCAACATCCGTCATGTCCCTCTCCTCGGTGAATACCGATGCAAAGTACTCGTTTAGAATCTCACCTATTTTCTCTGACTCCACGCATAACTTTCCTCCTTTGCCCTTGAGTGGACTAATCCTTTCTCTAGTTACCCTCTTGCTCCTTATGTATGAATAAAACCCTGTTTGCTAAAGCTTTTTCATGACCCCTTTTAGCCCTCTTAATTCCTCGTTTCAGATTGGTCCTACATTCCCGATATTCTTTCAAAGCTTCGTCTTTCTTCAGCCTCCTAGACCTTATGTATGCTTCCTTTTTCCTCTTTGCTAGTCTCACAATTTCACCTGTCATCCACGGTTCCCTAATCTTGCCATTTCTATCCCTCATTTTCACAGGAACATGTCTCTCCTGCACGCTAATCAACCTCTCTTTAAAAGACTCCCACATATCAAATGCGGGTTTACCTTCAAACAGCTGCTCCCAATCTCCATTCACCAGCTCCTGCCGAATTTTGGTATAGTTGGCCTTCCCCCAATTTAGCACTCTTCCTTTAGGACCACTCTCGTCTTTGTCCATGTGTATTCTAAAACTTACGGAATTGTGATCACCATTCCCAAAGTAGTCCCCTACTGAAACTTCAACCATCTGGCCGGGTTCATTCCCCAGCATCAGGTCCAGTATGGCCCCTTCCCGAGTTGGACTATTTACATACAGATATACCATCCAACACTCAAAACAATGATTAGAACATGCAGTCACAAATACCCACATGACAGGGATCAGGGTCCAAACTTTTTTTAATTTGCCACCAGAGACTTTACAGAATGAGTCCTGAATGAGTGAATTAGTTTTCAGTCATTTCAAATTGGTTTACAGCTATGAATTAAGAAGTCCTCTAAAATTCATGAAAGACAGATTGTTCGAACATAATATTGAATCTTCGAAGTTGGACTATATATCTGTGTTCTGGGAAATTCTCAGGAAAGCTTGTGGTGCGCCTCAGGAACACATTAATTCATCCCAAACGAATATGAATAAATGGGCAGACACGAATGCAAAACCCCGCGATTTTCAACCAGGAAATGAAGTATTAGTGTTTTTGCTGTTACAGGGACATCCATTAAAAACACGGTTCAGTTGCCCACAGAGAGTGGCCAAAAGAGTGGGTAAGGTAGATTACTTGATTGATACCCCTGATCGTCGAAGGAAGAATGGTTGTATCACATTAATATGTTAAAGCAATATTATCTCAGTGAGGAGGATAAGGCAGTACAGATATGACAGGTGATCAGTACTGTTGTGAAGGGAAAGGAGGGTGAGGATGAGGCAGAAGGAGGCATGGATAATTCTCAGATTAAACATCCAACACTCAGATTAGGGAGTACAGAACGGCTAGGAAAATTGTACAACATGATTTTGCACTTCGAGGCAAAACAACGTTATGAGATAACCAAGCTTTCCACAATAGTTAAAGGAGTTTGTAGTGATACACTGGGATGTACAACCTTAGTCACACATGATATAGATGAAGGGGAATCGTTCCTTCAAAACAGCATTCTTACCGCTTAAGTCAGGACAGCCAGGCCCAAATAAAAGCTAAGATCCCATACATGTTGGAAAACAATTTGATCGAACCTCGTCAAAGCAGCTGGAGTTCACCAATAGTGCTAGTGTAAGTTCTGTTGAAGGGTCACTGACCTGAAACGTTAACTCTGCTTCTCTCTCCACAGATGCTGCCAGATCTGCTCAGTATTTCCAGCACTTCTTGCTTGTATTTCAGAATACCAGCTTTTTGTAGTATTTTGCTTTTGTATTGGGCTGTTATCTATGCCTGAAGGGTGAACCCAATTTTGTATGGACTACAGAAATGTCAATGAGTTAATGAAGGCAGATTCCTACCCAATTCCGCGTTTCGAAGACTGCATTGACAGAATGTGCAGTGCTAGATTTATGCCAAGATCGATATGTTAATGGGATACTAGCAAGTTCCTTTGTCTCCTCGAGACAGATATATCAGCTTGTCTAACACCTAACGGTCTTTGTCAGGCCACTTGGTGTCATTCAGGTGTAAAATAAGATCCCCAGCCACTTTTCAATGACTAATGATTCAGATGTTCCCGACTGTGTAGTGTATCTCAATGATGTACTAATATACATTAATACTTGGCAAGAACACTTAAAATAATCACAAATTATGTTTAAAAACTTACAAACCATGGACTTAGTGATAAAGCTGGCAAAAGGCGAATTGGGAAAAGCTAGAGTAACATAGCTCGGACATATAGTGGGGCAAGGACAGTTATTACCAGAAACGGCAAAGGTACTAGTCTTAGTAGAGTTCCCTATCCCTCAACCGAAGCAAGAAATAATGAGGTTTTTAGGGATGTGCGGTTTTTACAGGAAATATGTACGGATTTTACTTCTGTGACTGCTCCATTAACCAATTTACTGCAAAAAAGAACAACAATGTAGTATGCTCAGATGATTGCCAGACAGTTTTTTAAAAGATGAAGGCAATCTTAACTAATGAGCCAGTGTGGGCTGCTCCAAATTATTCTAAAACATTTAAAATCGCAATTGATGCTAGCGACCTGGGGTCACTGCAGTACTGTTGCAGGATGACGAATCAAGCATAGAGACGCCAGAAGGGTACTTTTTAAGAAAAGTAAGTTGTCTTCAAAGAATGTATTCCACTGTGGAATAAGAAATATTAGGACTTCTGCTGGCTCTCGAACATTTTGAAATATATGTCTGCTAAGACGATAAATAAATACTAATATACACTGACCACTAACCATTAACGTTAGTGTAAAAACAATAAAACCGAAATGTTAGAATCTTTAGACGGTGTTTGTTATGACAGCCTAATAATCCAAACATCTCATTAAGAAGAACTATACAGCTCGGACAACATAGGCCTGTTATCTCTGCCAATGAAAGGACCAGCACAGGCTCTGAAACAAGACATTCCTGAAGCTGATAAGATGGAACCTTGTACCCTCACTGAACAAGGGCCTGGCAGAAGTTTACAGACGATACCAAGCACGAGATAAGGTGAAAGGTGACTTTGGGGAGCATAGTCATGGACAAGGGGGAGATGACCATCCCGACACTCCACGTACCTTTCCTGTGTTCATTGGTAACAAAGGTTCGAACAAATGATTGACATCGGGTGACTACCAGCTCCCCAAAATAAGGTACATCAATGGATGCTCGGAGGAGCAGAGACAGCATTGTATTTTGAAATTACTTGTGAGTTATCGACCACCTATTATGGGTAAACTGTGACTACCGCACCTATATCTTACACTATCTACACGGGTCTTTTCTCACACTGAGGGAACAGACCAAAGAACAATAAGCTGCTCGTTCATATTTCCAACGGATGCTGTCACAGAATCAGTCAACGTCATCCAGCTTCTCTTCAGCTGAATTCCACATGTGGGCCCAGAACCCAGTAATCAGTTGGAAATTGTTTCTCATGATACCCGCTCATTTCTTCTTTCCACCGGACTGCTGCAGATGGACATATCAGTATGCAGAAACAATAGACACATAGATATATACAAAAGTATGCACAACAAAACTACTCTGCATTCACAATACCTGGCTTTGTCTCTTTGCTGCCATTATCATTGTGATTTGAATGTGTTCGCAGATAATTTACTGTTAAACGCTCGTGGGTTGGAATAAAACATTAATCTCCCCATCCTCCATCCGACAGGTTTTGTCACTCGTGGAACGGGTTCACCTGCTGGTTTGTACCAAGCAGTTTATGCAGAGATTGGGAATATTGCACCTGGCAAGGATTCCTCTCAGTTCCGGCGTTCAGGTCTGTGTTTTATGTTTCATACCGAATTTTCACTGGTCAAATGTCACTTCCCCTTAAATACCCCATTTTAATGGTCCATTTGCTGACTGAAACTGTCAGAAATCCGCTCACTATCCCCATGTGAAGGAGTCCTATCACAGTGTGAGTGTGTCTATGTCTGTGTGTATAGGAAAGCGAGCAATGGGTTTGGGAAGATTTCTGCCGGTGGCTACTGCTTAAAGAATGTGCTTTCTGTTTGTTTGCAACTAGCAATCAAAGTCGTTGTTTCATTTTCCCTTCCGTCTGCAACGGACTGCCTCAGATATCTGAAACCCTGAATAATAAACACATTGGTTGTTCGTGTTATTTTTAAATTTTATATTCTCTCAACCAGCAGCTGAATCTCATAAATCGACTGAAATTATCTTTATTTTTTCATTTATCGTCACATCCTTTATCTTCTCTATCTGCTGACTTTGCAGTCTATGTCACTACCATTTCATTTTATTCCCTTTGAGCTGGACCATAAACAGTCACTGCTCTCAGGAGGAGACATTCACATTGACTGACATTTTATTTCTCTAGGTGACTGGATTTCTGGATCGGAAACACGCTCCCATCAGGAACTCCTTACCTGAAATCAGTGATTTCTACCAAAAAACTTATTCTTACACTTGGTAGTCTGAATTTTCACATTAACCTACCAATTCTACTTCACGATACTGGGGTAACAACTCTTCTGAATCGACAATATTTGCTCTTGCGCTATATTTGGGAGGTGATTTAACCATCGAGATATATTTATTGGTTTAAAACAAAACACACACAGCAGGAAAAAAAATCCGAAATGAGCCTCCTTGCACTCTTTCCTGCCCCATTATCCGGGGTGGGGTAAAATTTTGGTGTCACCGCCGGCTGTTTGTGTCTATGAAAGGGGAGGAGATGAGGGCAGGGTGGGCGGATTCTGGATTAACAATCTGACCCACCAGCTGTATTGAGTATTGTTTTGACTTCTCGCTGTATGAGCCAACATTTATGATCCATGACTAGTTTCTGTTAGAATTAGAATTAGAATTAGAATTAGAACATTACAGCGCAGTACAGGCCCTTCGGCCCTCGATGTTGCGCCGACCTGTGAAACCATCTGACCTACACTATTCCATTTTCATCCATATGTCTATCCAATGTCCACTTAAATGCCCTTAAAGTTGGCGAATC